>NW_026108836.1:0-600000 GCF_024516045.1 Bombus affinis
TTAAACCTAACCGCTTTAGCTTTAGTTTTGTCAAATCCATCCTCATCATACCTAGCACTAGTTTCCATCCCCTTTATTGCCTGTCGTCTTATATTGGAGATATCGATACTTTTGATGTTATCGGGTAACAACAGATCGTACGGTCTTGTCGTTCTACCTATTAGTAGTTCAAATGAGCTCGAGTTTGTCACGCGGTTGGTGGTGCAATTCAAAGCCAACTGTATTTCCCCAATCGCGTCTTGCCACGGCCGTCCGGTCGTTTCCACTACCGTGAACATAATTTTCAATGCACCCGTAACACGCTCTACCTGTCCATTGGCTCTACTAGCACCGGTCGCTATCAAGTGAACTTTAATTCGTTTGCTTTCGCAGAATTCTCGAAATTCCTTACCCTTAAAACATATTCCCTGATCTGCTATTATCCGGCAGGGCCTCCCGAATAAAAATATAGCGGATTTAAGCGCTTTAATGGTGTTAAGGGAATCTATCTTACGAGTATGATGCAGGTATACGAATTTAGTGAAGACGTCGATCAAAACAATGACGTGCTCCTTTGAATCGCTTTTACCATTCAACTTGCCTGTTATGTCCATGTGGACCGTATGCCAGGGTATGCTGGTCTTAGGTATAGGATGCAGTTCGGCTTGTATCTCACCTAAACTAGCTTTCGAATCTTGACAAGCATGACAGTTCTCAATGAATCGGCGAACGTACTTCGCCATCCCTTCGAATCAGTAATATTCGTATGGTTTCTCGAGCGTTTTCTCCCAACCTTAGTGCATAATTGACTGGTGCACACGGTTAATAACACACTATCTAAAACCACTTGGGACTATAGGTAAACAAAGAGTCCTGCCGTTTCTTTGTATCCTACGGTAAATAGTACCGGACCGTAATTCGTATGTATTCGCGATGTCTCCCGCGAGCGCATCGTTTTGCAATTCCTTGACGATTTCCAAGATTTGAGAATCACGACGTTGTTCCGCTAACAGCCAATCTTCCGAAATTTCTGCCAGATTAACTATTTTCTCTTTGATTTTGTCGAATTTAATAGGGTCAACGCCTGTGCGGTTTCGCGAAAAGAAATCTACGTGAGCCGTCCGTTTACTTTCCCGATACATAATGTCATAAATAAAAGTCTGCAAGTAAGCCCATCACCTATGGTCCCTGTCATTTAAATGCACTTTATTACTCAGCGCTTTCTACGAGTTGCAATCCGTGATGACAAGAAATTTCCGTCCATGTAGATAGTGACGGAAATGTTTTACGGCTTTTACGATAGCTAATGTTTCGAGTTCATAGGAGTGATATCTGGATTCCGCGGGGCTGGTTCTATTATTGTAATACTCTATTACCTTGATCTTACCTTCGGCTTGATGCGTCAAAATCGCCCCGTAACTCTCCGAGCTAGCATCAGTATGTAGTTCTATCGGGTAATTGGGGTTGAATATCATTAGCACCGGCGCGTCGGTCAGGACGGAAACTACCTGTTGTCTTATTTTCTCGTGTCTATCTGTCCAAGTTATACTTCTGTTATCTGAGATGAGCGCGTACAGGGATGAGCGCGTAGTTTCCTCGTCTGTGAGAATTTAGGGATGAACTGTGTGACGGTCGTTGGCACAGGTAAAGAACTTAAGGTGTGTATTTTACCCGGGTCGGGACGAACTTCTCCGTTATGAATTACATATCTCAAATAGAGCACCGATGTCCTTAAGAGAACGTTTCGCAAAGTTAAAAGAGAATCCGGCTTTTACGAGGGTATCTAATACGGTGTTTCAATCTTTCTAAAGCTTGATCTATCGAGTCGGCAATAATTAGGACGTTATCGAAATAAATAACAACGTACGAATGAGCGAGGTCGCCTGGGGCGTTGCGAATGGCCCTCCGAAAGACGGACGGTGCAATTTTTCAGTCCAAACGGCATCGTTATCTATTCATATTGTCTGCCGGGGGTAACGAACGCTGTATACTCCGCTGAATTAGGATAAATAGGAATTTGGTGAAACCCGCTGACCATGTCCAGGCTAATAAAGTATCTCGCCTCTTGCAATCTCGCGACTTGATCCGCAATAAGGAGTAAAGGGTACCGATCCGCGACCATATTTTGACTTAGCTCTCGGGAACCTGCTCATAATCTATCTGAGCCGTTTTTCTTCTTCACGAGTTACGTAGGGCTCGCAAATGGCGAATTACTAGGCCTTATGATCTTTGCATTAATTAAAACGCTTGTTTTCTCACGTACCGCTCTTCGCTTCTCCTCGCTAAGTCTATAAGAACTTCCTCGTACGGTGGTGTTAGGATCAATTAATCGTATTTCTAACCGGCCTGTATTTGCGCGAATACGTAGGAAACCCGTAACGAATGAATCTTTGAATTTGACGAGAAGAGAAATTGATCGACTTTTATTATTACCATGTACATCAGTGTCAACTTCATTAACGACGATCTCGTTTGAAGTGGTTTCATTACAGACATTAATTATTTTTGTTTTACACATAGCGAGGCTATTTTGTGTAATGTTACGTCAAAACCCAGACTTAGAGTTCCGCAACTAATCATATTTTAAATAACTATCAGGAAGGACATGAGAAATTATCTTCGATGTAAAAATCATTAATACACACGATGAACAAATAGGTGGCATTTGTTTAATACAGGTATTCCCTACTCCTCGCATTACTAATATGTCAGTCATTCCTTTGTCAGAAAATCTCGAGGCCGTGGACTCTTTAATTAGTGAACGCTCTGCTCCCGAATCGGAGTAAAATGGAAACGATTTACCCAGATGACATGATCTATCTGTTGATGCCTCCAGTACGCACGAGTCGACTCGCCACTCGTTATTGAAATTATAGTTTCCCTCCATAATCAGGTTGGCAGCTGCGCCCCATGCAGCGGAGTCGGAGCACGCGATTTTAAGGGATAAAACGTGGTAGCGAAAAATTGTTAGGTTTCAGACTCGATTTTTGCACTAGCGACTGAATTACTTGCGCACGATGGTCTTAAGTGCTAGCACTGTTATAGTCGGCACTGATCCCACTTCAGATGTCGGGTTGGCGTTAAGATTAGAGTTAGGGTTAAGGACGTGAAACGAATCCCTATTGGCGCTAGACGTAATGATTATGCAATAGAGGTGATATTTACTAGTGCAAATATGACTATGATGGTATTGGACAAGTAATCGCGATAATTAGATACTCGAGAAGCTAATGACAATGATCCTAGGCGCAATAACGAATCAGCGGTCAACGGGATGACGAACTCTACTTTTCTTTAGCGTCTAAGTTGTACTCAATGTTAATGCATGGGGCAATCACTACGTATCAGAGGGTTACTTGAATCGTCGTCGTGATCGTACGGGGAGTGGTTCTCCATCACGGTAACGCTGTCGAGGAAAACTATGATGGGTGTGCCTAAGGGCACGAAATCATCGGATTCGTGGAGATAATTCTTCGTTCGGAAAGTGAGGGAAATTGGCGTTACTGTTAATTGGTCAATTTCCATGTTGGTGGTTAGGGGAGGTTGCTAGCCGCCCTTAAGAGCTTCGAGAAGAGGTAGCGTCGTTCGTGAGAAAAATAGATTTCTCCTATTTTCTCGTAGTTGGAACGAGGACTGTTTGTCGGTTTGAAGGACTTTAGTTAAACAAATCTTAAGATTCATAGCCGGTCCTCGGGCTAGCTGAACATGTACTGTGTAGACGTGTCGACATCAGGTAATCATCTTACTCAAAGAATAGAGTCTGCGTGTGGCGAGCCACGGGACTGAAATCGTTGAAATGCTTACCGTCGTGCCCCGTCCCAAGTATTTCTTTTAAGGAGAGCTATAGCGTTACTTCATGCCTTTGTTAGACAAAACGTTTATCCCTTGACCGCGACTACGTTCGGCGACCGGTTGTCGCCTCTAGCCCGAGCTCACTATCATAAATCTCACATAAGTACAGTCGGATCGAATGACAACAGTTTCATAATACGGCTATGGTGAAATCTAAATTACAGTACTAGGAGTCTTCCCAAAATTCCGAAGGGAAGGTTCCGGTGTTCTTTCATCTCCGACATATGCATGCTTGATCTGCCTGGGACCAGTGTGGATATAGCGCAAACTGGCTGGTAAGCGATGTAGTTGGCAAGAAATGTGGAGTAGCAGGCACATCGAATTATCGACATATCAGCAATAGCAACGGAGAAACGTTGAGTTGAATACTTGAGTCTGAATGTGCGAAACTACAATTTCACTGCATATAACAGGAACCAGAGTCGACGTAGAGCAAAGCGCATAAGTACTGCATTTGGCTGTAATTGTGGAGTATAGCGCGCATCGCATTTGCGACATTCGTATACAATAGCAGCGCTGATACGTTGGTTTGAACATTTAGGAATGAATATGCAAAACAGCAATTACGCTGAATCTGTCAGTAACCAGAGAAGACGTAAGACAGAAGAGAAGATAGAATCGGAAGATGTGCTCTGTGCTCACCAGCAAATCAGGAGCATAACGCTCACCGAATTGTCGTCATATCTGCCACAGAAACGGAGATACGTTGCTCTCGATATTCAAGCATAAATATGCTAAATTGCAATTATGGTGTATTTGACAGGGACAAGAGCATACATAACTCTAACCTACTGATGTGCGCTGTATATGACATCAGATTATAAATACAACGCGCACCGACTTGTCTGTAAGTGTGCCATAGAAACGGAGATTCGTTGGTTCGAATATTTAATACTGATTATGCAAAACTGATAATACGCAGGGTTCGGCTGTGTCCCGATTTTACATGCATCAAACGGAATAACGTGCACTGTGTTTGGCAGCAAATTTGGAGTATAACGAGCCTCTAAATTGTAGCCATATGTGCCATAGAATCGGAGATACGTCGGTTTGAATACTTCATCCTGAATAAACGAAACTGCAAGTACGCTGGATCTGGCTGGGTCCAGATTTTACATAGCGTAAACCGGATGATGTGCACTGTACTTGGCATCAGATGTGGAATATAATGCGCATCGTATGGCCAATGCTTCTGCAAAACAAGCGGAGATACCTTGATTCGAATGTGTAAGCATTAATATGCAAAACTGCAATCACGCAGGATTTCTCCGAGTCCAGTCTTGACAGTGTGCAAACGGGCTGATGTGTGCTGTATTTGGCTGCAAATGTGCAGTATTACGTGCATCCTATTGTCGACATACCTACAATGGAAACGGAGATACTTTCACTTGAATAACTAGGCTTTGAATATGCAAAACTACAAATACGCTGGATTTGACTCGATTTAACACGGCTTAAACCAGATGAAGCGCTCGGCGTATGGCAGTCAATGTGGAATATAACGCGCATCGTATTGTCGACATATGTGCTATTGGATCGGAGTCACGTTGATTTGAATAATTAAGCGTGAGCATACAAAATTGCATTTGGGCTGGATTTTGCAAGGACCAGAGTTGACACAGCACAATCTAGCTGATGGGCAATGTAGCTACAGCAAATGCGGAGTACAAGGCGTATGGAATTGTCGACATATGTGCAAAAGAAGCGGCGAATCTTTGAATGCAATATTAAGCATTAACAAAAAAAACTACAATTACGCTGGATTTTACAGGGTCCAGAGTTGACATAGCACAGACCGGCTGATTTGGCATCATATGTGGAGTATTCTGCGCATCGAATAGGCGACATAGAAACCAAGCTACGTTCATTTGAATATGTAGTATTTGAACATTTCGCCTGAAAATGCATAATTGCAAATACGCTAAGTTTGGCTGCGCCCACACGTTACATAACTCAAACCAGATAATGTCCTTTGTATTTGGCTGCAAAAGTGGCGTATATCGCGCATCGAATTGTCGGCATATCTGCAATGCAAACGGCGATACGGTGATTTGAATAATTAATCATGAATATGCAAAGCAGCAATTTCGCTCGGTTTGACAGAGACCGGAGTTGACATGGTACAAACCAGTAGATGTGCGGTGCACATGACATCGGATGTGAAATGTAACGGGCATCGCTTTGTCGCCATATGTGCAATAGAAACGGAGATACATTCATTTGAATATGTTAACCTTAATTTGTAAAACTGCAATTACGCTTGATATGTCGAGGACCAGAGATGATATAATAGCACGAGCCAGCTGATGTGAGCTGTATTTGGCAGGCAATGAGGAGTATATCTCGCATCTAATTGACGGCAAATCTCCAATCGCAGCGGTGATACGTTTTATTTAATATTCAATAATGGGCCTGTTACGATACCGATAGTAATAGCGTGACTGAAACACATTGTCGTCTCAGTAAAACCATTTTATTTCAAGCTTCACGCTACAGTTCCGAATCCGGACAAGACCGTTTCACGTTCTCGCAAGAGCAGGAAGTCAAATTATGGTACTTACACGAGTTAGAGTCTAATACATTTTATTGGTCCAACATCGATGGGGCGATCTCGCAAGGAAATTTTCGGAGGACCGCGTAACCTTCCAACGACGACCGCCGTACGAGCAGCGGATAAACTTATTTCGTGCTTTAGGTTGCCCTCACCACGTCCTCTACTTCTTGATTCTTGGTT
The DNA here is from genome assembly GCF_024516045.1 of Bombus affinis. Classification (NCBI taxonomy): domain Eukaryota; kingdom Metazoa; phylum Arthropoda; class Insecta; order Hymenoptera; family Apidae; genus Bombus; species Bombus affinis. The sequence continues at coordinate 6,566 of NW_026108836.1, forward strand.
GGTAGCTTTAGCGGCTGCAGGTCCGAGAAATTGCATCTTGACCCGCTTCCTCGTATGTCGCATGTGACGTCTCACTTTCCGCCGTAGACACTTGTCGGATCTACATACGTTGAACCATTTGCGCGAGACAAGCGCGGCGCTCTGCAGGGACGATGGATCCAATTTTCGAAGTATCAAGTGCGAAACATCCAGTGGTAGTTCTGAAATGATATCTACCTTACTTGGCACGAACAAACCAACGACGCGTAGTAGAGATCTAAAAAACTCCATGTTGCTTCTACTGTTGCCCGAGCACGACTGACGGTCTGGCTGAGAATGAATTCTTATATATGTGCCGTTCGTCACGGTGCACTGCGAGTTCCGGCTCCGGTGAGAGTCCTGGACAGTCAGAATCGATCGCATGTTCATGTATCTTCCTATAGATCGGGTTCACATTATTATTAGTGTTAGATGCGTGAAACGAATCTTCATTTGGATTAGACGTTGTAGTTATGCAATAGAGCAGATATTCACTAGTGCGAATTTGATTTGAGGTGTATGGTAGCGATTTAGGTTTAAAAGCACAAGAGTATATTTAACTATGTAGCTTATTAAAATATACCCTACGTGTACACTAGTCGTATAATACACTTGTTGTCTTGATTCGTGATTACGAATAGATGGGCGCAAAGAAGTATCGATTTAGCTGCTACTGCTCGTGTCACTCGATAAAAAAGAATGCCTCGCTACCCTGCTCGCTATATTCATATGCGTTGGAGTTGACAAAAGGCGTTGGGATTTGAATTTTGAAGATGTTCTCGAAAAATCGCAACTGACGCTGAACTCTCGACCTTGTTTACAAATGTTGAATTTTCGGGTAGTTGACTCGAGGGCATATGATCACGACAAAATCTACGGATTTTGATTAACCTTCGATAACCGCCTAAGGTTGTCGGATCTATAATAAACTCATCTTTCAGTAAACACGATTTTTTGTGTAGCGGGTTCACTAGACCGAAACCGTTATGAATTTTACCTACGAGTGCCGCTACAGTACCCGCCTGCCAGTGTTAACGTTACTTCTTTTTATGTTTGTTTATGTATGTTAGCGCGGTGCCCATGCTAACCGCTTCATTCAAACCGGTTTGAAAGCGGCGAGGAGAACGAACTCTCCTGCCCGAACGCGTGGTATAATTGGTTCTTGCGTCTCCGTCGCTTTGTTGCGCTTGCTCGCTGCTTTGCGGTCGGAAGATTTTCCCAGGTAAAAATACGTCGTAGGTTTCTGCGCTCCTTTCCAGATGCTCAATATCTTCCGACACGATGAAGGCGGGTTTTATACGATCTACGGAGACTTTCACGCTTTTGTCCTTCATCCGTATGGTAATGGTTTTCATCCACGCTGTGTAACCTGATAGGGGCCATCGTATGGTGGTTGCAGTGGACCTCCGATTGCATCGTGGCGTACGAAAACGCACGGCGACGTTTCTAAATCGCGGAACATGAACGTTTTCTTTTCGCCGTGTCGTGAAGTCAGCAGAGGTCTAATATCGCTCATTCGCTCTCGCAGACAGTTTGCGAATTCCGCGTTGGCCGGTTGTTTTGCTGGTACAAAGAATTCTGCTGGCAATCGTATGTCCGTACCATAAATCATTTCGGCTGCCGTTGCGCTCAGGTCCTCCTTGATAGCGGTTCTGATGCCTAAAAGAACTATGGGAAGGCTTTCAACCCAGTTGCTCGAATTGTGGCATTTGATTGCGGCCTTAAGCTGCCTGTGAAAGCGCTCTACCATCCCGTTGGACGCGAGGTGGTAGGCTGTGGTACGCAAATGCTTAATGCCGAGCATCCGGCATAGTTCGTTGAAAAGACTGGATTCGAATTGGTGTCCTTGATCGGTTGTTATTTTTGCTGGGACGCCAAAACGCGCTATCCATGTGGAAAGAAGAGCCGAGGCAACGGTCGTCGCTTCCATATCTGGTATTGGAATCGCTTCGGGCCAACGTGAAAAACGGTCGATACATGTTAGACAATATCGGTAGCCTTGTGAATATTGCATGACGATGATGTCTAAATGTATATGCTCGAATCGTCTTGCGAGCTCTCCGAATGTTCCGGTCGGCGTTGAAACGTGTCTCGCTATTTTACATTGTTGACACGGGATGCATTGCCGTGTCCATGTTTGGCAATTTTTGTTTACCGGCCAAACTATACGCGATTTTACGAATTTTTGGGTCGCGCGTATCCCTAGATGGGAAAGTCCGTGGAGCGAATTGAATACGTCGCGCCGCAAGGGTTTCGGTACGTACGGTCGTACGATGTCGCCTGATACGTCGCAGTATATTTCCGCGTCGTAATCCGGAAAACGAATTTTCTTAACCTGCAACGCGGATATATCGGAGTTGATGATGTCGCGGAGCTCCTTGTCGTTTTCTTGCGCGGCGGCGAGAATTTTGTGATCCACGGATTTTCCTATGGCTTCGATGCGAGATAGGGCGTCGGCTGCATTGTTATTCAGCCTTTTTATATGCCTTATATCGGTCGTGAACTGCCCGATATAATCTAGTTGACGGAATTGTCTCGGCGATCACTTGTCGGGATTTTGACTGAACGCATAGGTGTGGGGTTTGTGATCTATGAAAATAATGAAATTCCTCCCATCTACGGCGTGTCTAAATCGCTTGACCGCCGTATACATAGCGAGTAATTCGCGATCGTACGCGCTATATTTTCGCTGCGCGAAATTTGAGGCTTTAGTTAAGAAACCCAATGGTTGCCGAGTGTCATTCGCGCGTTACTGCAACACCGCCCCTATTGCAAAGTCGGACGCGTCTACTGCGAGGCTGATGGGCGCGCCAGGTATACGATGCGCTAACATCGTAGCGTTAGCTAGGGCGCGTTTTGACTCGCTAAAGCTCGTTTTGGCTTCCTCCGACTAAATAATGGGCATGTTGCCCTTTTTCGCCCCTTGCAACAAATCGTTGAGGGGTTGCAAAATTTTAGCTGCCCCCGGTATGAAACGTCGGTAAACGTTAATCATACCGAGGTATCGGCGTAGTGCCTTGATGTTCGCGGGGAGCGGTGCTTCGTTTATGGCTGTAACGCGATCGGCGAGCGGTTTTATTCCGTGCGCGTTTACCGTATGGCCTAGGCAGGCTATTTCATTAATTCCGTACTCGCAATTTGCGAGGTTCATTACTACGCCGTACTGATTTAGACGTTCGAACAAGATCCGCAAGTGCCAGCGGTGCTGCTCCTCGGTTTCCGAAGCTACCAAGAAGTCATCTATGTACGCGTAAACGAAATCTAAGCCTCGCGTCGACAAATCTTTGACACGTTTGCGCGGCGTTTCGAAGCCCAAACATCATGTTGTTTGCCTCGAAAAGGCCGAATGGTGTCGAAATCGCGGTTTTTGTAACGTCCTCAGGCGCGATTGACATTTGATGGTAGGCTCGAACTAAACCAATTTTTGAGAATATTCGCCGACCGTGTAAATGCTGCGCGAAGTCTTGTATGTGCGGTGGAGAGCACCTGTCGGGTACAGTTCGGGCGTTTAGCGCCCTGTAGTCACCGCAATGTCGCAGACGTCCATCCTTCTTTGGGACGACGTGTAGTCGAGATGCCCGGGAATTCTTCGATGGGCGCATGACTCCTTGCTCGATAAGTGTTGCAAATTCCGCCTTGATTGGCTTGAGACGGTCCGGTGCGAGAGGGCGGGGTTTGCAATATACGGGCGGGCGGGGTGTGGTTTCGATGTGGTGCTCCACACTGTGCCGTATTTTCTCTCACCCAAAGGCCGGTGGGCGCGTTAGATCTGCACATTTCTCCAACAATTGGTGGTAGACCAAATCCCCGTTTACGGTCTTAATCATAAGCTGTTCGCAGTTGACGGCGTATCCCCTGGTCGATAGCTGGTTTGTTGTGTCGAGAAGTCGTCTTTTTCTTGGATCCACAAGCAACCCGAAATGACTTAGGAAATCTAGGTCGATGATGGGGGTTTGCACATCGGGGACAGTGAAGTGCCATTTGAAGGCACGTCTAAGGGACAGGTTCAGCTCAATCGCTATAGTGCCGTACGTTGCGATGCGCGTCCCATTGGCAGCGAATAGTTCATACGTTGTTTTCTTTACGTCCCTAGATAGCCTGCGTCGGGGATGAACGCCGATATCAGCACCGGTGTCAACTAAGAACGAAGTCTTCCTCCTCTGGTCCAAAATAAAGATGCGGCGAGATCCCAAACCGTCGCCGTCCTCCGCTTTTACGGACGGCTGGGGTCGTTTCCCGACTTCCACTTACAATCGTGGCGCGATCGCCGAACCTCGCATGATAGAAGCAAATTCCTTCCTGGCGCGGATAGTCTCGGGAACGCGAACGGCGGCGGGGTCGAGTGAGAGAATTCGAACGTCTTCGTAGTCGATGATACCCGCTGATTCCCATAGCCTTAATCTGTTCTCGCAGTCTACTGACCTCGGCGGCCAGTGCGTCGTTTTTGCCTTCGTGTGATGCCGGTGGCTCGATTGTGACTACCTTAGCGCGCTGCCTGTTACGATTATACGCCTCATCGAGTTTATCCGCTCTCCTGGTCAGTTTCTCGATACTCGTATCGTCCACTGCCGCCAGGACTTCCCTGATGCGATTCCTCCACAAGCTGTGGATGAATTCATCGGAAGCGAGGGGGCTGGCTAATTTTTTAAGTCATTATAAAACTGTGAGGGTTTTCTGTCGCCCATCTCTTCACGTTCGACTAACCTTTCGAACTTGGCGCTGTCCGATTCGGTCAGGGCGCGGATCAGCTCGCTCTTCAATTTATCGTACTGGCCTGTGGCGAGGAGGTTGGTCACTGTATCCTCAATCTTCGCGAGGTAATGTGGGTCGAGGAATCCCATGAGGGCTAAGGATTTTTCATCGTCGTGGAAGATGCCAGGTACCCCGAAATATTTCTCTAAAATGGAAAACCAAATCCTGGTCATCGTGGGCATAAAGGGCGGCGCGCGGAACGATGAGCCGCCTGGAATTCGTTTGCTCTCCTTTTCCATTGTGTGAGTTGCGGACTATGATATTCAAACTGCGACTAGCCTATCGCTGTCACCTCTTACACAAAAATCACGTCGGTGTCACCAGTTTGAGATGTATGGTAGCGATTTAGGCATAAAAACACAAGAGTATATTTAACTGTGTAGTTCATTAAAATATACCCTACGTGTACACTAGACGTATAATACACTTGTTATCTTGATTCGTGATTACGAATAGATCGGCGCAAAGAAGTATCGACTTAACTGCTACTGCTCGTGTCATTCGATAACAAAGAATGCCTCGCTACCCTGTTCGCTATATTTATATGCGTCGGTGTTGACAAAAGACGTTGGGATTTAAATTTCCAAGATGTTCTCGAAAAATCAGAACGGACGCTGAACTCTCGACCTTGTTTACAAATGTTGACATTTCGGGTAGTTGACTCGAGGGCATGTGATCACGACAAAAACGACGGAATTTGATTAACCTTCGGTAACCGCCTAAGGTTGTCGAATCTATAATAAACTCATCTTTCAGTAAACACGATTTCTTGTGTAGCGGGTTCACTGGACCGAAACCGATATGAATTTTACCGACGAGTGCCGCTATAGGTGTATAATGAATCCTCAGGCTAGCTAAACATATACTGTTGAGATGCGTTGACATCTGGCAATCATCTTATCCGACGGATAGAGTCTGCGAGTGGCGAGACACGGGACAGAAACCGTTGGAATGTTTACTGTCACGTGCCGCTACCATTACTTCATTTAAGGACAGCTATAGAATTATTCCATGCCTTTATTAGACAAAACGTTCATCCCTTGACCGCGGCTACGTTCGGTGACAGGTTGTCGCCTCGAGGCCAAGTGCAGTATCACAGGTTTCGAACAATTACAATCGGAATGGATGGCTACAATTGTTGAATTACAGCTATGGTAGAATCTAGATTACAATGTTACGGGATTTTCCCAAAATTCCAAACGGACGGTTCCCTTGTTCTTTCATCTCCGATTTATATTTATGCTTGATCTGTCTGGGACCAGTCTGGATATAGCGCAAACTGGCTGGCAAACGATGTATTTGGCAAGAAACGTGGAGTACCAGGCACATCGTATTGTCGACACATTTCCAACGGTATCGGAGATGCGTGAATGTGAATATTTAATTATGTATATTAAAAACTGCAAGTACCTGGATTTGAATCTATACTTTTTTTTTCTTTTTTTTTTTTTTTTTTTTTTTTTTTGCGTGGGGAGGGGAAAATGCTATTACGCATGCCCAGTGACCCGCATCACTGGGTTATGTGGGAGTCGGTCGGATGTCGTTGCCATACCCACTAAAAACCCCTCCTCCTTCTTCCTCCGCTTGGGGGGCAGACAACCCCGGTAAAACCTGTCGGCAGTCATCAGGGTTGTCCTTTCGTACCCCGTAGTATCTACTTCTTCGGGCCGTTACTCCTCATGTCGTCCTCTCAGCCAGTTCAGAATACTGGGCTGGTCTCCTTCTGCGGTTTTTCGTTGTTTCGTGTTCTTGCCCTCCTTGCTCCGCGTAGTTGTTGTTTCGCTCGTTCTCCTCCTTGCTTCTTCCCAGGCCCTCGCTGTCACCCTCCTGTGACACATGACGGTCTTGCAGAATTGCCTAAATTTATTCCAGCTCTCGTCCTTGGCGGTCACCGTGGCGATCAGATTGCCCACGTCTATCTTCCCGCCCAGAGCGTTCTCCAGCTCGATCCTTCTGTCCGCCCACTTCGGGCACGCGAAGAGGGCGTGCTCTGCATCGTCGTTTGGGTCTCCACAGTCGAGACAGTGGCTGTCGCTGTCCCTGCCAATCCTTTTCCTATAGACACCGAAGCTCCCATGCCCGGTTAGCAGCTGCATGGTGTGGTGATCGATGTCCATCTTCTTTTTGGTAAATAACAGCGCACTCGGTATTAGCTTCTTTGTGATATTTTCTTTTTTGTAGTTGTTCCACTCCTTCTGCCAGTCCTCTTGGGCCTTCTTGCGAATCGCCTCCAGTTCCTCCTTCAGCTTGCAGTCGTCATCCGTGCCACTCCTGGGCCCGTGGATCTTGTTCCTCTCGTAGGTCTCTCCGAGCATCTTTATCTTTATGTAAATCGGGAGATTCCCGGTCAACACGCAAAGTGCCGCGTGGGAGACGGTACGATATGCCGTCGTTGTTATGCACAGGGCCGTTCGTTGTGCACGTTTCAGCTTTTTCCTGTTCTTATCGGTATTCGCTGCTCTAGCCCACACCGATGCTCCGTAAGTTACGATGGACTCCCACACATTGTAGTAGAGCCTCCGAGCCAAGCTGGGCGGCCCGTTGATGTTGGGTAGAATTCCCCTAAGTGCTCCTATTAACTTGTCGGCTCTGTTACACGCCATCTCGATATGCGCACCGAACCTCCGACTGGAGTCAATGACGACTCCGAGATACCTGATGCGATCGACCGTTTCGATGTCCGAGGAGCCCAACCTGAGTTTCACCACTCTCGGCACTCGCAAGCTTGTGATGAACATGACCTCCGTCTTTTCTCTCGCCAGGGTGAGCCCGACACTCGTGCACCAGTCGTTGGCGATCCTTAGCATCGTGTTGACCTTGGCGGAGGCCTCTTCGTTCCTCCCGACGGAGCATGTGATGGCCAGATCATCCGCGAAGGCGGTTGCTCTGACCATTGGCATGTTGTCGAGTCTCTCGAGCAACCGGTCGTATACCAAGTTCCACAGGAATGGTCCGAGGATGGATCCCTGCGGGACTCCCGCCGCCACCTCGTGCTCCACCGTGCCGTGCTGGTTGCTCACGATGATCCTCCTTCCGGATAGGTAACTGCCGATTAGCCTTTTGACCTTCCATGGCAGCTTCCTCTTGTCAAATTCCTCGTATATGCTCTTCCAGCTGAGCGAATTGAAGGCATTGCTAATATCTAGGGTGATCATCACGCATACTACCTTCTTCTGTCTGCAGATGTTGGCAAACTTCATCACCTGCGTGATGGCGTCTACCGTACTCCTCTTCTTTCTGAAGCCATATTGCCTCCGATGGAACGGGTCCATTCCGATGCATCTCTCGATGATCTTCTTAAAGCATTTTTCCCAGATCTTGCTCATGGTTGGGAGTATGCTTATCGGCCGGTACGCGTTAGGGAGACTGGGATCCTTACCCGGTTTCCTTAGCAGTATTACTCTGGCCGTCTTCCAGCAGACTGGGATCCTTCCTGTTTCAGTGATGCCGTTGAACGCCCTTGTCACGAGTTCGCTCCTGCGACTCGCTACCAGCTTCGCGATCTCGCCCGGCACGCCATCGACTCCTGCAGCCTTCTTGGTGTTCATTCTTCCGGCGGCATCGACGACATCGCCTTCGCCGATGGCGACGCTGAGGCTAATATCTCCTTCTTCTTCGGTCTCTGCCTTTTCGCGGCCCTCATAATGGGGGGGTCCGTGTCCCAAGGTGAATAGCCTCTGTAAGACTGCCTTCACCATGTCGATCGGCATGTCGTTGGTTGGTCCCTTGCTTTTACATATCTTCATGACCGTGCGATAGGGTTTGCCCCAAGGGTCGCTCTCCAGTATCTTGCAGTATTCTGCCCAGGCTGTTTTTTTGCTGCGGGCGATCTCCTTTTTTAATTGCCTTCGGATCTCCTTGTAGGCGTTGACGAGGGGCTCGGTGTTGCCGGCGTTCTTCTTCCTTTCTCTCGTCACCCTCCTGAGCGCTTTGTGCGCCTGCGCTCTCAGTTCCGCGATCATCGGGTTCCACCAGTAGTTCGCGTACTTGCGGGTCGCCGCACTGTTCGACTTCCTTAGCATCCCTTCGCACGTACCTTCGATGCTCTTTTGCAGGGGCTCGGCCCCATCCTCTCCGATAGCCGCGTTGAGGTCTTCCTTCTTCAGAGTGTCGTCGAATCTGCTCAGGAACTCCTCCGGCGATATGTCCTTGGTCACGTACCTGTAGAACTTCGATACGGTTCGGGTCTTCCTCGCCTTAAACCTGTGGAGCACGTACAGATGGTCCGAGGCCGAGTATTTGTCCAAGACCGCGCTTCCGGCGTGTATCTCACTGACCTTATTGGATACGCTTATTATGTCAGGGAAGCTCGTCTTCCCGTTCATGAAGAAGGTATACTTTTCCTTGAGCCTCAGTGGAAACACCCGGTGGCTGCTTAGTGCCTCCATTAAGACTCTCCCTCTCTTGTCTGTGGTCGATCCTCCCCAACAGGTTGACTTTGCGTTGAAGTCTCCGGCCACGACGACCTTGTCGTGTCTTCTAGCAGCGCTCTTCGTCATAGTCGACAGCGTGTCTATGTACTCGGAGTATGCTAGCCTATTTATGTTGGGCGAACAGTATCCGCTGAAGCAGAAGACGTCGCCGACGCGGACGCCCACTATCCCGTCGCTCTTGACCTCTGTTGTTTCATCGGGCAGTTTGCCGTTGAGGAGTGTGACCCATATCGAGGCGTCTCCTTTGGTGTCATTAAACCAGTGCGGTAGCTGCCTGTTCGGCTCGGAAATTATTATTATATCCGGCCTAAGTTCGATCGCGCATTGGTGCATCATGTCCTGCGCCAGCTTGCATCTGTTGAGGTTTATCTGCAGTATCCTCATTTATTCGCTTTCAATCGCCTTCTATACTCTGGACAAGCCAGGGATCCGGTTACGTGGTCAAATTTCACACCTTTCTCCTTGCTGCAGATGGAGCAGCAGGGTGCGTTGGCGCAGGCAGCTATCGTGTGGTCTTTGGCTCCGCACTTCCTGCAAATCTCCTTTCCAGGGCTTATCGCCGTGCATTTGTTCGCGATATGACCGAACATGTGACATCTGTAGCACTTTACTACATTGGGTAGTGCCTTTATCGAGGCTATCGTCAAGCCGGTTCTGATCTTCCGGCTCGCCCCCTCTTTGGCCAGGTAGGCTTTCGGCATCGTCACTATTGCCGATTGGGTGCCCCACGGCGCCATTTTTAGGGTCTTTACTTCGACCTCAGTGATGTCGCTTATGCCCAGATGCATTCCTATCACCCTGGCTAGTTCTTCCTTGCCTACGAGCGGGTCTATATCCCTGATCTCTACGGAGGTCTTGTCGCGCATTGGTAGCGCTCTCACCTTGCCTCTTAGCGCCGTGTTCATATCCGCCGCGGTCTTTTTGGCGTTGCTACCTGCTTTCAGCTCGATTAGAATGTCACCTGTTCTGGTCCTCCTAATTCCACAGCTCTCTTTTAGGGTCTCCTTTGCCCCCATCAGGTCTTTGTAGGCCTGGATCCACTCCTTGTCTTGCCCTACTTTGACGAGGATGGCTTCGGGTCTGTTACGAATCCTCTTCGGTCCCTCCGGCCTCCTTGGCTTGTCCAATGCCGCCCTTCCTGCGTTCGCCTTACTGACCATCGTCGGGGTGTCCGTTCTTTTTCCTCTCCTTCCGCGGACAGGGATCCAGTCATCCTTTACATCGCTGTCCGTGTAGTCAGTAGTCGCTTTTGCCGAGCTGTTTCCGGCACAGGCTCCTGCGTAGGAGGCCTCCATGGTCGTTGGTCTCTTTCTCTTGGTGTCGCCCTTCCCCTCGACGGGCGATCTCTCCTTCCTTTTTCCTTCCTTCTCCTCACTCCTCCCCGGAGGGGTGGTCATCCAGGTGGCCGCGACTGTCCTAGCGTTCCTCTTGAGCCTCATCTCGTCCAACATCGAGTGGAGCTTGGACGCTTTTTTACTGATAGCGTCCCTCCTTTCCTTGATGTCGGTATCCTTTTTGCTCATGAGGTAGAGTCTGCTACCTATGTATTGGATTTCGCGGAAGACTTCTGTGATGATTTCCGTCATCGTCTTCCATTCGCTCATTTTGATGACGATACTGTCCTCGTCATTGCTTTCGGTCTCGGCCGTTGCTCTGTTCGCCATGGCCTTCCTCCTGAGACTTTCCCTTGGCGCCGCCGCTTCGCTGCCGCTGTCCGACATTTCCGCCGGTGTGTCCAGCTCCGAGGTGCTGGCCGCTTCGTCCTTCCTTGCCATCGGCTGGTTTCTGGCCAGGCTTCTCGTTGTCTTGCCCGCCCTCCCCTCCACTGGGGACTTTCTCAAATATCTGGTGATCTTGTCACCTTTCGGGATTTTTTCCTTTGCGAATCGGGTCGCCTTTACGGTGGGTGGTGTCTTATCCTTGAGTGCCTGCATTGGCATCTCGACCTCCTCGATGAATCCCGCGATGTCTTCATCAAATTCGAGGTATCTTCTTGTGCTTTTTTTGCACATCTTTCCCTCTGTGACATCTGCGGGTGTTTCTTGGTCCCCGGTCGTGTTTACCGAACGAGGGGAGGCCCTGGGATCGACCTACCCCTCGCCGCTCGACCAGTCGTTGGGTGACCGTCGGGTCGAGCCTGGGACGCTACTCGAATCCCCGACGGGGCCTGGAAGCTCCGAAACCCCCTGAGCCGTAAGTTTGCTTACCTTGTAGTACTTGTCCATATTGTGTTTATGATTTTAATATACATGTATATATATGTATTTTTGAGGTGTATCCTTCCGCGTGTATGCGATTCGTGTCCTAAATACTTGCCGATGTCGTCGTAAGGTCGCCAGTCGTCTGTCTGATGACCGGATACTTAAACTCGCAGTGTCCCTATCACTGTTCGACGCGGGGAGTTTTGACTGGCCCTCCACGGGGGCGCTCTCCCGCTCCTTGGTTACCCAGGTAGCCCGCCCGGTGGCGCTTCGGTCTCGCGACCCAAGATGGCCTTCCCTCTGCCCCTAACCTCACTTTCCACACACAGCACTTTCAATCGATCTCTCGCTTTTATACCAGCGAGCTCCCTTATTTCTTGTATTCCCACTCATTCCGGAGCACTAGAAACTTCACTTTCGTGCACTTTCCGCCCGAGTTCTTTAATTTACCCAGATATTTCGGTTATGCCTACGGAGCGTCGTACACGTGTCCGTTCTGCTTGCCGCCATCATCGAACTGCTGGATTTGAATCTATACTGATCTTATATAGCGTAATTCGTATGATCTGCAGTGTATTTGTCGGCAAATATGGAGTACATCGCGCATCCAGTTGTCGACATATCTGCAATAGAAACAGCGATACGTTGATCTGAGTGTTCAGGCATGAATATGCAAATCTGCAATTACACTGGATTTGACAGGGTTCAGACTTGACGTAGCTCTAACTAGCTGATGTGAACCGTATTTGGCAGGAAATGTGGAGAACAAGGCACATCGTATTGTCTGCATATCTGCATTAGACACGAAAATAGGTTAGTTTGCATATTTAAGTCTGAAAATGTAAACATGGAGGGTTTACGCCTGGATTTTACATCGGCCAGAGTTGATGTCAGTTTGTCCAACCGTGGGGAGATTTGATCGCGTCGAAGCGTGTCAACGGGAGACGCAAATTCCCGTTACGATTCTAAGAAACGACACCGCATATTGATCGATCCCCTGATTTCCGTTAAGATAATAGGGTGGTTGCGATGGTATAACTCTGCGACCAACAATGTTATTGATGAGAATTGTGGATCTTGATGTCCGAAATATTGTTATGGAAACATAAAATTTACACTAGTCTTTACTAATAACGTAGACACATTTTTATTTTATAAACGATTTTTAGAATATTTATCGTTACACAGCTGCACGCGTCTCAGCACTTTCTTCCATACCCGACCTTATGTAGACTGTTAACCGACCGAACTGTTTACATTCGTCTGTTTTTCAGTCGCCGCGCACACACATATCTCCACACACTGATATCCACATACAAACATCTCCACTACGCACTCGACCTAGTCCAGCACAAAAATTTTACATATCTCAATACACCTCCTTATTATTATTGTGCTGCATATTCATTTCCTTTTGTGAAAATTAAACCATTTTTAAAAGTAATCTAAAATTTTCAAAATTATTTCTCCCTAGAGCCTTCGTTAGAATATCTGCTACATTGTTTTCTGAATTTACTTTTATAACGTCAATCTCTTTATTTTCCCAACTTTCATTTACAAAATGGAAATGTACTTCAATGTACTCATAATTTTTTGTCAAGTTTCCAAATTTTGATATCGCAATCGCTCCAGAATTATCTTCGTAAATTTTTAGTGGTCTCTCGATCATTATTTTGAAATTTTTCAATAATTTCTTTACAAATTTTATTTCACTCACTGCTTCTGACAAAGCTACATACTCGGCGGCTGTTGATGATTTTGTCATGCTGTTTCGCTTTCTCGATTTCCAGTAAATTACGTTTCCGAAAAGTCTTATGATAAATCCCGTAGTAGTCTTGTAGTAGTCTTATGATAAATCACCGTCAACAAAACAATCAATGATTTCAGCGTTCAAATTTCTTTTATAAGTCAACCATAATTTTCTGGTTAAATATAAGTATTACAAAATTCTCAACGCATATTTATAATGTGTCCCGTCGTAACTGTTTTGAAATCGACTTAAATAGTTTACACTATAACTAACGTCTAATCTTGTTCCAGTACTAATATATAATGAAGCTCCTATGAGGTTTCTATAACTTATATCGTCTGAGGCTGACTGTGCGGGTTCTAAATTTAAGCTTCTTTCCTTTGGTGTAAAATATAGTTTACTATTTTCTATATTCTATCGTTTCGCTGATGACTCTATATAACTACTTTGATCTAATTTCATCTCACATTTCTTATTCTCACATTTCGTATTCAATGTTTATTCCTAAGTAAGTCTTTACTTCACCTAAGTCTTTCATCGATTTGTTTGACAATTTATTTTTAATTTCATCTATTTTTCTTTTGTATTTACCACACATTAATAAGTCATCCACGAATAGAATTAAGTATATAACATGATCGCTCTCATACTTCATATACAAACAATAATCACTCTCACTTCTGTAAAAACCTATTTTAAATACTTACAAACCTAGTTTACATACTTTCCCGCTTTTATCGGCGTAACCCATAGGTTGTTTTACAAATACTTCCGATTTTATAGTTCCGTTTAGGAATGCTGTTTCTACATCCATTTGCATAATCATCGAACCATAATGACAACAATAAGATAGCAATAACTTCAGCGTTTGCATTTTTGCCACTGGAGAGTATAAATCTTCCGGTATTTCCTTTTGTTGGAAACCCCGAACAACTAGTCGCGCTTTCTTACGATTATCGGATTTATTCGTATATACCCATTTCAAATCTAATACCTTTTTATCTTTTGGTTTCTCTACTAATTGCCAGGTTTTCATTTTTGACTAAACTATTTAATTCTCGATCCATTGCTTCTTTCCATGAGCTGCTGTGATCTCCACTTAAAAGCTTCTTCATAGGTTTGAGGACTGCCTGCGCTAACTACATTCACATGAATGAAATATGAGCTCGTTTGGCCATATCTTTGAGGTTTCTTTGTTTCCCGTCCTGGCCTTCTCAAATTATTTTCTATGTCCTCAAGTTTTTCTTCTGATTCGTTACTTAATTTTCTCTCCTTTTTTATTACAACCTGCTCGACCTTTTCGTCACTTGTTTCACTTTCATGAATTTCGTTTGTATCCGAATGTTCTTCAAAATCCTTTTCCGTTTCATTATCTGATTCATCCATTCCTTGAAATCCTACTAAGCTATCATTTTCACCTATAAATTATACGTGTCTTGCAATTATAATTTTATTATTAACTAAGGTCCTATATCCAACGTTTTCATAACCTGCAAGTATTCCAATATCTGCCTTTTTGTACCATTTCGAATTTATTTTAATTTCAGATACTCTTACGAAAACTATGCTCCCGTACAATCTTAAATTAATTATATTCGGTTTCCTTCTTAACAATATTTCGATTGGTGTTTTATTTTCACATGTTTTCGTAATGGTTCTATTTTTTAAGCACACCGCGGTTCTAACCATCTCCGACCAATATTTAATATTTAGTTTCGAATCATGTAATAAGCATCTAGCGGAATTCGTGATTGTCCTACTGTAGCGCTCAGCTGCTCCATTTAACTAGTGAACATAAGGTGGGCATGGTTCTAGGAAAATTCCCGTTTCCCTATTTAGATTGTACATGTTTTTGTTCATATATTCTTTTCCATTATCGCATCTTAGTCTCTTTATCTTCTTACCAGTAAGATTTTCAACTTTATTTATATAATTAAGGATTCAATCGTAAACCTCATCTTTCGATTTCAAAGTATAAATTAATGCGCACTTACTATAATCGTCTATAAATGTTAAGAAATATTTAAACCTGGTATTTTTATGAGGTCCATTTAAATCGGTATGTACCAATTCTAAAATCTCGCGTGCTCTACTACAGTTACTCTGGATAGGTACATTGTGCTATTTATTTTGCATACACGCACCACATTTTAATTGAACTTGCTCCAATTTTTCTGGCATTCCCTTAATTAATTTTTTCTTACACATCGTATCTAAATAATTAAAGTTTACATGTCCTCGGATTCTGTGAAATTTTTCCCTGTTCGTCATTTTTTCTACATTTTTGGCGTGAGATACTAGCCTTCCAATGTAACTAGTTATTTTATATAAACCATGATCTTTGAATGCGATCCCTATCAACTTTCTATATTTGTTATAGATCTTTGAAGTATTCCCTGCTGAGACTATCTTATTTTTATTCGTTACTCTCGCATAGCTAACCAAGTTATTATCCATTTCTTCTACATAAAATACATTTGACATTATAATTTTAACCCTTCTTTTGTTTACTTCAAAGTAAGTTAAAATTTTTCCAACTTTTGTTCCTTTTAATGTTCTACCGTCTCTTAGTTTTACATTTATCGGGTTCTTTAAGTTTTCGTACTCAATAAAATACGAGTCATCATTTACAATGTGATCTGAACATTCACTATCCAATATCCGATCTATTTTTCGCGTATCGCTGGTATATACTGTGATAGTATCCTTACTATAATCGCGCTGCACTCGCGTTAGGAAGGAGTCAATACCTTGGTCGTCGTAGTCCTGGCTGTTTAAATAATTTCCGTCTTGTCGACTTGCCCCATTGTAGCGTTGCTGCCAACCTCTGCTTCGTCCTCGTTGACCAAATCCACGCTGAACATATCCTCGTCTTCTCTGGCCAGAACCTCGTCCGCCGCGACCCCTATTCTGCTATGGCTGATTCGCACTTCCTTGCCATTGCGTTCCTCCATTGATTCCGCCTCTACATGTATTCGTGCAATTTTTTATCACGTGGCCGTACTTTCCACAGCCATGGCACTTTATTTCTCTCTTTTCTCAACTTTGAAGACATTTGACCATTTCCTATCACTTTTACTCTCCCTACGTATTTCCCACATTATAATTTTATTTTTTAAAAAATCACAAGTTCAATCACTTTCTTTCAATGAGTCGATTAAGTCATCAATATAAATCAATGATTCTGGTAGTGTTTTCAGCATGTAATCGAGTTTTTCACGTTCACTTACGTTTGCACCAACACCCTTTAATTCATTTATCGTCTTCTCAAATTCCGTGAAAAATGAACCTGATTCCTCAAAATCTATCAACCTCATCATGTCGAGTCTACTTCTTATACAAAGTTGCAATGCTGTTGATTCCTTCATATACATCTGATCAACTTTTGTAATTATTTTGTAAACAGTGTTTTGATCACCAACAAATTCTAATTCCTCATTTGTTATACTACAATAGATGTAGTTCATCGCCCATTGATTCTTTTCATCCCAATTATCTTTCGCATCCGTGTCCATTTTCTCTCGTGTATCCAATTCATAACATTTTGTACACTTTAAATACATTAATATTCTTTTCTTCCACGCTTTGTAATCACGTACATCGAATACTTGCATTTTAGTTTTATCGTCCATTGGCATCTTGATTCGTCTTTTCATCTTCACCCTTTTTTCAAAAATAGTTCTCCTCACCATACAGATTTCTTTTATCTGCTCCGCCAACAGCCTTTTTATCTCTTCAGAACATATTTCCAATTCTTTCAAAATGAACCTTTTTTATACATTCACGCCCGGTTACACGTGGTCCCATAACCTTAAATCTCGTCAACCACGATTTTTGCTACCATGTTGAGAATTGTGCATCCTGATGGCCGAAATATTGTACGCTGGCCATTACTATTGACGTAGACACATTTTTATTTTATAAACGATTTTTAGAATATTTATCGTTACACAGCTGCACGCGTCTCAGCACTTTCTTCCATACCCGACCTTATGTAGACTGTTAACCGACCGAACTGTTTACATTCGTCTGTTTTTCAGTCGCCGCGCACACACATATCTCCACACACTGATATCCACATACAAACATCTCCACTACGCACTGGACCTAGTCCAGCACAAAAATTATACATATTTCAATATTTATAAAATATGTATCTCCAACAACTTTGTACAACAACACAAGTTAGTAACTCCGCCGTTTATGATATAGGTGACGAAGAAATGGATTGATCTTATATGAGTGAATCCGGGTAGATATATTGTCTGATCTGAAATCCTAGATTGAGTATGCATAGATAGGTGGTTTTCGAAGAAGTCATGGGTGTAGAGAGTATTCGAACCGAGATATAACTCGAATTCCACTCGTACATACTTACGGAGGAAAGCTCGGTATGTAGGTAATTTTTGAACAAAGAAAGCTGATTCGTTGTTCACTCTTTTTGTTATGAAAAGGGAGGACAAGGATTCGCGATACCCATTGGGTATGATCAGCGTTAATGAATGAAGATAGGAGGAGTAAGCATCCTACCAACGTGGCTCATGGTTGACCTTGTTCATGGGAAAATCCACACATTTTCATCAGATAAATGTCCGGTTTAATATTATATAATTACCGGTTTTCCCATTATATAACTACCAGCTTTTCCGTAGTTTCTAAGAGCGCACAATAAACATAAGGACTTTTCTAAGAAATACACATCAATCAAAAACATTTAAGAAATTGGACGTGCAAGATGAAAGGGACCATCTAGAATTACTTAAAAAGTCTAAGATTATGGTGGGTCCTTAGGTTTGATGAGGGTGTAAATAACAAATGACGGCACTATGACAATGGTTCCGGCAACGTTTTCGCGGTCAGCGGATGCTGAACTCTACACTACGTTAGCGTCTAAGTTGCACTACATGTTAGAGCAAGGAGCAATTACTACGTATAAGAAAGACAGGTCGATTGCTGATGAGATCGCACTAGAGAGTGCCGTCTCTCAATCACGGCGCCGCTGTCCTGGAAAACTATGATGGGTGTGCCTATGGTCACAAAATCATCGGATTCGTGGAGAAAAGTCTTCGTTCGGAAAATGAGGGAAATTGGCGTTACTGTTAATTGGTCAATTTCCATGTTGGTGGTTAGGAAAGGGTGCTAGCCGCCCTCAAGAGAGAGTTCGAGAAGAGGAAGCGTCGTTCGTGAGAAACATAGATTTCTCCTATTTTCTCGTAGTTGGAACGAGGACTGTTTGTCGGTTTGAAGGACTTTAGTTAAACAAAGCTTAAGATTTATAGCGGGTCCTCGGACTAGCTGATCATGTACTTACTCAAATAATAGAGTCTGCGTGTGGCAAGCCACGGGACAGAAATCGTTGTAATGCTTACCGTCGTGCCCCGTCCCAAGTATTTCTTTTAAGGAGAGCTATAGAGTTACTTCTTGCCTTTGTTAGACAAAACGTTCATCCCTTGACCGCGACTACGTTCGGCGACTGACTGTCTCCTCGAGTCCGAGCTCACTATCATAAATCTCTGTAGCGGCACTCGACAGCAAACTTCCCAACGGTTCCTGTCCCGTGCCTCGCTACACAAGGACTCTACCTTTCGAACAGATGATTGTCAGATGTCTGTCAGATACACTCTCACCGAATATTTACAGCGAGCCTAAGGACCCGCTATAAATCTTAGGATTTATGCAGCTAAGATTCTCTAAAGGGACAAATAGTCTTTGTCTCAATAGTCCCTACGCATACCACCCACTACGGGAAATCTGCTTCTTCTCACGGACGACGCTCCTCGCTAGCAACTTTCTCTCAAGGGCAGCTGTCATCCCTTTCCAACAACCAACTCACAATTTTTCCAATTAACAGCGACGTCCGTTTCCCTCACTCTCTGAACAAACACTTTTCTGAACGAATCCGATGATCCCGTATCCTTAGACACACCCAAACACAGTTTTCCTAAGGAGCATCATCGCGACACAAATTCATTCTGTTCTATCGCGAGCCGCGAGGCAAGTTGGAAGACGCCTTCTGGATTGTTCGTCCGCAGTCGTACGTAATAGCGAATCTGAATCTCTCGACGTATGTGCAATCGTCTCGACTCGAACCACCGCGTAAAGTGTCGCGCCGAGCTTGAACTTGTAATCCTGAATCGATAATTGTACCGTGCTTTCGGCGCGCTAGTGTATACCACGAACACAAGCAAATATACAGTTATTGTTAAACAATACCGAGTGATTCTTCTATACCTATCACGCACGTCACCTCATCTCAAATAAGTACAGTCGGATTGAATGACAACAGTTTCATAATACGGCTATGGTGAAGTCTAAATTACAGTACTAGGGGTCTTCCCAAAGTTCCGAAGGGAAGTTTCAGGTGTTTTCATCTCCGACACGGCCATTCTGACTATCACACGTCCTCGTGTGTAACTAAAATATTGAGTTTCCTAACATTAGACTCGATACAATTGACATTATTCAAAATTTAACTAGATGTTCCAATAAGGCAAGGGTCCAGTGTAGCAACAAATCCTGTTCGGGGATTTGGCAGCAAAAAAATAAAAGATTATGAAAATTAGTAGCGTTATACTTAGTATCCAATGTGATAGTTGCATCCTGCAGGTTATCAGTCGGATCGTAACGGCATGATGGACCATTTTCGATTTCGCACTCCAAAGGATCTCGGTCTTCTAGATCGTATGAGCACATAGAGCTTCGTTCCACGGTCTCACTGAGTCTTATCATATTGTCACCCCGAAAAGCATGCAAGTCGCATCGCATGTTCTCACTGAGCCTTATCATACTGTTACCATGAAAAGCGTGTGAGCCACATCACACGTTCTCTCTGAGCTGTATCACGCTGTTACCATGAAAAGCGTGTGAGCCACATCACACGTTCTTTCTGAGCTTTATCACACTGTTACCATGAAAAGCGTGTGAGCCACATCACACGTTCTCTCTGAGCTTTATCACACTGTTACCATGAAATGAAAAGCGTGCGAACTCCCCCTGCCGGGTGTTATTGGCATAGTGCTACTAATCTTCCGAGATCGAAGTACTCATATCGTCATGGCCACTAATTTATGGCCTTCACTACAGACATCCAACTCGGCAGGGGTGCAACCATCTGGCATTTTCCTCAACATGTCGTGACTGTACTTGAACGATCGCTTGCCGTTTAATACCTTTAAGATATACATGCCTCCTACCAAAACTTCTGCTATTTCAAATGGACCTCTAAATTTTGGATCTAATTTGGTTTGATTTCGTTCCTCATTTTGCGTAATACGAAATCACCGAGGTTAAACCTAACCGCTTTAGCTTTAGTTTTGTCAAATCCATCCTCATCATACCTAGCACTAGTTTCCATCCCCTTTATTGCCTGTCGTCTTATATTGGAGATATCGATACTTTTGATGTTATCGGGTAACAACAGATCGTACGGTCTTGTCGTTCTACCTATTAGTAGTTCAAATGAGCTCGAGTTTGTCACGCGGTTGGTGGTGCAATTCAAAGCCAACTGTATTTCCCCAATCGCGTCTTGCCACGGCCGCTCGGTCGTTTCCACTACCGTGAACATAATTTTTCAATGCACCCGTAACACGCTCTACCTGTCCCTTGGCTCTACTAGCACCGGTCGCTATCAAGTGAACTTTAATTCGTTTGCTTTCGCAGAATTCTCGAAATTCCTTACCCTTAAAACATATTCCCTGATCTGCTATTATCCGACAGGGCCTCCCGAATAAAAATATAGCGGATTTAAGCGCTTTAATGGTGTTAAGGGAATCTATCTTACGAGTATGATGCAGGTATACGAATTTAGTGAAGACGTCGATCAAAACAATGACGTGCTCCTTTGAATCGCTTTTACCATTCGACTTGCCTGTTATGTCCATGTGGACCGTATGCCAGGGTATGCTGGTCTTAGGTATAGGATGCAGTTCGGCTTGTATCTTACCTAAACTACCTTTCGAATCTTGACAAGCATGACAGTTCTCAATGAATCGGCGAACGTACTTCGCCATCACTTCGAAACAGTAATATTCGTATAGTTTCTCCCAACCTTAGTGCATAATTGACTGGTGCACACGGTTAATAACGGACTATCTAAAACCACTTGGGACTATAGGTAAACAAAGAGTCCTGCCGTTTCTTTGTGTCCTACGGTAAATAGTACCGGACCGTAATTCGTATGTATTCGCGATGTCTCCCGCGAGCCCATCGTTTTGCAATTCCTTGACGATTTCCAAGATTTGAGAATCACGACGTTGTTCCGCTAACAGCCAATCTTCCGAAATTTCTGCCAGATTAACTATTTTCTCTTTGATTTTGTCGAATTTAATAGGGTCAACGCCTGTGCGGTTTCGCGAAAAGAAATCTACGTGAGCCGTCCGTTTACTTTCCCGATACATAAAGTCATAAATAAAAGTCTGCAAGTAAGTCCATCACCTATGGTCCCTGTCATTTAAATGTACTTTATTACTCAGCGCTTTCTACGAGTTGCAATCCGTGACGACAAGAAATTTCCGTCCATGTAGATAGTGACGGAAATGTTTTACGGCGTTTACGATAGCTAATGTTTCGAGTTCACAGGAGTGATATCTGGATTCCGCGGGGCTGGTTCTATTATTGTAATACTCTATTACCTTGATCTTACCTTCGGCTTGATGCGTCAAAATCGCCCCGTAACTCTCCGAGCTAGCATCAGTAGGTAGTTCTATCGGGTAATTGGGGTTGAATATCATTAGCACCGGCGCGTCGGTCAGGACGGAAACGACCTGTTGACTTATTTTTTCGTGTCTATCTGTCCAAGTTATATTTCTGTTATCTGAGATGAGCGCGTACAGGGATGAGCGCGTAGTTTCCTCATCTGTGAGAATTTTCGGATGAACTCTGTGACGGTTGTTGGCACAGGTAAAGAATTTAAGGTGTGTATTTTACCCGGGTCGGGACGAACTTCTCCGTTATGAATTACATATCTCAAATAGTGCACCGATGTGCTTAAGAGAACGTTTCGCAAAGTTAAAAGAGAATCCGGCTTTTACGAGGGTATCTAATACGGTGTTTCAATCTTTGTAAAGCTTGATCTATTGAGTCGGCAATAATTAGGACGTTATCGAAATAAATAATAACGTACGAATGAGCGAGGTCGCCTGGGGCGTTGCGAATGGCCCTCCGAAAGACGGACGGTGCAATTTTTCAGTCCAAACGGCATCGTTATCTATTCATATTGTCTGTCGGGGGTAACGAACGCTGTATACTCCGCTGAATTAGGATAAATAGGAATTTGGTGAAACCCGCTGACCATGTCCAGGCTAATAAAGTACCTCGCCTCTTGCAATCTCGCGACTTGATCCGCAATAAGGAATAAAGGGTACCGATCCGCGACCATATTTTGACTTAGCTCTCGGGAACCTGCTCATAATCTATCTGAGCCGTTTTTCTTCTTCACGAGTTACGTAGGGCTCGCAAATGGCGAATTACTAGGCCTTATGATCTTTGCATTAATTAAAACGCTTGTTTTCTCACGTACCGCTCTTCGCTTCTCCTCGCTAAGTCTATAAGAACTTCCTCGTACGGTGGTGTTAGGATCAATTAATCGTATTTCTAACCGGCCTGTATTTGCGCGAATACGTAGGAAACCCGTAACGAATGAATCTTTGAATTTGACGAGAAGAGAAATTGATCGACTTTTATTATTACCATGTACATCAGTGTCAACTTCATTAACGACGATCTCGTTTGCAGTGGTTTCATTACAGACATTAATTATTTTTGTTTTACATATAGCGAGGCTATTTTGTGTAATGTTACGTCAAAACCCAGACTTAGAGTTCCGCAACTAATCGCGATATCATATTTTAAATAACTATCAGCAAGGACATGAGAAATTATCTTCGATGTAAAAATCATTAATACACACGATGAACAAATGGTTGGCATTTGTTTAATACAGGTATTCCCTACTCCTCGCATTACTAATATGTCAGTCATTCCTTTGTCAGAAAATGCCGAGGCCGAGGACTCTTTAATTAGTGAACGCTCTGCTCCCGAATCGGAGTAAAATGGAAACGATTCACCCAGATGACTTGATCTATCCGTTGATGCTTCCAGTACGCACGAGTCGACCCGCCACTCGTTATTGAAATCATAGATTCCCTCCATAATCAGGTTGGCAGCTGCGCCCCATGCAGCGGAGTCGGAGCACGCGATTTTAAGGGTTAAAACGTGGTAGCGAAAAATTGTTAGGTTTCACACTCGATTTTTGCAGTAGTGACTGAATTACTTGCGCACGATGGTCTTAAGTTCTAGCACTGTTATAGTCGGCACTGATCCCACTTCAGATGTCGGGTTGGCGTTAAAATTAGAGTTAGGGTTAAGGACGTGAAACGAATCCCTATTGGCGCTACACGTGATCATTATGCAATAGAGGTGATATTTACTAGTGCAAATATGACTATGATGGAATTGGACAAGTAATCGCGATAATTAGATACTCGTGAAGCTAATGACAATGATCCTAGGCTCAATAACGAATCAGCGGTCAACGGGATGACGAACTCTACTTTTCTTTAGCGTCTAAGTTGTACTCAATGTTAAAGCATGGGGCAATCATTACGTATCAGAGGGTTACTTGAATCGTCGTCGTGATCGTACGGGAGAGTGTTTCTCCATCACGGTAACGCTGTCGAGGAAAACTATGATGGGTGTGCCTATGGTCACAAAATCATCAGATTCGTGGAGGAAAGTCTTCGTTCGGAAAATGAGGGAAATTGGCGTTACTGTTAATTGGTCAATTTCCATGTTGGTAGTTAGGAAAGGGTGCTAGCCGCCCTCAAGAGAGAGTTCGAGAAGAGGAAGCGTCGTTCGTGAGAAACATAGATTTCTCCTATTTTCTCGTAGTTGGAACGAGGACTGTTTGCCGGTTTGAAGGACTTTAGTTAAATAAATCTTAAGATTTATAGCGGGGCCTCGGACTAGCTGAACATGTACTGTGGAAACGTGTCGACATCTGGTAATCATCTTACTCAAAGAATAGAGTCTATGTGTGGCGTGCCACGGGACAGAAATCGTAGAAATGCTTACCGTCGTGCCCCGTCCCAAGTATTTCTTTTAAGGAGAGCTATAGAGTTACTTCATGACTTTGTTAGACAAAACGTTTATAACTTGACCGCGACTACGTTCGGCGACTGGTTGTCGCTTCGAGCCCGAGCTCACTATCATAAGTCTCAAATAAGTACAGTCGGATCGAATGACAACAGTTTCATAATACGGCTATGGTAAAATCTATATTACAGTACTAGGAGTCTTCCCAAAATTCTGAAGGGAAGGTTCCGGTGTTCTTTCATCTCCGACATATATATGCTTGATCTGCCAGGGACCAGTGTGGATATAGCGCAAACTGGCTGGTAAGCGATGTAGTTGGCAAGAAATGTGGAGTACCAGGCACATCGAATTGTCGACATATCAGCAATAGCAACGGAGATACGTAGAGTTGAATACTTGAGTCTGAATCTGCGAAACTACAATTACACTGCATATAACAGGAACCAGAGTCGACGTAGAGCATAGCGCATAAGTACTGTATTTGGCTGTAATTGTGGAGTATAGCGCGCATCGCATTTGCGATATGTATCCAATAGCAGCGCTGATACGTTGGTTTGAACATTTAGGCATGAATATGCAAAACAGCAATTACGCTGAATCTGTCAGTGACCAGAGAAGACGTAAGACAGAAGAGATGATAGAATCGGAAGATGTGCTCTGTGCTCACCAGCAAATCAGGAGCATAACGCTCACCGAATTGTCGTCATATCTGCCATAGAAACGAAGATACGTTACTTTCGATATTCAAGCATGAATATGCTAAACTGCTATTATGGTGTATTTGACAGGGACAAGAGTGAACAAAACGCTAACCTACTGATGTGCGCTGTATATGACATCAGTTGTCAAATATAACGCGCACCGAATTGTCTGTAAGTGTGCCATAGAAACGGAGATTAGTTGGTTGGAATATTTAATACTGAATATGTAAAGCTGCAAATACGCAGGGTTCGGCTGGGTCCCGATTTTACATCCATCAAACGGAATCACGTGCACTGTGTTTGGCAGCAAATTTGGAGTATAACGAGCCTCTAATTGTAGCCATATGTGCCATAGAATCGGAGATACGTCGGTATGAATACTTAATCCTGAATATACGAAACTGCAACTACGCTGGATCTGGCTGGGTCCAGATTTTACGTAGCGTAAACCGGATGATGTGCACTGTACTTGGCATCAGATGTGGAATATAACGCGCATCGCATGGCCAATGTTTCCGGAAAACAAGCGGAGATACCTTGATTCGAATATGTAAGAATTAATATCCAAAACTGCAATTTCGATGGATTTCTCCGAGTCCAGTCTTGACAGTGTGCAAACGGGCTGATGTGTGCTGTATTTGGCAGCAAATGTGCAGTATTACGTACATCCTGTTGTCGACGTACCTACAATGGATACGGAGATACTTTCACTTGAATAACAAGGCATGAATATGCAAAACTACGAATACGCTGGATTTGACTCGGTCCGGATTTAACACGACTTAAACCAGATGAAGCGCTCTGCGTATGGCAGTCAATGTGGAATATAAAGCGCATCGTATTGTCGACATATGTGCTATTGAATCGGAGTAACGTTGATTTGAATATTTAAGCCCGAACATACAAAATTGCATTTGGGCTGGATTTTGCAGGGACCAGAGTTGACACAGCGCAAACGAGCTGATGGGCAATGTAACTGCAGCAAATGCGGAGTACAAGGCGTATGGAATTGTCGACATATGTGCAAAAGAAGCGGCGAATCTTTGAATGCAATATTTAAGCATTAACAACAAAAACTACAATTACGCTGGATTTTACAGGGTCCAGAGTTGACATAGCACAGACCGGCTGATTTGGCATCATATGTGGAGTATTCTGCGCATCGAATAGGCGACATAGAAACCAAGATACGTTCATTTGAATATGTAATATTTGAATATTTCGCCCGAAAATGCATAATTGCGTATACGCTGAGTTTGGCTGCGCCCACACGTTACATAACTCAAACCAGGTAATATACATTGTGTTTGGCAGAAAAAGTGGCGTATATCGCGCATCGAATTGTCGGCATAACTGCAATGCAAACGGCGATACGGTGATTTGAATAATTAATCATGAATATGTAAAGCAGCAATTTCGCTAGGTTAGACAGAAACCGGAGTTGACATGGTACAAACCAGCAGATGTGCGGTGCACATGACATCGGATGTGAAATGTAACGGGCATCGCTTTGTCGCCATATGTGCAATAGAAACGGAGATACATTCATTTGAATATGTTAACCTTAATTTGTAAAACTGCAGTTAAGCTTGATATGTCGAGGACCAGAGATGATATAATAGCACGAGCCAGTAGATGTGAGCTGTATTTGGCAGGCAATGAGAAGTATATCTCGCATCTAATTGACGACAAATCTGCAATTGCAGCGGTGATACATTGTAGTTAATATTCAATAATGGGCCTATTACGATACCGATAGTATTAGCGTGACTGAAACACATTGCCGTCTCAGTAAAACCATTTTATTTCAAGCTTCACGCTACAGTTCTGAATCCGGACAAGACCGTTTCAAGTTCTCGTAAGAGCTAGCAGTCAAATTAAGGTACTTACACGAGTTAGAGTCTAATACATTTTATTGGTCCAACATCGATGGGGCGATCTCGCATCGAAATTCTCAAAGGACCGCGTAACCTTCCAACGACGACCGCCGTACGAGCAGCGGATAAACTTATTTCGTGCCTTAGGTTGCCCTCACCACGTCCTCTACTTCTTGATACTTGGTTGGTAGCTTTAGCGGCTGCAGGTCCGAGAAATTGCATCTTGACCCGCTTTCTCGTATGTCGCATGTGACGTCTCACTTTCCGCCGTAGACACTTGTCGGATCTACAAACGTTGAACCATTTGCGCGAGACAAGCGCGGCGCTCTGCAGGGACGAGGGATCCAATTTTCGAAGTATCAAGTGCGAAACCTCCAGTGGTAGTTCGGAAGTGATATCTACCTTACTTGGCACGAACAAACCAACGACGCGTAGTAGAGATCTAAAAAACTCCATGTTGCTTCTACTGTTGCGCGAGCACGACCGACGGTCTGGCTAAGAGTTGAGGCTTATATATGAGCTGTTCGTCACGGTGCACTTCGAGTTCCGGTTCCGGGTGAGAGTGCTGGTCAGGCAGAATCGATGGTATGTGCATGTATATTCACTTACATCGGGTTCACATTATGATTAGAGTTAGAGGCGCGAAACGAATCTTCATTTGGTTTAGACGTTTGTAGTTATGCAATAGAGCAGATATTTACTAGTGTAAATATGATTGTTATATAATTGGCAAGTAGTCGTGGTGATGAGGTACTCGAGAAGCTAATGACAATGATCCTGGGTTCCATCACAAAGCCGGGGTCAACGGGATAACAGAATTCGTTTTCATCCTGATTCCAAGTTGTACCATACTTCCTTATCTACGGAATAGGTAGGACTGAACAAACTCTTTGTCAAAACATAGAATATCCACCGAGTGTTAAGGCTCTTTGTAACTGGCTAATGTGACCTCACGAGAGAATGATTTTCCGGCACGATGATGCTGCAGAGGAAAACTATGATGGGTGTGTCTAAGGGTACCAGAACATCGGATACGTGGAGAAAAGACTTCGCTCGGAAAGAGATTGAAAGTGACGTTACTGTTAATTGGATAATTTCCAGGTTGATGGTTAGAGAAGTATGCTAGTAACCCTTGGGGGAACGTTGCTAGCGGGAAGCGTCGTCCGTGGAAAAATATATTTCACCTATCATCCCGTAGTTGGAACAAAGACTGTTTGCCTGTTTAGGACTGTTAAGGACTTTAGTTAACTAAATCTTAAGGTTTATAATGGGTCCTCAGGCTAGCTAAACATATACTGTGGAGATGCGTTGATATCTGGCAATCATCTTATCCGACGGATGTCTGCGTGTGGCGAGACTGGGGACAGAAACCGTTGGAATGTTTACTGTCGTGTCCCGTCCCAAGTATTTCTTTTAAGGACAGATATAGAATTACTCCATGGCTTTATTAGACAAAACGTTCATCTCTTGACCGCGGCTACGTTCGGTGACTGGTTGTCGCCTGGAGGCCATGTTCGGTATCACAAGTTTCGAACAATTACAATCGGACTGGATGACTACAATTGTTTAATTACCGCTACGGTAGAATCTAGATTACAATGTTTCGGGATTTTCCCAAAATTCCAAATAGAATGTTGCGGTGTTCTTTCATCTGCGACTTATATTTATGTCGCTGGTAGTTCTTTCGCATTAGCTTATCGACGGCCTGGCTGGGAACGAATAGGGAAGCGAACTTTTCTGCCCGCGCACCTGGAGTGATGAATTCCTGAGTCCTCTTTGTTTTGCTCGTTTCAAACATCAGATGGTATTATTACTTCGCGATTTTCGCTGTAATGGTGTTCAATGTTACCGTGCAATAAAAATTCACGCATTTCGGACGGTCTAAGTGTACGATTACGTTCTTGTTGCTAACTTCAATCGCAATGGTCCTTTTTGCTCTCGATGTAAATTGATGCTGTCCGCCGTAGGGTGGTTGTAAGGGGTTTCCGATGTAATCGTGACGTAGAAATACGTAAGACTTTAGACGGCTTCCGTATTTCGACTTGGCCTGTTGCTTCGTTGGTACACAGAATTCTGCCGGCAATCGTATGCCGGTGCCATAAACCATTTCGGCTGTCGTCGTTTTCACGTCCGTAATAACTGTTCGTATGCCTAATAAAACTATTGGCAAGATTTCTACACAGTTGCTCGTATCGTGGCATTTGATTGCTGCTTTTAGTTGTCGGGGCTGGCGATCTACCATCCCGTTGGTCACGGGGTGATAGGCTGTCGTTCGTAAATGCCTAATGCCGAGGAACAGGCATAATTCGTTAAATAAGTTTGACTCGAACTGGCGTCCTTGATCGGTCCTTATCCTTAAAGGTACGTCGAAACGGAATATCCACGTGGAAAGGATGGCTGAAACAACGGTTGCCGCCTCCATGTCGGCGATGGGAACGGCTTCGGTCTAACGCGAAAAACGATCGATTTCCGCCAGGCAATGTCGGTATCCTAGCGTCCCGTGTCTGGGGGGGTTTGTCATAGGGTCATCGACGTCCTGTAGCTGTTGATCGCTGAGGCATGTGCCCAGCGTCACGTTCCTAATTATGCTCTAGCAGTTTATATTTCTCTAGTCAAGTTGTTTGAATGAACTGTAATTTATACCTGTTAAATCGGTCTATACTTAATTGAACCACCCCGATTATCCTAACAGAAATAAGGTTATCGATCTGTTCGTGGCTGTTAGGAACATGATACATTTACACTGTACATGTGAATGTGCGTGTAAGCGTCAGAGGACGTCCAGGCCTTAGTTGGGACAAAAGACAAGAGTCAGTCGTTTCAAGTATCTGGAAGAGTCGGTTGGCAACAAGCGTGCGTGCGAGTAGGATTTCGAGGTCTTTAGAGTATAAGATATTGTTGGGAATATGATACATTTACACTGTACATGTGAATGTGTGTGTAAGCGTCAGAGGACGTCCGGGTCTTGGTTGAGACAAAAGACAAGAGCCAGTCGTTAGAAGTATCTGGAAGAGTCGGTTGACAACAAGCGTGCGTGCGAGTAGGATTATGAGGTCTTAAGAGTATAAGATATATGTATAACAGTTGTGTGCTAAATAAAGGGAATTATTTGTATTTCCGAATCCATTCTATATCTTTTCATGGTAGCAGAGCGTGGTTCATAATTTTGTAAGTTATTTTAGTGCGTGTTTTTCAATATTGCGAGTTAGTTCGTGTGAATTCTCAGTAAGGAAGGAAACGTTCAAAGGTTACAAAGAGGAAAAATACACTTCGAGCACGTAGGAACGCTTGAGTAAGAGATCAGGAATCATTTAAAACGGAGAGATCGGAAATCATGATACCTATTTCGATGGTGAGGATTACGGTATGTGGAAGCAAAGAATAACGATGCTTCTCAGATGTAAAGAATGCGAGATTGTCACAACTCGTTGAAGACAGGGTGAAGACAGAAACAGACAATGAAGACTGGGACAAAAAGGATCTGGAGGCAATAAATATAATTTATAATGCCGTTACAAATAGACAATTGGAATATATTAGAGAAGAATAAACGGCATATGGGACAGTAAAAAAGTTTGATAAAATGTACTTGAAAGCGTCGACGGCACTACAGATCGTATGCAGAAGGAGATAGGAAAAGATAAGACTTGAGAAATACACTGATTCAGCAACGTTCTTTAGCGATTTCGAAAAATTAATAAACGAATTAAAATGTGCGGGTGCACAAGTGAGTGAGAGGGAAAAACTAAATTACATGCTAAATACGTTACCGGAAGAATACACCTACATAGCGGATATAGTAGATGCATGAAAGCAGAAAATCAAACGGTAGCGTATGTAAAAAATAAAATTGAAATAGCGGAGAAGAAAAATAAGTCCAATCGAGAAGAAATGCAAATCAACGCCTTTTCTGCAAAAAAGGAAGGATGCTTCAGACGTGGAAGAGTAGGACATTTTGCGAGAGAGTGTCAAAATGGCGTCGAAGCGGGAAGCAGTAACAGTTTCTGGCGTGGGTCAACATGTGGTCGCAGCAGAGGAAGAGAAAACAAAGGAAATACGAGCAGGGAACGTGGACATTTCCATCGTCAATCAACAACCGGCACGAGCGAGCATGGTAACTCAAGATCAGGCACATTGATAGCAACGGCGCACGCAGCACACAGCGGCGAGGCGAACGAGATAAGTAATAATGAAGTAATGTGGCTATTAGATAGCGGTTGCACAGATCACATAATTAACAACGTAAATTATTTCGACAATTGTATTGACCTTAAAGAACCGGTAAATATATATTTAGGCGATAATAGATCGATAAAGGCAACAAAAGTAGGGAATGTTATAACTTATTTTGAAGCGTTTGGAAAGAAAATGAAATAAATATGAATAACGTTTTTTACGCGAAAGAAGTGTCCGCAAACTTGATTAGTTTAGGCAAGCTAACAGATAATAAGAACACGGTTATTTCAAAAGGAAATATTGCAAAAGTAATAGGTGAGGACAATAAGCTTACAGCGGTAGCGGTTAAAGAAAAGGGAACATATAGAATGAAAAGTATATTGAAAGGGAAGGAGTACTTAGCAAACAGCGCCGAACGTAGTGGTATGAGTAAAAAGGAAAGATGGCATAGGATGTTAGGACACGTAAATTTTAAATATTTAAATATTTTGGGTAAAGAGCAGCTAGTTACTGTATACCGAATGAAATTGAGAAGAAATTTTTGAAATGTAGGGTGTGCATTGAAAGTAAAATGCACAATTTACCATTCAAAAATAATCAAACTAAGGCTAGGGAGATAATGGAAATTATTCATACGGACGTGTGCGGTCCCTTTAAGACTACCGGATTCAATGAAGAGAAATATTTCATCTCATTTATCGATGATTATAGCAAAATAGCTAGAGTTTATTGTATAAAATCAAAGGGTGAGGTCTTTGATTGTTTCGTACAGTTTGTAAATGAAGCCGAGTATTTGACGGGCAAGAAGTTAAAAATATTGAGATGTGATAATGGAAAAGAGTATTTGAATAATCGAATTTATAAATATGCTAGGGATAAAGGTATCAGAATTAATAATTGCCCAACCTACGTACATGAGTTAAACGGGACAGCGGAAAGGTATAATAGAACAGTTATGGACATGGCGCGTTGCTTGTTAGCGGAAGCGAAAGTACATAAAAGATACTGACCGGAAATAGTTTGTACAGCGGTATACTTCAAAAATCGAATACTGGCAAATACTATAGAGAGAAAGACACTTTTGAAATATTCTTCGGGAGAAAACCAAGTGTTGAAAATCTACATTTATATGGAAGTAAAGTTTTTGTTAGAAGACCAGAACAAAAAAGAGTTTCTAAATGGGATAAGAAGGCAGATATGGGAATTTTGTTGGGATATAGTGAATGTTACGCCACGAGGCTTAACACAGGCTGTATTTTCTAACCGTCACTCGCGGCCCTACAATGTCTCGGTGAGATCGTCTTATCTGACCGCCGGATCATATACAATGTATCGACGAGCGCATAGCTGTCGCCAAGCAGCGAGTTCTCGAAACGTCGAATTTGGTCCGTTACGTTTTCCACGCAAGAACAGACATACGTGATCATAGGCGCGAACGGTGGCGTGACCTAAGTATAGTGGGGATCGTCTTAAAGATGAGACAAAGAAATCATCTAAAGTCGATCAGTTCCTTGTGACGCGTCGAACGTTACACATTGAGTCAAAGATCTAACGCCGAATTTCTAACATTAAGTCTCATACCGTGCTACTCTATTATTGCAGCGTGATAAGTTATTAAGTGTTTATATCTATTCATTCGTGTATATTAAGTGTTGGAAATATAAATTTTAACTCTGTGAGCCACAGTGTTATCATACCTGAATCACCCCTATTATCTTAATCGAAATACGGGGATCGAACTATTCGTGGTGTCGATCATTCTGATCGTAACGGGAATTTACGACTCCCGTTGGCACGTATTCTAACGACCGCGTCTCCCCGCGATAGCTCGAAAATACATGGTCCTTCGAGCCGGATCACGTGCCATCAATGAAGTGCACTGACCAGTGACTATACAGTGTCACGTGAAATCCACATTCCAACACCTTAGTCAACTGACCAAAGGGGCCGCCACCGGAGAGGAACACCTCCTTCGTTCAGCATCTACACGAGCCCACGCCACACTGTGGCGAGTAAAAACCGACTCTCAGACCAACGCCCATTTGATCAAGGTAAGATCGTTCCTACCACTAAAATCAAACATGGCTCAACCTGACTCGATCAGTACATTGCGGCGGAGACGAAACGGCCTCGCCCGCCGCTTTACGATCACGAAGCGCCAACTCGATGAATACGAAGAGTCTGGGCAAGTAAACAACGGCTACTTAGTATCTTGCCGCAATTCGTTCGACGAGTATTGGAGGAGATTAAGCGCGGTTCAAGACGAGCTAGAAGTGTTAGATCAGGGGGAAATTGCTTGTAGAGCCTCTTTGTTGCAAGAGTATCTGGAGATTAACACACGACTCATAGATCTCTTTGACCAAATACCAGCAACAACCCCCTCGACAACAAAAACACGCGACTCATGCGTGAACCCTGAGCCGACACCAATCACTTTACCAGAGGTCAGCTTGCCTCAGTTCGACGGTGCCTTCGAGAACTGGACCTATTCCTATGACACGTTCTCATCCCCAGTGGACCGCAATGAACATTTGACCGAAGTGCAAAAAGTCCAACACGAGTCGACGCATCAAGTCGAAGCTGTCCAACTCGAGATAGAATTATTAGACTCGGATGGACAATCGCGCGATCTCGAAATCAGAGAGCAATATGAAGATATATACGAGCGGCTAAGACGTAACCAACGTGTCGCACGGCAAGCCCCGTCATCGAGACCGTGAACCAGTGAATCCGCCGCTGCTATCAAATCGCCACGAAATGTCTTCATTCAGCCAACCTCTCACGATACACTGGACCGGAAGGAAGTGAATCCCGTCCAGGACAACAGGAATCAAACTCCGCCGACGGGGAACACCACTTTACATGTTACACCTGACATGGACATCATAGCAGAGAATCTTTCTCCGGGCCCTAACGTGAAGAATTCTCCATCGCCATGGCCGCGAGGAGCCACGCCTGCGAGTGACCCAGATCGAGATAATCTCCACGCTGTTACTACTATGACTAATCATTTAATTGTCGGTAGTTTTCAGAACGCGCCAGCTGATCTCAACACTCGTCCACTAAGCCCACAGATCACTACGTCGGACAAATCGCTGATTTGGTCTTTTGCGGATTGTTGGACTACGCCGGTACAACTACCAGCCATCAGCGAGAAGGCGCAATCCGAAGGGGTCAACGGGGGGAGCCTCATCCCTCAATCAACCATGACCTCCTCTACGTTTCCACAGCCGAAACAAGAACGAGGATGTCCAAATGATATGCAATACTTTCACGGGTCTGATGTTGCAGAAATACCATATAAGAAAGGCGAAACCTGCTCAAGGTCTTACCATGAAACAAGCTACGATACGTGGGACAAGACAACTCAATTGGGTCAGAACATCGAGGGGAGCTCAGGTCCCCAATCAAACACAAAACTCTGCGACGTTGTTTGAATCTGTACCATGCATCATCGGAGTTTCATTCAATGACACCTCGTGGGCCGAGGTGTTCCACGATACTTCATGGGCCAAGCTGTTTCACGACGCGTACTGGATCGTGAATTTCATCGCGCCCTCCGCGCGACGTCGAACCAGACTCCAGGACAGACGAATACCCTCAGCGCACCGGCCTTTCGGCCGTATCATCAAATTCCTCCTGGCGACCACGACATCTTCTGGACGGCCACAGTCTACACGGCAGCAACAATCAACAAGAAGGCGGATAGAAGATTTAATTAACTCTACCTCTACAGAATTTTGATCGGTACCCTCTCAACGGGGGGAGGATGTTACGCCACTAGGCTTAACACAGGCTGTATTTTCTAACCGTCACTCGCGGCCCTACAATGTCTCGGTGAGATCGTCTTATCTGACCGCCGGATCATATACAATGTATCGACGAGCGCATAGCTGTCGCCAAGCAGCGAGTTCTCGAAACGTCGAATTTGGTCCGTTACGTTTTCCACGCAAGAACAGACATACGTGATCATAGGCGCGAACGGTGGCGTGACCTAAGTATAGTGGGGATCGTCTTAAAGATGAGACAAAGAAATCATCTAAAGTCGATCAGTTCCTTGTGACGCGTCGAACGTTACACATTGAGTCAAAGATCTAACGCCGAATTTCTAACATTAAGTCTCATACCGTGCTACTCTATTATTGCAGCGTGATAAGTTATTAAGTGTTTATATCTATTCATTCGTGTATATTAAGTGTTGGAAATATAAATTTTAACTCTGTGAGCCACAGTGTTATCATACCTGAATCACCCCTATTATCTTAATCGAAATACGGGGATCGAACTATTCGTGGTGTCGATCATTCTGATCGTAACGGGAATTTACGACTCCCGTTGGCACGTATTCTAACGACCGCGTCTCCCCGCGATAGCTCGAAAATACAGTGAAGTAGGTTACAGAGTCTTATTAGGTGGGAAAATAACAATAGCGAGACATGTAGAGGTCATAGGAACAGACACAAAATATATCGGCTTTATGGAAAATTCATTCGATAAAGATAACGATGACATTGTGGATAATGATTTATTGGTAAACATGAATAGGGAAGAGTTAGAAAGTAGGGAAGATGAAAATGATAACAGTCTTGAAAGCATAAACATCCCTAGAAGATCTACACGTAATAAGAGAACTCCAGTAAGATATCCAGAAAAAGAAAACATTAGTGAAATCCATGCAAATTATTGTAGAGTAGATATCCCTTGTACATTTAAGGAGGCGATTTGTTGCAAAGATAGTGAAGATTGGAAACAAGCTATGGATAAGGAAATGGAATGCCTTTATAAGAATAAAACTTGGAAATTGGTAGAAAGGGTAAAAGGCAAAGACGTATTAGATGTAAAATGGGTTTACACGAGAAAATCAGATGACAGGTATAAGACTAGATTAGTGGTAAGAGGATTCCAACAAAGAAACATAGCCGATGACATATACTCCCCAGTAGCGAGTAATCAGACCTTTAAGATGTAGCGGTACTTGTCGACAAAAGTCATCATGGTTTTTGCCCAGCAAATCCGCTACACAAGAAACCGTGTTTACTCAAACACGAGCTAATTATAGATTTATCGACCTTAGGCGGTTCCGATCATTAGGCCAAATCCGTCGTTTTTGCCGTGACCATAGGCTCGTGAGTCAGCTACCCAAAAAACCAACAATTGTAAACAGGTCGCGAGCTCGGCGTCCGTTGGGACGTTTTGAGAACATTCTCGAAATTCAAATCCCAACGCCTGTCTTCAACTCCGTCGGATATAAATATAGCGGACAGGGTAGCGACGCGTTCTTAGTTACCGAGAGATTCGAGCAGCGACAATTAACCGATACTTCTTTGCGCCGATCGATTAGCGACCGCGAAACGAAACAGCAAGTATATTGTACGACTAGTGTAAGCATCGGGTATATTCTAATAAACTACGTAGTTAGATATATTCCGGTGTTTGTGTGAATTAATCGACACCTTATCACCTCAACTGGTGACCCCGACGTGATTTTTTTTTTTTTGTGTAAGAGGAGACAGTGATAGACTAGTCGCGGTGTGTACAGTATTGTCCGCAAATCACACTATGGAAAAGGAGAGCAAACCAACTCCAGCCGGTGCTTCGTTCCGCGTGCCGCCATTTATGCCTACGAAGTTCGGGATCTGGTTTTCGATCCTAGAGTAGTATTTCGGCGTAGCCGGCATTAGCCACGATGACGAAAAAGCCTTAGCCCTCATAGGATTCCTCGACCCACCATACCTCGCAAAGATAGAGGACACCGTGACCAACCTCCCCGCCACCGGCCAGTACGAGAAACTGAAGAGCGAGCTAATCCGCGTCCTGACAGAATCGGACAGCGTCAAGGTTGAAAGGTTAGTTGAACGCGAAGAGATGGGCGACAGAAAGCCCTCACAGTTTTACAATGACCTAAAGAAACTAGCCAGCCCGCTCGCGTCCGACGAGTTCATTCTAAACCTGTGGAGGAACCGCCTCCCAGACCGTATCAGGGAAGTCCTGGCCGCAGTTGACGATACGAGCATAGAAAAGCTGAACAGGACTGCGGATGGAATCGACGAGGCGTACGATCGCCACGGCCACCGCGCGCATAGGGTGGGCACAATCTCCGAGCCACCGGCATCGCATGCAGACAAAAACGACGCGCTGGCCGCCGAAGTCGGCAGGCTGAGGGAGAAAATTAAGGCTTTAAAAATCGGCGGGTATCGTCGACCGCGAAGACGCTCGTACTCCCTTACTCGACGCCGTCGCCGTTCCCGTTCGCGAGACAACCCGCGTCAGGACGGAATTTGTTTTTATCACGCGAGATTCGGCGATCGCGCCACAAAATGCACCGTCCCGTGTAAGTGGAAGACGGGAAACGACCCCAGCCGTCCGTAAAAGCGGCGGACGACGACGGCTTCGGATCACGCCGCATATTCATCGTGGATCAGAGAACGAAAACCTCGTTCTTAGTGGACACCGGGGCCGACATCAGCGTTTATCCCCGAAGCAGGCTATCCAGGGTCGTGAAAAAAGCAGCGTACGAATTATTCGCTGCCAATGGGACGCCCATCGCAACGTACGGCACCTTGGCGATGGAGCTGAACCTGTCCCTCAGACGTGCCTTCAAATGGCACTTCACGATCGCCGACGTGCAAACCCCCATCATCGGCCTGGACTTCCTGAGCCATTACGGGTTGCTTGTAGACACAAGAAAAAGACGTCTTCTTGACACAACAACCCAGCTAACGACCCGGGGATACGCCGCCAACTGCGAACAACTCATGATTAAGACCGTAAAGGGGGATTCGGTCTATCATCAACTGCTGGCAAAATATCCAGATATAACGCGCCCACCGGCCTTTGGGCGAGACAAAATCCGGCACGGCGTGGAGCACCACATAGAAACCACACCAAGCCCACCCGTGTACTGCAAACCCCGCCGGCTCGCACCAGACCGGCTCAAACAAGTCATGGCGGAATTTGCAACGCTGATTGAACAAGGAGTCATGCGCCCATCGAAGAGTTCCTGGGCATCTCCGCTACACGTCGTCCTAAAGAAGGATGGAAGTCTTCGACCCTGCGGTGACTACAGGGCGCTGAACGCCCGCACTGTTCCCGACAGGTACTCTCCACCGCACATCCAAGACTTCGCGTAGCAGCTACACGGTAGGAAAATTTTCTCAAAAGTTGACTTAGTGCGCGCCTACCATCAAATTCCAATCACGCCTCGGGACATTAAAAAAACAGCAATCGCGGCACCATTCGGCCTTTTCGAGGCAACCAATATGATGTTTCGGCTTCGAAACGCCGCGCAAACGTGTCAACGTTTCGTCGATGAAACCACGCGTGGCTTAGATTTCGTATACGCGTACATCGATGATTTCCTGGTAGTTTCGGAAACCGAGGAACAGCACCGCGAGCACTTGCGGATTTCGTTCGAACGTCTAAATCATTACGGCGTTGTAATCAACCTAGCAAAGTGCGAGTTAGGCGTCGATGAGATATCCTTCCTAGGCCATACGGTAAACGCGCAGGATATAAAACCGCTCGCCGATCGAGTAAAAGCCGTAACTGAAGCACCCCTCCCCGCGAACATCAAAGCTCTCCGTAGGTACCTCGGTATGATTAACTTTTATCGACGTTTCATACCGGGGGCAGCCAAAATCTTACAACCCCTCAACGATTTGCTGCGAGGGGCGAAAAAGGGCAACATGCCCATTACCTGGTCGAAAGACGCCAAAACGAGCTTTAGCGAATCGAAACGCGCCCTAGCTAACGCGACGATGTTAGCACATCCTATACCTGGCGCGCCCATCAGCCTCGCTGCAGACGCGTCCGACTTTGCATTAGGAGCGGTGTTGCAGCAACGTGCGAACAACACTTGGCAACCGTTGGGTTTCTTAACTAAACCCTTAAACGCCGCGCGGCGAAAATATAGCGCGTATGATCGCGAATTGCTCGCTATGTACACCGCGGTCAAACGATTTAGACACGCAGTAGAGGGGAGAAATTTCATTATCTTCACTGACCATAAACCCCTCACTTACGCGTTCGGTCAATATCCCGACAAGTGTTCGCCGAGACAGTTCCGGCTGCTAGATTATATCGGTCAGTTCACGACCGATATAAGGCATATAAAAGGGCTAAACAATAATGTTGCCGACGCCCTATCGCGCATCGAAGCTATAGGAAAATCCGTGGATCACAAAACCCTCGCCGCCGCGCAAGAAAACGATGAAGATCTCCGCAATATCGTTAACTCCGGTACATCCGCGTTACAGCTTAAGAAAATTCGTTTTCCGGATTACGACGCGGAAATATACTGTGACGTGTCAAGCGGCATCGTACGACCGTACGTACCGAAATCCTTGAGGCGCGACGTATTTAATGCACTCCACGGACTTTCCCACCCAGGAATTCACGCAACTCAGAAATTAGTAAAATCGCGTTTTGTTTGGCCTGCGTTAAACAAAGATTGCCAAACATGGACACGGCAATGCATCCCCTGCCAGCAATGTAAAATAACGTGACACGTATCGACGCCGTTCGGAACATTCGGAGAGCTCGCAGGACGATTCGAGCATATACATTTAGACATTATCGTTATGCAGTACTCTCAAGGCTGCCGATATTGTCTAACATGTATCGATCGTTTTTCACGTTGGCCCGAAGCAATTCCTATACCGGATATGGAAGCAACGACCGTTGCCTCGGCTCTTCTTTCCACATGGATAGCGCGTTTTGGCGGCCCAGCAAAAATAACAACCGATCAAGGACGCCAATTCGAATCCAATCTCTTCAAAGAACTATGCCGGATGCTCGGCATTAAGCATTTGCGTACCACAGCCTATCATCCCGCGTCCAACGGGATGGTAGAGCGCTTCCACCGGCAGCTTAAAGCCGCAATCAAATGCCACAATACGAGCAACTTGGTCGAAAGCCTTCCCATAGTTCTTCTAGGCATTAGAACCGCTATCAAGGAAGATCTGGGCGCAACGGCAGCCGAAATGATCTATGGTACGGGCATACGATTGCCAGCGGAATT
The DNA here is from genome assembly GCF_024516045.1 of Bombus affinis. Lineage (NCBI taxonomy): Eukaryota > Metazoa > Arthropoda > Insecta > Hymenoptera > Apidae > Bombus > Bombus affinis. The sequence continues at coordinate 46,584 of NW_026108836.1, forward strand.
TTTCGTACCAGCAAAACAACAGGCCAACGCGGAATTTGCAAACCGTCTGCGAGAGCGAATGAGCGAGATCAGACCTCTGCCAACTTCACAACACACCGAGAAGACGACATTCATGTTCCGCGATTTAAAAACGTTGCCGTATGTGTTCGTTCGTCACGATGCAATCGGAGGCCCTCTGCAACCGCCGTACGATGGCCCCTATCAAGTGATACAGCGTGGGAAAAAACCTTTAACATACGTGTGAAGGATAAAGGCGTAAAAGTCTCCGTAGACCGTCTAAAACCCGCCTTCATCGTGTCGGAAGATATTGAGCACCTAGAAAGGAATGCACAAGCCCACGACGTATTTGTACCTAGGAAAATCTTCCGATCGCAAAGCAGCGAGCAAGCGCAACAAAGCGACGGAGACGCAAGAGCGCATTACACCACGCGTTCGGGCCGGAAAGTTCGTTTTCCCCGTCCGCTTTCAAGCGGGTTTGAATTAAGCGGTTAGCAAGGGCACCCCCGCTATCATAAATAAGCTAATATAAAAGAAGAACGTTAACACTGTCAGGGGGGTACTGTAGCGGTACTTATCGACAAAAGTCATCATGGTTTTTGCCCAGCAAATCTGCTACACAAGAAACCGTGGTTACTCAAACAGGAGCTAATTATAGATATATCGACCTTAGGCGGTTCCGATCATTAGGCCAAATCCGTCGTTTTTGCCGTGACCATAGGCTCGTGAGTCAGCTACCCAAAAACCAACAATTGTAAACAGGTCGCGAGCTCGGCGCCCGTTGGGACATTTCGAGAACATTCTCGAAATTCAAATCCCAACGCCTGTCGTCAACACCTGGGGATATAAATATAGCGGACAGGGTAGCGACGCATTCTTAGTTACAGAGAGATTCGAGCAGCGACAATTAACCGATACTTCTTTGCGCCGATCGATTAGCGACCGCGAAACGAAACAGCAAGTATATTGTACGACTAGTGTAAGCATCGGGTATATTCTAATAAACTACGTAGTTAGGTATATTCAGGTGTTTGTGTGAATTAATCGACACCTTATCACCTCAAGATATTGCTATCATATTGTTGTCAAAATGGATTAATTATTGAGCAAATGGATGTAGAAACTGCCTTTTTAAATGGTGAAGTAACCTCGGAAGTATATGTAAATCAACCAAAGGGATATGCGGACGGAACGAATAGAGTTTGTAAACTATCGAAAGCGCTGTATGGGTTAAAAGAAAGTCCAAGGGACTGGTATGAGTGTTTTGATAAGTATGTGACGAGATTAGGTTTTAAGAAGAATAACATAGAGTTGTGCCTATATACACATGGAGAGGGAGAAAATGTTGTTTATTTGCTAATGTATGTAGAAGATTTGCTAATGTGTAGTAAAAATAAATGGAAGATACAAAGGATAAAGAAGTTATTAACTAATAGATTTGAAATGAAAGATTTAGGTGAAGTCAAAGAATAGAGAGGATATTGGCTACAAAAATTTAATTGGCGCATTGTTGTATATTAGTGTAAATACCAGACCCGATATAAGTTATAGTGTGAATTATTTGAGTAGATTTCAAGATTGTTGTAATGAGACACATTTTAAATATGCTTTGCGAATATTGAAATATCTGTACCGGACTAGAGATTTAAGATTAGATTATAAAAGGAATGAAAAATGTGAAACGATAGATTGTTATGTGGACGCTGATTGGGCAGGAGATCATTTAGATAGGAAATCGACTTCTGGATATGTAATTAGATTGTATGGAAATGTAATTGGTTGGAAGTCTAAAAAACAAAGGTGTGTGACAAAAGCCTCGACGTATGCAGAGTATGTAGCTCTATCGGAAGCGGTGAGTGAATTAATGTCTATTAGGGAAATTATGAAAATCTTCAATGTAAATCTAGACGATAACCCTGTAAAAATTTATGAGGATAACTCTGGAGTGATAAGTATAGCAAAGCACGGAAATTTTACGAAAAATTCTAAACACATTGAAGTTCATTACCACTACGTTCACGAATGCTTAAAGGAGAACAAGATAAACATACTTAAAGTAAGTACAGACGAAAATACTGCGGATATTTTTACGAAGGCACTGTGTAGAGAGAAATTCGAAAGGTTTAGGTCATGGATGAATGTAAACTAAGAGAAATGTAAATAAATAAGTGTTAAAGTTTCTGTTATGTAATTCGTCAAAGCATGTAAATACGATTAAGTGTACAGTATAAATGTAAGGAGGCGTGTTGGGAAAATGATACATTTACACTGTACATGTGAATGTGTGTGTAAGCGTCAGAGGACGTCCGGGTCTTGGTTGAGACAAAAGACAAGAGCCAGTCGTTAGAAGTATCTGGAAGAGTCGGTTGACAACAAGCGTGCGTGCGAGTAGGATTTTGAGGTCTTAAGAGTATAAGATATATGTATAACAGTTGTGTGCTAAATAAAGGGAATTATTTGTACTTCCGAATCCATTCTATATCTTTTCAATTATGATTAGAGTTAGAGGCGCGAAACGAATCTTCATTTGGTTTAGACGTTGTAGTTATGCAATACAGCAGATATTTACTAGTGTAAATTTGATTGTTATACAATTTGACAAGTAGTCGTGGTAATTAGGTACTCGAGAAGCTAGTGACAATGATCCTGGGTTCAATAACAAAGCCGCGGACAACGGGATAACAGAATTCGTTTTCATCCTGATTCCAAGTTGTACCATACTTCCTTATCTACGGTATAGGTAGGACTGAGCAAACTCTTTGTCAAAACATAGAATATCCACCGAGTGTTAAGGCTCTTTGTATCTGGCTAATGTGACCTCACGAGAGAATGATTTTCCGGCACGATGATGCTGCAGAGGAAAACTATGGTGGGTGTGTCTAAGGGCACCAGAACATCGGATTCGTGGAGAAAAGACTTCGCTCGGAAGGCGATTGAAAGTGACGTTACTGTTAATTGGACAATTTCCATGTTGATGGTTAGAGAATAATGCTAGTAGCCCTTGAGGGAACGTTGCTAGCGGGAAGCGTCGTGCGTGGAAAAATAGATTTCACCTATCATCCCGTAGTTGGAACAAAGACTGTTTGCCTGTTTAGGACTGTTATGGACTTTAATTAACTAAATCTTAAGGTTTATAATGGGTCCTCAGGCTAGCTAAACATATACTGTTGAGATGCGTTGACATCTGGCAATCATCTTATCCGACGGATAGAGTCTGCATGTGGCGAGACACGGAACAGAAACCGTTGGAATGTTTACTGTCACGAGCCGCTACGATTATTTCATTTAAGGACAGCTATAGAATTACTCTATGCCTTTATTAGACAAAACGTTCATCCCTTGACCGCGGCTACGTTCGGTGACTGGTTGTCGCCTCGATGCCAAGTGCAGAATCGCAACTTTCGAACAATTACAATCGGACTGGATGGCTACAGTTGTTGAATTACAGCTATGGTAGAATCTAGATTACAATGTTACGGGATTTTCCCAAAATTCCAAAAGGAAGGTTCCCGTGATATTTCATCTCCGACTTATATTTATGCTTGATCTGTCTGGGACCATTGCAGATATAGCGCAAACTGGCTGGTAAGCGATGTATTTGGCAAGAAACGTGGAGTACCAGGCATATCGTATTGTCGACACATTTCCAACAGTAACGGAGATGCGTGAATTTGAATATTTAATAATGTATATTAAAAACTGCAAGTACCTGGATTTGAATCTATACTGATCTTATATAGCGTAATTCGTATGATCTGCACTGTATTTATCAGCAAATATGGAGTATATCGCGCATCCAGTTTTCGACATATCTGCAATAGAAACAGCGATACGTTGATCTGAATGTTCAGGCATGAATATGCAAATCTGCAATTACACTGGATTTGGCAGAGTTTAGATTTGACATAGCTCTAACTAGCAGATGTGAACTGTATTTGGCAGGAAATGTGGAGAACAAGGCACATCGTATTGTCTGCATATCTGCATTAGAAACGGAGATAGGTTGGTTTGAATATTTAAGTCTGAAAATGTAAAAATGGAGGGTTTACGCCTGGATTTTACATCGGCCAGAGTTGATGTCAATTTGTCCAACCGTGGGGACATTTGATCGCGTCGAAGCGCGTCAACGGGAGTCGCAAATTCCCGTTACGATTCTAAGAAACAACACCGCGTATTGATCGATCCCCTGATTTCCGTTAAGATAATAGGGTGGTTGCGATGGTATAACTCTGCGACCAACAATGTTATTGATGAGAATTGTGGATCTTGATGTCCGAAATATTGTTATGGAAACATAAAATATACACTGGCCTTTACTAATAACGTAGACATATTTTTATTTTATAAACGATTTTTAGAATATTTATCGTTACACAGCTGCACGCGTCTCAGCACTTTCTTCCATACCCGACCTTATGTAGACTGTTAACCGACCGAACTGTTTACATTCGTCTGTTTTTCAGTCGCCGCGCACACACATATCTCCACACACTGATATCCACATAGAAACATCTCCACTACGCACTCGACCTAGTCCAGCACTAAAATTTTACATATCTCAATACATCTCCTCAATTATTGTGCTGCATATTCACTTCCTTTTGTGAAAATTAAACCATTTTTAAAAGTAATCTAAAATTTTCAAAATTACTTCTCCCTAGAGCCTTCGTTAGAATATCTGCTACATTGTTTTCTGAATTTACTTTTATAACGTCAATCTCTTTATTTTCCCAACTTTCATTTACAAAATGGAAATGTACTTCAATGTACTCATAATTTTTTGTCAAGTTTCCAAATTTTGATATCGCAATCGCTCCAGAATTATCTTCGTAAATTTTTAGTGGTCTCTCGATCATTATTTTGAAATTTTTCAATAATTTCTTTACAAATTTTATTTCACTCACTGCTTCTGACAAAGCTACATACTCGGCGGCTGTTGATGATTTTGTTATGCTGTTTCGCTTTCTCGATTTCCAGTAAATTACGTTTCCGAAAAGTCTTATGATAAATCCCGTAGTAGTCTTGTAGTAGTCTTATGATAAATAACCGTCAACAAAACAATCAATGATTTCAGCGTTCAAATTTCTTTTATAAGTCAACCATAATTTTCTGGTTAAATATAAGTATTACAAAATTCTCAACGCATATTTATAATGTGTCCCGTCGTAACTGTTTTGAAATCGACTTAAATAGTTTACACTATAACTAACGTCTAATCTTGTTCCAGTACTAATATATAATGAAGCTCCTATGAGGTTTCTATATCTTATATCGTCTTAGGCTGACTGTGCGGGTTCTAAATTTAAGTTTTTTTCCTTTGGTGTAAAATATAGTTTACTATTCTCTATATTCTATCGTTTCGCTAATGACTCTGTATAACTACTTTGATCTAATTTCATCTCACATTTCTTATTCTCACATTTCGTATTCAATGTTTATTCCTAAGTAAGTCTTTACTTCACCTAAGTCTTTCATCGATTTGTTTGACAATTTATTTTTAATTTCATCTATTTTTCTTTTGTCTTTACCACACATTAATAAGTCATCCACGAATAGAATTAAGTATATAACATGATCGCTCTCATACTTCATATACAAACAATAATCACTCTCACTTCTGTAAAAACCTATTTTAAATACTTACAAACCTAGTTTACATACTTTCCCGCTTTTATCGGCGTAACCCATAGGTTGTTTTACAAATACTTCCGATTTTATAGTTCCGTTTAGGAATGCTGTTTCTACATCCATTTGCATAATCATCGAACCATAATGACAACAATAAGATAGCAATAACTTCAGCGTTTGCATTTTTGCCACTGGAGAGTATAAATCTTTCGGTATTTCCTTTTGTTGGAAACCCCGAACAACTAGTCGCGCTTTCTTACGATTATCGGATTTATTCATATATACCCATTTCAAATCTAATACCTTTTTATCTTTTGGTTTCTCTACTGTAGTATCGTGGACAAAAGGCCTAAGATATCGACCGAACCGTATACAATGTTGCGAGAACCGCGGTGTCGTTGGGTACAACAATGTATCGTCGATCTTTTCAACTGAACAGTTTCGTCGAAAAGGCCTACGTGACCCTGGCCACGAGCGTTTTCGGGACACGTGCGCTATAGGGCGGGGAAAAAACAAAAGAGACGCTAAAGACAATGTTAGTTAAGACGCAGAGGAGAACGAATGCAAAAGGCGTGCAGTATGAGTTGAGAATCGAGAGCGTGCGAGTGCGGATGCCGAAGACGAGAGTTATAGAGAGTGATTTGAGCGGAATAAGACTTTTGTGTTTTAGTTCAAGTTGAACATTTATCGTTCTCTGTCCAATTAATCCTTGTTATTTTTATTTATCTTAATAAATAGTATTAGGTGAATTTTACAAACCTAAATTATCCTAATCCCATCCTTTTCCGATACTACAAATTGGGGGCTCGTCCGGGATTGAAACCAGACAGAGAACGACACGTTTAACGGAACTAATTGTGCTGAAAAAAAAGAGTTGAAAATGGCAAATTGTGAAGAGGAACAGTTTTCGACTGAAGAGGTTTCGACGCTGGAGGAGCTAAGAAATAAGCTCGCAAGTCTGAATCTGCCGATATCAGGCTCGAAGTCAGTGCTGATGGCCAGGCTGAACCGAGCGTATAAGGCTGGTCAATCAACTTTGAAGGAATCGAAGCGCGATGAGGAATCGGTAAATCAGCGAAACCTAAGGAGTGGGCAGAAAGCTGAGCGCGATCAGGATGGAGACGAAGACCTCGAGAAGCTGAGGACAAAGGAGTTGAGAGCGCGCCTCGCTAGCTTGGGGTTAAAGGTCACAGGGAGAAAATCTGAACTACGCGCACGACTACAGGCGGCCCTGGAAGGAGACAACGTATCGTCGGAAGAAGAAAGCGACGACGAAAGTGACAATGAAAAAGATGAGAGAGACGTGATGAAACACGAAGGAGGTACGCGAGCGATGTGCTCGGACCGTGATGAACATCGCCAAAAGGCAGGTACCGTTTCGGTATTAAGCTTTAAAGACGTCGAAGACGCGTTAGAATTGTTTAGCGGCGACAAAGGTGAAAACGTGGAGCGATGGTTCGAATCATTCGAAGAAGTCGCGGACACGTGTATGTGGTCCGACGGTCAGAAGGCAGTCTACGCGAGGAAGCTGCTGAGGGGATCGGCGAAAATATTCGCAAGCTTCGAGTGCCATGCCAGGACTTGGCATGAGCTGAAGAAGGGACTAATCGGAGAGTTCTCCAGAAAGTCCAACAGTAGGCAAGTACACCAAAAGCTTAGTGGGACGAGAAAGAAAAGCGACGAGGCGTGCTTGGCCTACATGTATCGCATGCTGGAAATAGCCAGTCATGCCGATATAGAGGAAGAAGTCAAAGTAGAGTACATCATAGACGGGATAATAGACGAAGAAGTCCATAAATCTATGCTGTATGGTGCTGCATCCATCAAGGAGCTAAGGAAGAGGCTCATCGCGTACGAGGAGCAGAAGAGCCGAAGGACGAAGTCGGTTGCAAAGTCGGCCAGAGTTGAGAGAAATAACAGTCCCAGTCAATGCGGAAGTGCGAGAAAGACGCGTTGCTACAATTGCGGCGATAAAGCACATGTAAGCGCGGATTGCCCGAACGGATCGAGAGGTCCTAAGTGTTTCAAGTGTAGAGAGTACGGACACGTCGCATCGAAATGCAGCGATCTGGGTAAGTCCCCTAAAGAGGTTTGTAATACACAAAAGTCGCTGCGAGCGGGTTGTAAAAGTGTTAGAATTGGAAATTGCGAACTGAGCGCGTTGATAGATACCGGTAGCGAATTAACCCTGATGCGGGCGGATCAACATGCCAAAATTGGAGCGCCCAAATTAATTCGGGAAATTATCGAGTTTCGCAGTATCGGATCCGAGAACAATCTTACGCTCGGGAAATTTTCAACGGATATTGTCATAGATGATGAGTTATATCATATAACGGTGCATGTAGTTCCGAACACTATGATGCACCGTTCGTTGATAATAGGCACAGACTTCCTGGATACCGTTGAGATGAACAGGAGGAGGGGAGATATCTCCATTTTCAGATTAAAAGACGAAAACTCCGATGGGATTCCGGAAGTTTTTAAAGTAGACATAGAGACGGGGGCGCGTGGAGTAGATTTATCCCATATCGAAAACATGCACCATAAGCAGGCAGTAGAGAGTTTAATCCGAAATTATAGGCCACAGAAAACGCGCGAAGTAGGAATCAAAATGAATATAATATTGCATGACGATATTCCGGTTTACGAAAGGCCGCGAAGACTATCTCCACAAGACAAGGTCGAGGTCGACAAACAGATCAAAATGTGGCTGGAGGATGGAATAATACGCCAATCACATTCCGACTATGCCAGTCCGATCGTTTTGGTCAAAAAGAAAGACGGCTCGACTAGAATTTGCGTCGATTATAGACAATTAAATAAAAAGGTAGTAAAAGATAGATACCCACTGCCCTTGATCGAAGACCAACTGGATTCGCTACAGGGCTCGAGGGTATTTAGCACGTTGGATCTTAAGAACGGATTTTTTCATGTTCCTGTTGGGGAAAGTAGCAGGAAGTATACAGCGTTCGTAGTCCCCACAGGCCAGTACGAATTCCTCAAAATGCCTTTTGGATTGTGCAATTCGCCAGCCGTCTTTCAGAAATATATAAACGCAGTTTTTAAAGAGTTGATCGCGACAGGGGTGGTGCTGACGTACATGGACGATCTGATCGTGCCGTCGACTGACTTTTCGAGTGGAATAGAGAAACTAAGCACAGTGCTGCGTGTCGCTAGTGAACACGGACTACTCGTAAACTGGAGTAAATGTCGATTCCTACAAACGAGAATAGAATATTTGGGCCACATCATCGAGGGCGGTAATATTCAACCATCTGAATGCAAAACCAAGGCCGTCGCTAATTTCCCGGAGCCCCGATCGGCTAGAGATGTTCAGAGTTTCCTGGGCTTAGCGGGATACTTTAGGAAGTTTGTGCCCCGGTATTCTGTCATCGCGAGACCATTAACAGATCTATTAAGGAAAAATGTCCCGTTCGGGTTCGAATCGCGCGAGCGCGAAGCGTTCGGAAGCCTAAAAACCGCGTTAAGCGAGAAGCCACTGTTGAAGCTGTATCGCGTTGGAGCGGAGACTCAGCTGCATACGGATGCGTGCAGCGGGGGATACGGAGCGATCTTACTGCAACGCGACAGCGAGGACAACGCTTTTCACCCCGTGTATTACTCGAGCGGAAAGACTTCACCGGCTGAAGAGAAGTACACCAGTTACGAGCTTGAGGTTTTGGCCATCGTGAAAGCGCTGAAGAAATTCCGTGTCTACTTGCTCGGCATTCCATTCAAAATCGTTACAGATTGTCAGGCATTCGCATTAACAATGCGGAAAAAGGACTTGTGCGTGCGCGTCGCGAGGTGGGCAATCCTCCTAGAGGAGTTCGATTATAAGGTGGAGCATAGGCCCGGGACCAGTATGATGCATGTCGACGCGTTGAGTCGAAATCCCCTACCCGAGGTCATGCTAATAGACGAAGACGAACGAGGGATAGTCGTACGTTTGAGAGAAGCTCAGTTGCAAGAGGATGACCTGCGACAGATCCGAGACAACATAAAGCAGCACGAGGCCGACGGGTACATCTTAAGAAACGAACTTTTGTATCGAGAAGTAGAAGACGCACCGCTATTGGTCGTGCCGAAGTCGATGCAAACCCAAGTGGTCCGACGAGCTCACGAACGTGGCCATTTCGGCGTTACCAAAACAGAGGCGTTGGTAAAAAGGGACTACTGGTTCCGGGGAATGTGCGAGAAAGTGGAAAGGGTGGTGCGGAGCTGCATCGACTGTATCCTTGCGGAGAGAAAGCAAGGGAAGAAGGAAGGGTTGCTAAATACCATCGACAAGGGAGAATTGCCGTTCGACACGTATCACGTCGATCATATTGGGCCGTTACCCACCACAAAGAAAAGCTACCGGCATATCTTCGTAGTGGTCGATGCTTTCACCAAGTTCGTCTGGTTGTACCCTACCAAATCAACGGGTTCTGCAGAGGTTATCAGCCGCTTGGAAAAACAGTCTGTTTGTTTCGGGAATCCGCGAAGGATCATCTCTGACCGTGGGACGGCGTTCACAGCTGGTGCTTTCGAGGACTATTGTAGTGAGAAAGGCATAGAGCACGTGCGAACTACAACTGGAATTCCGCGGGCCAATGGTCAGGTGGAAAGAGTAAATCGGATACTTATCCCGTTGTTGACGAAGTTATCTGCACCAACGCCAGGCGAGTGGTTCAAGCACCTGGAGAAAACTCAAAAATACCTCAACGCAACTCCCAGCAGAAGCACTAGCGTTACTCCGTTCCAGTTGCTGTTTGGCACGCGGATGAGAATGCGGGACGATCCGCAGATGAGGCGGTTAGTTGAGGATAAATGGGCCGCGATGTTCCAGCAAGAACGGGATCAATTGCGTGAAATAGCAAAGAGACGGATCGAGGAGCTTCAAACCCGCAATAGACAAACGTTCAACAACAGACGCAAGAAGGCGACAGTCTACAAAACAGGAGATCTGGTGGCGATCGAGAGGACGCAAGGCGGTCCTGGGTTAAAGCTGCATTCAAAGTTCCTTGGGCCGTACCGTGTGGTGAAAGTCCTGCGAAATGACCGTTACGTAGTGCAACGAGAAGGCGAACACGAGGGACCGCGCACGACTTCCACCGCAGCCGACCACATGAAGTGGTGGAACATTGGTGTTAGTGATGATAGTGAGAACAGTGATGAGCACATCTGAGGGCAGATGTGATTTGTCAGGAATGGCCGAGTGTAGTATCGTGGACAAAAGGCCTAAGATATCGGCCGAACCGTATACAATGTTGCGAGAACCGCGGTGTCGTTAGGTACAACAATGTATCGTCGATCTTTTCAACTGAACAGTTTCGTCGAAAAGGCCTACGTGACCCTGGCCACGAGCGTTTTCGGGACACGTGCGCTATAGGGTGGGGAAAAAACAAAAGAGACGCTAAAGACAATGTTAGTTAAGACGCAGGCGAGAACGAATGCAAAAGGCGTGCAGTATGGGTTGAGAATCGAGAGCGTGCGAGTGCGGATGCCGAAGACGAGAGTTATAGAGAGTGATTTGAGCGGAATAAGACTTTTGTGTTTTAGTTCAAGTTGAACACTTATCGTTCTCTGTCCAATTAATCCTTGTTATTTTGATTTATCTTAATAAATAGTATTAGGAGAATTTTACAAACCTAAATTATCCTAATCCCATCCTTTTCCGATACTACAAATTGGGGGCTCGTCCGGGATTGAAACCAGACAGAGAACGACACGTTTAACGGAACTAATTGTGCTGAAAAAAAAGAGTTGAAAATGGCAAATTGTGAAGAGGAACAGTTTTCGACTGAAGAGGTTTCGACGCTGGAGGAGCTAAGAAATAAGCTCGCAAGTCTGAATCTGCCGATATCAGGCTCGAAGTCAGTGCTGATGGCCAGGCTGAACCGAGCGTATAAGGCTGGTCAATCAACTTTGAAGGAATCGAAGCGCGATGAGGAATCGGTAAATCAGCGAAACCTAAGGAGTGGGCAGAAAGCTGAGCGCGATCAGGATGGAGACGAAGACCTCGAGAAGCTGAGGACAAAGGAGTTGAGAGCGCGCCTCGCTAGCTTGGGGTTAAAGGTCACAGGGAGAAAATCTGAACTACGCGCACGACTACAGGCGGCCCTGGAAGGAGACAACGTATCGTCGGAAGAAGAAAGCGACGACGAAAGTGACAATGAAAAAGATGAGAGAGACGTGATGAAACACGAAGGAGGTACGCGAGCGATGTGCTCGGACCGTGATGAACATCGCCAAAAGGCAGGTACCGTTTCGGTATTAAGCTTTAAAGACGTCGAAGACGCGTTAGAATTGTTTAGCGGCGACAAAGGTGAAAACGTGGAGCGATGGTTCGAATCATTCGAAGAAGTCGCGGACACGTGTATGTGGTCCGACGGTCAGAAGGCAGTCTACGCGAGGAAGCTGCTGAGGGGATCGGCGAAAATATTCGCAAGCTTCGAGTGCCATGCCAGGACTTGGCATGAGCTGAAGAAGGGACTAATCGGAGAGTTCTCCAGAAAGTCCAACAGTAGGCAAGTACACCAAAAGCTTAGTGGGACGAGAAAGAAAAGCGACGAGGCGTGCTTGGCCTACATGTATCGCATGCTGGAAATAGCCAGTCATGCCGATATAGAGGAAGAAGTCAAAGTAGAGTACATCATAGACGGGATAATAGACGAAGAAGTCCATAAATCTATGCTGTATGGTGCTGCATCCATCAAGGAGCTAAGGAAGAGGCTCATCGCGTACGAGGAGCAGAAGAGCCGAAGGACGAAGTCGGTTGCAAAGTCGGCCAGAGTTGAGAGAAATAACAGTCCCAGTCAATGCGGAAGTGCGAGAAAGACGCGTTGCTACAATTGCGGCGATAAAGCACATGTAAGCGCGGATTGCCCGAACGGATCGAGAGGTCCTAAGTGTTTCAAGTGTAGAGAGTACGGACACGTCGCATCGAAATGCAGCGATCTGGGTAAGTCCCCTAAAGAGGTTTGTAATACACAAAAGTCGCTGCGAGCGGGTTGTAAAAGTGTTAGAATTGGAAATTGCGAACTGAGCGCGTTGATAGATACCGGTAGCGAATTAACCCTGATGCGGGCGGATCAACATGCCAAAATTGGAGCGCCCAAATTAATTCGGGAAATTATCGAGTTTCGCAGTATCGGATCCGAGAACAATCTTACGCTCGGGAAATTTTCAACGGATATTGTCATAGATGATGAGTTATATCATATAACGGTGCATGTAGTTCCGAACACTATGATGCACCGTTCGTTGATAATAGGCACAGACTTCCTGGATACCGTTGAGATGAACAGGAGGAGGGGAGATATCTCCATTTTCAGATTAAAAGACGAAAACTCCGATGGGATTCCGGAAGTTTTTAAAGTAGACATAGAGACGGGGGCGCGTGGAGTAGATTTATCCCATATCGAAAACATGCACCATAAGCAGGCAGTAGAGAGTTTAATCCGAAATTATAGGCCACAGAAAACGCGCGAAGTAGGAATCAAAATGAATATAATATTGCATGACGATATTCCGGTTTACGAAAGGCCGCGAAGACTATCTCCACAAGACAAGGTCGAGGTCGACAAACAGATCAAAATGTGGCTGGAGGATGGAATAATACGCCAATCACATTCCGACTATGCCAGTCCGATCGTTTTGGTCAAAAAGAAAGACGGCTCGACTAGAATTTGCGTCGATTATAGACAATTAAATAAAAAGGTAGTAAAAGATAGATACCCACTGCCCTTGATCGAAGACCAACTGGATTCGCTACAGGGCTCGAGGGTATTTAGCACGTTGGATCTTAAGAACGGATTTTTTCATGTTCCTGTTGGGGAAAGTAGCAGGAAGTATACAGCGTTCGTAGTCCCCACAGGCCAGTACGAATTCCTCAAAATGCCTTTTGGATTGTGCAATTCGCCAGCCGTCTTTCAGAAATATATAAACGCAGTTTTTAAAGAGTTGATCGCGACAGGGGTGGTGCTGACGTACATGGACGATCTGATCGTGCCGTCGACTGACTTTTCGAGTGGAATAGAGAAACTAAGCACAGTGCTGCGTGTCGCTAGTGAACACGGACTACTCGTAAACTGGAGTAAATGTCGATTCCTACAAACGAGAATAGAATATTTGGGCCACATCATCGAGGGCGGTAATATTCAACCATCTGAATGCAAAACCAAGGCCGTCGCTAATTTCCCGGAGCCCCGATCGGCTAGAGATGTTCAGAGTTTCCTGGGCTTAGCGGGATACTTTAGGAAGTTTGTGCCCCGGTATTCTGTCATCGCGAGACCATTAACAGATCTATTAAGGAAAAATGTCCCGTTCGGGTTCGAATCGCGCGAGCGCGAAGCGTTCGGAAGCCTAAAAACCGCGTTAAGCGAGAAGCCACTGTTGAAGCTGTATCGCGTTGGAGCGGAGACTCAGCTGCATACGGATGCGTGCAGCGGGGGATACGGAGCGATCTTACTGCAACGCGACAGCGAGGACAACGCTTTTCACCCCGTGTATTACTCGAGCGGAAAGACTTCACCGGCTGAAGAGAAGTACACCAGTTACGAGCTTGAGGTTTTGGCCATCGTGAAAGCGCTGAAGAAATTCCGTGTCTACTTGCTCGGCATTCCATTCAAAATCGTTACAGATTGTCAGGCATTCGCATTAACAATGCGGAAAAAGGACTTGTGCGTGCGCGTCGCGAGGTGGGCAATCCTCCTAGAGGAGTTCGATTATAAGGTGGAGCATAGGCCCGGGACCAGTATGATGCATGTCGACGCGTTGAGTCGAAATCCCCTACCCGAGGTCATGCTAATAGACGAAGACGAACGAGGGATAGTCGTACGTTTGAGAGAAGCTCAGTTGCAAGAGGATGACCTGCGACAGATCCGAGACAACATAAAGCAGCACGAGGCCGACGGGTACATCTTAAGAAACGAACTTTTGTATCGAGAAGTAGAAGACGCACCGCTATTGGTCGTGCCGAAGTCGATGCAAACCCAAGTGGTCCGACGAGCTCACGAACGTGGCCATTTCGGCGTTACCAAAACAGAGGCGTTGGTAAAAAGGGACTACTGGTTCCGGGGAATGTGCGAGAAAGTGGAAAGGGTGGTGCGGAGCTGCATCGACTGTATCCTTGCGGAGAGAAAGCAAGGGAAGAAGGAAGGGTTGCTAAATACCATCGACAAGGGAGAATTGCCGTTCGACACGTATCACGTCGATCATATTGGGCCGTTACCCACCACAAAGAAAAGCTACCGGCATATCTTCGTAGTGGTCGATGCTTTCACCAAGTTCGTCTGGTTGTACCCTACCAAATCAACGGGTTCTGCAGAGGTTATCAGCCGCTTGGAAAAACAGTCTGTTTGTTTCGGGAATCCGCGAAGGATCATCTCTGACCGTGGGACGGCGTTCACAGCTGGTGCTTTCGAGGACTATTGTAGTGAGAAAGGCATAGAGCACGTGCGAACTACAACTGGAATTCCGCGGGCCAATGGTCAGGTGGAAAGAGTAAATCGGATACTTATCCCGTTGTTGACGAAGTTATCTGCACCAACGCCAGGCGAGTGGTTCAAGCACCTGGAGAAAACTCAAAAATACCTCAACGCAACTCCCAGCAGAAGCACTAGCGTTACTCCGTTCCAGTTGCTGTTTGGCACGCGGATGAGAATGCGGGACGATCCGCAGATGAGGCGGTTAGTTGAGGATAAATGGGCCGCGATGTTCCAGCAAGAACGGGATCAATTGCGTGAAATAGCAAAGAGACGGATCGAGGAGCTTCAAACCCGCAATAGACAAACGTTCAACAACAGACGCAAGAAGGCGACAGTCTACAAAACAGGAGATCTGGTGGCGATCGAGAGGACGCAAGGCGGTCCTGGGTTAAAGCTGCATTCAAAGTTCCTTGGGCCGTACCGTGTGGTGAAAGTCCTGCGAAATGACCGTTACGTAGTGCAACGAGAAGGCGAACACGAGGGACCGCGCACGACTTCCACCGCAGCCGACCACATGAAGTGGTGGAACATTGGTGTTAGTGATGATAGTGAGAACAGTGATGAGCACATCTGAGGGCAGATGTGATTTGTCAGGAATGGCCGAGTGTAGTATCGTGGACAAAAGGCCTAAGATATCGGCCGAACCGTATACAATGTTGCGAGAACCGCGGTGTCGTTAGGTACAACAATGTATCGTCGATCTTTTCAACTGAACAGTTTCGTCGAAAAGGCCTACGTGACCCTGGCCACGAGCGTTTTCGGGACACGTGCGCTATAGGGTGGGGAAAAAACAAAAGAGACGCTAAAGACAATGTTAGTTAAGACGCAGGCGAGAACGAATGCAAAAGGCGTGCAGTATGGGTTGAGAATCGAGAGCGTGCGAGTGCGGATGCCGAAGACGAGAGTTATAGAGAGTGATTTGAGCGGAATAAGACTTTTGTGTTTTAGTTCAAGTTGAACACTTATCGTTCTCTGTCCAATTAATCCTTGTTATTTTGATTTATCTTAATAAATAGTATTAGGAGAATTTTACAAACCTAAATTATCCTAATCCCATCCTTTTCCGATACTACACTACTAATTGCCAGGTTTTCATTTTTGACTAAACTATTCATTTCTCGATCCATTGCTTCTTTCCATGATCTGCGGTCATCTCCACTGAAAGCTTCTTCATAGGTTTGAGGACTGCCTGCGCTAACTACATTCACATAAATGAAATATGAGCTCGTTTGGCCATATCTTTGAGTTTTCTTTGTTTCCCGTCCTGGCCTTCTCAAATTATTTTCTATGTCCTCAAGTTTTTCTTCTGATTCGTTACTTAAATTTCTCTCCCTTCTTATTACAACCTGCTCGACCTTTTCGTCACTTGTTTCACTTTCATGAATTTCGTTTGTATCCGATTGTTCTTCAAAATCCTTTTCCGTTTCATTATCTGATTCATCCATTCCTTGAAATCCTACTAAATTATCATTTTCACCTATAAATTCTACGTGTCTTGCAATTATAATGTTATTATTAACTAAGGTCCTATATCCAACGTTTTCATAACCTACAAGTATTCCAATATCTGCCTTTTTGTACCATTTCGAATTTATTTTAATTTCAGATACTCTTACGAAAACTATACTGCCGTACAATCTTAAATTAATTATATCCGGTTTCCTTCTTAACAATATTTCGATTGGTGTTTTATTTTCACATGTTTTCGTAATGGTTCTATTTTTTAAGTACACCGCGGTTCTAACTATCTCCGACCAATATTTAATATTTAGTTTCGAATCATGTAATAAGCATCTAGCGGAATTCGTGATTGTTCTATTGTAGCGCTCAGCTGTTCCATTTAACTAGTGAACATAAGGTGGGCATGGTTCTAGGAGAATTCCTGTTTCCCTGATTAGATTGTACATGTTTTTGTTCATATATTCTTTTCCATTATCGCATCTTAGTCTCTTTATCTTCTTATCAGTAAGATTTTCAACTTTATTTATATAATCAAGGATTCAATCGTAAACCTCATCTTTCGATTTCAAAGTATAAATTAATGCGCACTTCCTATAATCGTCTATAAATGTTAAGAAATATTTAGATCCATCAAACCTGGTATTTTTATGAGGTCCATTTAAATCGGTATGTGCCAATTCTAAAATCTCGCGTGCTCTACTACAGTTACTCTGGATAGGTACATTGTGCTATTTATTTTGCATACACGCACCACATTTTAATTGAACTTGCTCCAATTTTTCTGGCATTCTCTCAATTAATTTTTTCTTACACATCGTATCTAAATAATTAAAGTTTACATGTCCTCGGATTCTGTGAAATTTTTCCCTGTTCGTCATTTTTTCTACATTTTTGGTGTGAGATTCTTGCCTTCCAATGTAACTAGTTATTTTATATAAACAATGATCTTTGAATGCGATCCCTATCAACTTTCTATATTTGTTATAGATCTTTGAAGTATTCCCTGCTGAGACTCTCTTATTTTTATTCGTTACTCTCGCATAGCTAACCAAGTTATTATCCATTTCTTCCACATAAAATTCATTTGACATTATAATTTTAACCCTTCTTTTGTTTACTTCAAAGTAAGTTAAAATTTTTCCAACTTTTGTTCCTTTTAATGTTCTACCGTCTCCTAGTTTTACATTTATCGGGTTCTTTAAGTTTTCGTACTCAATAAAATACGAGTCATCATTTACAATGTGATCTGAACATTCACTATCCAATATCCGATCTATTTTTCGCGTATCGCTGGTATATACTGTGATAGTATCCTTACTATAATCGCGCTGCACTCGCGTTAGGAAGGAGTCAATTCCTTGGTCGTCGTAGTCCTGGCTGTTTAAATAATTTGCGTCTTGTCGACTTGCCCCATTGTAGCGTTGCTGCCAACCTCTGCTCCGTCCTCGTTGACCAAATCCACGCTGAACATATCCTCGTCTTCTCTGGCCAGAACCTCGTCCGCCGCGACCCCTATTCTGCTATGGCTGATTCGCACCTCCTTGCCATTGCGCTCCTCCATTGATTCCGCCTCTGCATGTATTCGTGCAATTTTTTATCACGTGGCCGTACTTTCCACAGCCATGGCACTTTATTTCTCTCTTTTCTCAACTTTGAAGACATTTGACCATTTCCTGTCACTTTTACTCTCCCTACGTATTTCCCACATTATAATTTTATTTTTTAAAAAATCACAAGTTCAATCACTTTCTTTCAATGAGTCGATTAAGTCATCAATATAAATCAATGATTCTGGTAGTGTTTTCAGCATGTAATCGAGTTTTTCACGTTCACTTACGTTTGCACCAACACCCTTTAATTCATTTATCGTCTTCTCAAATTCCGTGAAAAATGAACCTGATTCCTCAAAATCTTTCAACCTCATCATGTCGAGTCTACTTCTTATACAAAGTTGCAATGCTGTTGATTCCTTCATATACATCTGATCAAATTTTGTAATTATTTTGTAAACAGTGTCTTGATCACCAACAAATTCTAATTGCTCATTTGTTATACTACAATAGATGTAGTTCATCGCCCATTGATTCTTTTCATCCCAATTATCTTTCGCATCCGTGTACATTTTCTCTCGTGTATCCAATTCATAACATTTTTTACACTTTAAATACATTAATATTCTTTTCTTCCACGCTTTGTAATCACGTACATCGAATACTTGCATTTTAGTTTTATCGTCCATTGGCATCTTGATTCGTCTTTTCATCTTCACCCTTTTTTCAAAAATAGTTCTCCTCACTATACAGATTTCTTTTATCTGCTCCGCCAACAGCCTTTTTATCTCTTCAGAACATATTTCCAATTCTTTCAAAATGAACCTTTTTTACACATTCACGCCCGGTTACACGTGGTCCCATAACCTTAAATCTCGTCAACCACGATTTTTGCTACCATGTTGAGAATTGTGCATCCTGATGGCCGAAATATTGTACGCTGGCCATAACTATTAACGTAGACACATATTTACTTTATAAACGATTTCTAGAATATTTATCAATGTACACTTGCGCGTGTCTCAGCACTTTTATTCATATCCGACCTTTTGAAGACTGTTAACCGATAGAACTGTTTACATTCGTCTGTTTCTCAGTCGCCGCGCACACACATATCTCCACACAGTGATATCCCGTTACAAAGATCTCCACTACGCACTGGACCTAGTCCAGCACAAAAATTATACATATTTCAATATTTATGAAATATGTATTTCCAACAACTTTGTACAACAACACAAGTTAGTAACTCCGCCGTTTAAGATAATGGTGACGAAGAAATGGATTGATCTTATATGAGTGAATCCGGGTAGATATATTGACTGATCTGAAAACCTAGATTGAGTATGCATAGATAGGTGGTTTTCGAAAAAGTCACGGGTGTCAAGATATGACTCGAATTCCCCTCTTACATACTTACGGAGGAAAGATCGGTATGTAGGTAATTTTTGAACAAGGGAAGCTGATTCGTTGTTCACACTTTTTGTTATGAAAAGGGAGGACAAGGATTCGCGATACCCATTGGGTATGATCAGCGTTAATGAATGAAGATAGGAGGAGTAAGCATCCTACCACCGTGGCTCATGGATGACCTTGTTCATGAGAAAATCCACACATTTTCATCAGATATATTTAATATTATATAATTTTAATATAATATAATTTAATATTATATAATTATATATAGTTTAATATTATATAATTACCGGTTTTCCCATTATATAACTACCAGCTTTTCCGCAGTTTCTAAGAGCGCACAATAAACATAAGGACTTTTCTAAGAAATACACATCAATCAAAAACATTTATGAAATTGGATGTGCAAGATGAAAGGGACCATCTAGAATTACTTAAAAAGTCTAAGTTTATGGTGGGTCCTTAGGTTTGATGAGGGTGTAAGTAACAAATGACGGCACTATGACAATGGTCTCGGTTCCGGCAACGTTTTTGCGGTCAACGGATGCTGAACTCTACACTACGTTAGCGTCTAAGTTGCACTACATGTTAGAGCAAGGAGCAATTACTACGTATAAGAAAGACAGGTCGATTGCTGATGAGATCGCACTAGAGAGTGCCGTCTCTCAATCACGGCGACGCTGTCCTGGAAAACTATGATGGGTGTGCCTAAGGTCACAACATCATCGGATTCGTGGAGAAATGTCTTCGTTCGGAAAATGGGGGAAATTGGCGTTACTGTTAATTGGTCAATTTCCATGTTGGTGGTTAGGGAAGGGTGCTAGCCGCCCTCAAGAGAGAGTTCGAGAAGAGGAAGCGTCGATCGTGAGAAACATAGATTTCTCCTATTTTCTCGTAGTTGGAACGAGGACTGTTTGTCGGTTTGAAGGACTTTAATTAAACAAATCTTAAGGTTTATAGCGGGTCCTCGTACTAGCTGCTCATGTATTTACTCAAATAATAGAGTCTGCGTGTGGCGAGCCACGGGACAGAAATCGTTGAAATGCTTACCGTCGTGCCCCGTCCCAAGTATTTCTTTTAAGGAGAGCTATAGAGTTACTTCATGCCTTTGTTAGACAAAACGTTCATCCCTTGACCGCGACTACGTTCGGCGACTGACTGTCTCCTCGAGTCCGAGCTCACTATCATAAATCTCTGTAGCGGCACTCGACAGCAAACTTCCCAACGGTTTCTGTCCCGTGCCTCGCTACACAAGGACTCTACCTTTCGAACAGATGATTGCCAGATGTCTGTCAGATACACTCTCACCGAATATTTACAGCGAGCCTAAGGACCCGCTATAAATCTTAGGATTTATGCAGCTGAGATTCTCTAAAGGGACAAATAGTCTTTGTCTCAATAGTCCCTACACATACCACCCACTACGGGAAATCTGCTTTTTCTCACGTACGACGCTCCTCGCTAGCAACTTTCTCTCAAGGGCAGCTGTCATCCCTTTCCAACAACCAACTCACAATTTTTCCAATTAACAGCGACGTCCGTTTCCCTCACTCTCTGAACTAATACTTTTCTGAACGAATCCGATGATCCCGTATCCTTAGACACACCCAAACACAGTTTTCCTAAGGAGCATCATCGCGACACAAATTCATTCTGTTCTATCGCGAGCCGCGAGGCAAGTTGGAAGACGCCTTCTGGATTGTTCGTCCGCAGTCGTACGTAATAGCGAATCTGAATCTCTCGACGTATGTGCAATCGTCTCGACTCGAACCACCGCGTAAAGTATCGCGCCGTTCTTGAACTTGTAATCCTGAATCGATAATTGTACCGTGCTTTCGGCCAGCTAGTGTATACCACGAACACAAGCAAATAAACAGTTATTGTTAAACAATACCGAGTGATTCTTCTATACCTATCACGCACGTCACCTCATCTCAAATAAGTACAGTCGGATTAAATGACAACAGTTTCATAATACGGCTATGGTGAAGTCTAAATTACAGTACTAGGGGTCTTCCCAAAGTTCCGAAGGGAAGTTTCAGGTGTTCTTTCATCTCCGACACGGCCATTCTGACTATCACACGTCCTCGTGTGTAACTAAAATATTGAGTTTCCTAACATTAGACTCGATACAATTAACATTATTCACAATTTAACTAGATGTTCCAATAAGGCAAGGGTCCAGTGTAGCAACAAATCCTGTTCGGGGATTTGGCAGCAAAAAAATAAAAGATTATGAAAATTAGTAGCGTTATACTTAGTATCCAATGTGATAGTTGCATCCTGCAGGTTATCAGTCGGATCGTAACGGCATGATGGACCATTTTCGATTTCGCACTCCAAAGGATCTCGGTCTTCTAGATCGTATGAGCACATAGAGCTTCGTTCCACGGTCTCACTGAGTCTTATCATATTGTCACCCCGAAAAGCATGCAAGTCGCATCGCATGTTCTCACTGAGCCTTATCATACTGTTACCATGAAAAGCGTGTGAGCCACATCACACGTTCTCTCTGAGCTGTATCACGCTGTTACCATGAAAAGCGTGTGAGCCACATCACACGTTCTTTCTGAGCTTTATCACACTGTTACCATGAAAAGCGTGTGAGCCACATCACACGTTCTCTCTGAGCTTTATCACACTGTTACCACGAAATGAAAAGCGTGCGAACTCCCCCTGCCGGGTGTTATTGGCATAGTGCTACTAATCTTCCGAGATCGAAGTACTCATATCGTCATGGCCACTGTTATGGCCTTCACCACAGACATCCAACTCGGCAGGGGTGCATCCATCTGGCATTTTCCTCAACATGTCGTGACAATACTTGAACGATCGCTTACCGTTTAATACCTTTAAGATATACATGCCTCCTTCCAAAACTTCTGCTATTACAAATGGACCTCTAAATTTTGGATCTAATTTGGTTTGATTTCGTTCCGCATTTTGCGTAATACGAAATCACCGAGGTTAAACCTAACCGCTTTAGCTTTAGTTTTGTCAAATCCATCCTCATCATACCTAGCACTAGTTTCCATCCCCTTTATTGCCTGTCGTCTTATATTGGAGATATCGATACTTTTGATGTTATCGGGTAACAACAGATCGTACGGTCTTGTCGTTCTACCTATTAGTAGTTCAAATGAGCTCGAGTTTGTCACGCGGTTGGTGGTGCAATTCAAAGCCAACTGTATTTCCCCAATCGCGTCTTGCCACGGCCGCCCGGTCGTTTCCACTACCGTGAACATAATTTTCAATGCACCCGTAGCACGCTCTACCTGTCCATTGGCTCTACTAGCACCGGTCGCTATCAAGTGAACTTTAATTCGTTTGCTTTCGCAGAATTCTCGAAATTCCTTACCCTTAAAACATATTCCCTGATCTGCTATTATCCGGCAGGGCCTCCCGAATAAAAATATAGCGGATTTATGCGCTTTAATGGTGTTAAGGGAATCTATCTTACGAGTATGATGCAGGTATACGAATTTAGTGAAGACGTCGATCAAAACAATGACGTGCTCCTTTGAATCGCTTTTACCATTCAACTTGCCTGTTATGTCCATGTGGACCGTATGCCAGGGTATGCTGGTCTTAGGTATAGGATGCAGTTCGGCTTGTACCTTACCTAAACTAGCTTTCGAATCTTGACAAGCATGACAGTTCTCAATGAATCGGCGAACGTACTTCGGCATCACTTCGAAACAGTAATATTCGTATAGTTTCTCCCAACCTTAGTGCATAATTGACTGGTGCACACGGTTAATAACAGACCATCTAAAACCACTTGGGACTATAGGTAAACAGAGAGTCCTGCCGTTTCTTTGTATCCTACGGTAAATAGTACCGGACCTTAATTCGTATGTATTCGCGATGTCTCCCGCGAGCCCACCGTTTTGCAATTCCTTGACGATTTCCAAGATTTGAGAATCACGACGTTGTTCCGCTAACAGGCAATCTTCCGAAATTTCTGCCAGATTAACTATTTTCTCTTTGATTTTGTCGAATTTAATAGGGTCAACGCCTGTGCGGTTTCGCGAAAAGAAATCTACGTGAGCCGTCCGTTTACTTTCCCGATACATAAAGTCATAAATAAAAGTCTGCAAGTAAGTCCAGCACCTCTGGTCCCTGTCATTTAAATGTACTTTATTACTCAGCGCTTTCGACGAGTTGCAATCCGTGACGACAAGAAATTTCCGTCCATGTAGATAGTGACGGAAATGTTTTGCGGCGTTTACGATAGCTAATGTTTCGAGTTCATAGGAGTGATATCTGGATTCCGCGGGGCTAGTTCTATTATTGTAATACTCTATTACCTTGTTCTTACCTTCGGCTTGATGCGTCAAAATCGCCCCGTAACTCTCCGAGCTAGCATCAGTAGGTAGTTCTATCGGGTAATTGGGGTTGAATATCATTAGCACCCGCGCGTCGGTCAGCACGGAAACTACCTGTTGTCTTATTTTTTCGTGTCTATCTGTCCAAGTTATATTTCTGTTATCTGAGATGAGCGCGTACAGGGATGAGCGCGTAGTTTCCTCATCTGTGAGAATTTTGGGATGAACTGTGTGACGGTCGTTGGCACAGGTAAAGAACTTAAGGTGTGTATTTTACCCGGGTCGGGACGAACTTCGCCGTTATGAATTACATATCTCAAATAGAGCACCGATGTGCTTAAGAGAACGTTTCGCAAAGTTAAAAGAGAATCCGGCTTTTACGAGGGTATCTAATACGGTGTTTCAATCTTTGTAAAGCTTGATCTATCGAGTCGGCAATAATTAGGACGTTATCGAAATAAATAATAACGTACGAATGAGCGAGGTCGCCTGGGGCGTTGCGAATAGCCCTCCGAAAGACGGACGGTGCAATTTTTCAGTCCAAACGGCATCGTTATCTATTCATATTATCTGTCGGGGGTAACGAACGCTGTATACTCCGCTGAATTAGGATAAATAGGACTTTGGTGAAACCCGCTGACCATGTCCAGGCTAATAAAGTATCTCGCCTCTTGCAATCTCGCAACTTGATCCGCAATAAGGAATAAAGGGTACCGATCCGCGACCATATTTTGACTTAGCTCTCGGGAACCTGCTCATAATCTATCTGAGCCGTTTTTCTTCTTCACGAGTTACGTAGGGGTCGCAAATGGCGAATTACTAGGCCTTATGATCTTTGCATTAATTAAAACGCTTGTTTTCTCACGTACCGCTCTTCGCTTCTCCTCGCTAAGTCTATAAGAACTTCCTCGTACGGTGGTGTTAGGATCAATTAATAGTATTTCTAACCGGCCTGTATTTGCGCGAATACGTAGGAAACCCGTAACGAATGAATCTTTGAATTTGACGAGAAGAGAAATTGATCGACTTTTATTATTACCATGTACATCAGTGTCAACTTCATTAACGACGATCTCGTTTGCAGTGGTTTCATTACAGACATTAATTATTTTTGTTTTACACATAGCGAGGCTATTTTGTGTAATGTTACGTCAAAACCCAGACTTAGAGTTCCGCAACAAATCGCGATATCATATTTTAAATAACTATCAGGAAGGACATGAGAAATTATCTTCGATGTAAAAATCATTAATACACACGATGAACAAATGGTTGGCATTTGTTTAATACAGGTATTCCCTACTCCTCGCATTACTAATATGTCAGTCATTCCTTTGTCAGAAAATGCCGAGGCCGTGGACTCTTTAATTAGTGAACGCTCTGCTCCCGAATCGGAGTAAAATGGAAACGATTCACCCAGATGACTTGATCTATCCGTTGATGCTTCCAGTACGCACGAGTCGACTCGCCACTCGTTATTGAAATCATAGTTTCCCTCCATAATCAGGTTGGCAGCTGCGCCCCATGCAGCGGAGTCGGAGCACGCGATTTTAAGGGTTAAAACGTGGTAGCGAAAAATTGTTAGGTTTCACACTCGATTTTTGCACTAGCGACTGAATTACTTGCGCACGATGGTCTTAAGTTCTAGCACTGTTATAGTCGGCACTGATCCCACTTCAGATTTCGGGTTGGCGTTAAAATTAGAGTTAGGGTTAAGGACGTGAAACGAATCCCTATTGGCGCTAGACGTGATCATTATGCAATAGAGCTGATATTTACTAGTGCAAATATGACTATGGTGGAATTGGACAAGTAATCGCGATAATTAGATACTCGGGAAGCTAATGACAATGATCCTAGGCTCAATAACGAATCAGCGGTCAACGGGATGACGAACTCTACTTTTCTTTAGCGTCTAAGTTGTACTCAATGTTAATGCATGGGGCAATCATTACGTAGCAGAGGGTTACTTGAATCGTCGTCGTGATCGTAAGGGAGAGTGTTTCTCCATTACGGTAACGCTGTCAAGGAAAACTATGATGGGTGTGCCTAAGAGCACGAAATCATCGGATTCGTGGAGATAATTCTTCGTTCGTAAAGTGAGGGAAATTGGCGTTACTGCTAATTGGTCAATTTCCATGCTGGTGGTTAGGGAAGGGTGCTAGCCGCCCTTAAGAGCTTCGAGAAGAGGTAGCGTCGTTCGTGAGAAAAATAGATTTCTCCTATTTTCTCGTAGTTGGAACGAGGACTGTTTGTCGGTTTGAAGGACTTTAGTTAAACAAATCTTAAGATTCATAGCCTGTCCTCGGGCTAGCTGAACATGTACTGTGGAGACGTGTCGACATCTGGTAATCATCTTACTCAAAGAATAGAGTCTGCGTGTGGCGATCCACGGGACAGAAATCGTTGAAATGCTTACCGTCGTGCCCCGTCCCAAGTATTTCTTTTAAGGAGAGCTATAGAGTTACTTCATGCCTTTGTTAGACAAAACGTTTATCCCTTGACCGCGACTACGTTCGGCTACTGGTTGTCGCCTCGAGCCCGAGCTCACTATTATAAATCTCAAATAAGTACAGTCGGATCGAATGACTACAGTTTCATAATACGGCTATGGTGAAATCTAAATTACAGTACTAGGAGTCTTCCCAAAATTCCGAAGGGAAGGTTCCGGTGTTCTTTCATCTCCGACATATATATGCATGATCTGCCTGGGGCCAGTGTGGATATAGCGCAAACTGGCTGGTAAGCGATGTAGTTGGCAAGAAATGTGGAGTACCAGGCACATCGAATTGTCGACATATCAGCAATAGCAACGGAGAAACGTAGAGTTGAATACTTGAGTCTGAATCTGCGAAACTACAATTACACTGCATATAACAGGAACCAGAGTCGACGTAGAACAAAGCGCATAAGTACTGCATTTGGCTGTTATTGTGGAGTATAGCGCGCATCGCATTTGCGACATTCGTATCCAATAGCAGCGCTGATACGTTGGTTTGAACATTTAGGCATGAATATGCAAAACAGCAATTACGCTGAATCTGTCAGTGACCAGAGAAGACGAAAGACAGAAGAGAAGATAGAATCGGAAGATGTGCTCTGTGCTCACCAGCAAATCAGGAGCATAACGCCCACCGAATTGTCGTCATATCTGCCACAGAAACGGAGATACGTTGCTCTCGATATTCAAGCATAAATATGCTAAATTGCAATTATGGTGTATTTGACAGGGACCAGAGCGTACATAACTCTAACCTACTGATGTGCGCTGTATATGACATCAGATGATAAATATAACGCGCACCGAATTGTCTGTAAGTGTGCCATAGAACCAGAGATTCGTTGGTTCGAATATTTAATACTGATTATGCAAAACTGCAAATACGCAGGGTTCGGCTGTGTCCCGATTTTACATGCATAAAACGGGATAACGTGCACTGTGTTTGGCAGCAAATTTGGAGTATAAGGAGCCTCTAATTGTAGCCATATGTGCCATAGAATCGGAGATACGTCGGTTTGAATACTTAATCCAGAATATACGAAACTGCAACTACGCTGGATCTGGCTGGGTCCAGATTTTACATAGCGTAAACCGGATGATGTGCACTGTACTTGGCATCAGATGTGGAATATAACGCTCATCGTATGGCCAATGTTTCTGCAAAACAAGCGGAGATACCTTGATTCGAATATGTAAGCATTAATATCCAAAACTGCAATCACGCTGGATTTCTCGGAGTCCAGTCTTGACAGTGTTGCAAGCGGGCTGATGTGTGCTGTATTTGGCAGCAAATGTGGAGTATAACATGCATCCTATTGTGAACATACTTACTATGAAAACGGAGATACATTCACTTGAATATTTAGGCTTGAATGTGCAAAACTACAAATACGCTGGATTTGACTCGTTCCGTATTTAACATGGCTTAAACCAGATGAAGCGCCCAGTGTATGGGAGTCTATGTGGAATATAACAAGCACCGTTTTGTCGACATATCTGCACAAATACAAATAATTCCCTTTATTTAGCACACAACAGTTATACATATATCTTATACTCTAAAGACCTCGAAATCCTACCGGCACGCACGCTTGTTGTCAACAGACTCTTCCAGATACTTCTAACCACTGACTCTTGTCTTTTGTCCCAACTAAGGCCTGGACATCCTCTGACGCTTATACACACATTCACATGTACAGTGTAAATGTATCATATTCCTAGCAGAATTGTTATGCGACTGATGCATCAACATACCATGCAAGAAGAATTGGAAACTAGGACAAAAAGGAAGAGCTTTGAAAGAGATACTTATAGTCATAGTAAACGACAAAAAATTCGTAGATGTTCAAGTGAATCTGACGAGGAGGATATTGATGAAAAGGTAGTTGACAATAGAAGAATACAAGTAATAACACAAGAGTCAAACAATCTCCTCGATAACGGCAAAAGTATGATGCGAATGATGGGATATAAGGCGGTTACGGCCTCGGAAATAATGAACAAGGTCGTTTAGAGTCAGTTCAAGCACCTAGACAGCATGGTCGCAGAGTCTTTGGACATCATGTTCCCGGACATGAAGATTCAGGTCTTAAATGGAATCCTGCAGAGGAAGTTATAAAGTTTGTAAAAGATATGAAATGGTGATATGAAAAGTTGACCACAGATGATGAAATTGATTTCTGTTATGAAGATATAGTGAAAACTGTTATCAATGCGAAAACGGTATTCGCCCATTTGGATGACGTTGATGTGCGTCGAGCAAGGACACGTTGTAATCCTCATGAAACAATTCGTGGTGCATTTTTTTTAAATCGTGCTACTGTTAAAACTGCAAATACAGATAGAGCATGTAACTTTATGTTTACTAACCCAAAAGGTTTCAGGGAGAATGGGCTGCTATACTTTGCAGATGTATGTGCTGGACCAGGAGGTTTTAGGGAACATGTTCTATGGCGAAAGAAATGACGTGCTAAAGGATTTGCTCTTACTTTAGAAAATGAACATGATTTCAAATTAGAAGATTTTTATGCGGGTCCTTGTGAAACATTTCATCCATACCACGGACCAAAGGAAAGTGGTGATGTCTTTGACCCAGATAATGAAGAGGCATTTACAAATCTTATAATGCAGCATACCCATGGCAAAGGAGTACATTTTGTGATTTCTGATTGAGGATTCTCAGTAGAACGACAAGAAAATGTACAAGAAATTCTTTCAAATCAACTGTATCTTTGTCGATGTTTAATAGCATTGATGGTTGAAAGAGAGGGTGGTAATTTTGTGACAAAATTATTCAACTTTTTTACACCCTTTAGTGCTGGTTTAGTTTATTTAATGTATCGCTGCTTTGAAGACGTTTGTATTTTTAAACCAAACTCTTCTAGACCAGGAAATTCAGAACGTTACTTAATATGTAAGAAGAAACGATCTGGGGTACAAGATGTTGTTGAATATCTGAAGCATATTAATCGTCTGCTTTTAAAAGGTGGTGTATATGACGACGTTTCACAACTAGTATCATATAATGAATTAAAAAGAGAGAAACAATTTGTTCAATATCTACGTGCTTCTAACAAAGATTTGGCCGGAAAACAAATACTCGACCTGTGTAAAATTGCAGCATTTTATGCGGATAATACTCTTGTTGAGACAAAACAAGCTGATATGCGCAAACAATATCTAGAGTATTGGAAACTTCCAGATGAAACTAGGACAATCCCAAGACACATGAAACCAAAGACAAATTGAATACTTTTTTGAAAGATACTTCATTTCTTACTATTAATCCAGCACAATTGATGGAATGTAACATTGAAAATGCATTTTTATCACTATATGACTGGTTTTGTATGCCATGTGGTACAAAGCCAAGGTCTGATGATGATAAGGAGCACGCTACATTTTATATGGGCGTGGGAAGGAGCAACGTATATAGATATACAAAGAATTCTTGGGTTAGTGTCGATGACATTGGCATAGAATTACCACCAAATACACTTGTAAACGCAGAGGTTGTATATGAAATAACTAAGGAGTTTATATATCAGCAAAAAGTACTTGCATTGCATATTATAGATGCATTCTACTTAGGAGAAGTGGACATTAGCAAAAAATATTTGAGGAGCAGGTAAGCAACTGAATCTTATTGAGTTCAATAATAAACTTTTAGATTTCCAGTAATGAAATGTTTTTTCAAGGAGTACGTTCATGTAATACTAATGTATGACTGTTGTTTAAAGGAACGAGGAAGCGACGTTGTTCTGTGAAGCTTTGTGGAAACCAGCAGGAAATAACTATACTCGAATACGTGCCAAAGATCTACTTCCTGTTAGTATATATATCTGTGAAAAGTTGCGAGTAACACAGCGTAAAATGAAAAATAATTCCGATGCCATAGTATACGAACTTCCAGAAAAGACATTAGATGTTAATGGTTATAATAAGGGCAAATTATATTTCATACAACAGAGTGTAATATTTTTAAGAAGCACCGGAAATCCTTGGAATCGGTATGTCAGTAAAACACATTCCATAAAGTATGTCTTTAATTGAAAAACAAACGAGAAGCAATTCGACCTTCATAGACCAAGTTCAGCAGAAGCAAGTTTCGTTAAATCTTTTAAAGGTCGCCTTATTTGTCATTGGCCTAATGATTCATCACTATCTATAAACAGATTTGCAAAATTTATTAAAGATAAGTGTCCGGCATACAATACGTGCTTAGAATATTAAAACTACAGGCTGTACATATATTCGTACACGACTTGATCCGCATAGATGTCAAACAGATTAATTCCGTTAATTTGACTGTTATTTCAAATATGAAATACTTGTGATATATTTCAGTATTTAGCATTATATTTGTATAGAAATAGAAGTGTAGCGGTACATGTGTCATAGGACAAAGCAAATAACGTCGTTGACGCCTCGAAGTACCTAGACCGCTGAGCCACAATTAATGTAAAAACAATGTCACCGCAACCAGCAATTGTCGTCAGGTAGGCAAATACGAATTCTTTTAACCCCCCCTCCCCCGGCGACTAGTATAGGTAGCCTTAACTCAAATACATCTGACGCTTACAACAACAAAGACTCCGTTATTAGTCCACATGACCTTCGTCAGCTTCACACACGACAACTACAGAGGTAATACCGGATAATATAATTAATAAGATGGTCTTCTGAGTAGTTTAATTGCAATACTATTTGGGATGAAATATACTTTTTCAAATCATATGCGGCATTTCGTATAATAACTGAATGGTTATAGGAAAGAATGATGACGTTAAACTGTACGATACGATTGCATAGCATATTTTATAATTGTATAACAAATATTTCCCGCAGGGAGGGCTCGCTTATGTGAGCCTATGAGGGCTGGCAAACCCACTTTCCCGAAGCCAGGGGGACCGTCGGGACAAGGGTCCCGCTTACGTGAGTCCCTATGTACTCCGCAGGGAAGGTCGTCGGAGGTGTAAGGCGTTTAATTACTATTACATCCTCTCTACGTGGCCTTGGGCAGTAGCGCACCCACGATCCTGATGCCAAGGATGGGACCGCCGGGATAAGTTCCCGGGTACAAAAGTACCTTGAGGCCCCCGCTTACGTGAGTCCCATCTGGAACTGCCGAGATCGGTTAGCAGGTCGCTGGCCGGCTGTCACGTGGTCGTACATCCATACGATAGTCCCACCAACGACTAAGGTTGGTACCACGGGCGGTCGAGTTACAGCCCGGAGGGAGTAGCGACCCCTCTGATCGGCCAATTAATGGGTATGGACTCGTGGTGGCAGTGGTTGATGGACAAGATGCTGGCAAGAGGGCCGATTTAAGGTGGAGACTCCACCGAATGGCCTTCGGTGGGTGAGCAGCGTCACACCTGCTCCGAAACCGTACTGGTGAGACGGGAGGGCTTAGAATGTGCCCCGTTCGACCTGATACGAGCGACAGCTCCTGCAGACTAAGCTGATCCAGGGAGCAAGGTATTGGGTGCCTTGTGCGATGGTTGGGCGTAATCTCAACTCCTATGGTCCTAGGGGGCCCGGCTACTGTGTGGAATTATATTCGAGGAAAGCACCCGTTACCAAAAGACAATGCTATTTGTATAACAAATATTTAGTCGACACAATTTGTCTTTATTTGGAATGATTAGATACCTGCTTGTGGCAGCTGCTCCCATAATAGAATAAGTTGCAGTACCTTAGTCTAGAATCCATTACTTCCCAACATCAATATTTGACTCAGGTCTTTTATAATGAAATATGTAGAGGACATGGTAAATGGGAAGTTTGACCGTCAGACATATTTGAGGTTATCGATTGTCGTCGTAATCGCCGAATTTACTTAAAATAATAAAGTAAGGTACAGCCTATGGGCCCTGAGTCGTAGATACAATGTGTAAAAATATTCCATAAATGTTCGTCACGAAATTCAGCAGATCGCTCGTTG
Organism: Bombus affinis; assembly: GCF_024516045.1. Lineage (NCBI taxonomy): Eukaryota > Metazoa > Arthropoda > Insecta > Hymenoptera > Apidae > Bombus > Bombus affinis. The sequence continues at coordinate 78,887 of NW_026108836.1, forward strand.
ATACTCGTAGGTATTCGAAGATACTTTACTCTTTGGGTTGCCTCGGTTTACTTATACTGGTCGGGGCGGAAGTCGGAAGATTCAAAATCGACTTTGTTCGAAGTAGCGGCAACATTTTTATGCTCCGAGTGTATTTACTTGTATCCTTACGATCCTGATACTCCGAGGCAAAATAACAATAGGATTTGAATTGCCCTCTGGCTCATATGCCCCAACAAATTTTTATAGTTTGTGCTCATGTATAGGTACTTATGAACTATCTAAAATATATAAAAAGCTGAAGTACTGTAGGAAAGTAATTTACAGTGTCACTAGGTTTGGTTACATATTTCAATATCGTTCACGCCATCGCAAAAGCTTGTATGACGCTGCGTCGGCGTATATGCACACGGGGAGGTGATGGACGAGGCGAGGATGATAGCCTCCCGCGAAGTAGCGTCTGGCCCTGACGGAGCCCCGCGACGGGTATGAGGGGAGATGATGCGGGTCATGGCACCTAGACTGCGACTCTTATTTACATCATGTTCGAAGGAAGGTGCCAATCCTCGGATATGGCGCACGGCGAGGCTGGTATTGCTTCGGAAGGAGGGACGACCAGCCCTTGTATCGTCCGGTGTGACTATAGGATGAAGTGTGCAATTTCTTCCAAAGAATCATTGCCAGAATCATTGTACTGTTCTCAGTCGAAAATGTTCGTGAGATGTCAACAACGACTTTTGGCATCAATGACGTAGTTTAGTGATAACTACACTATCAGCTAGGGCCATCTATAGGCAAATTCCGGTTTCATATTTACAAACCTGATACGCTCGATTTGACAGGGATCAGTGCGGACATAGCGCTAATTGTCTAGTGTGCGCTGAATTGGGCAAGAAATCTGGAGTACCGGGCACATCGAGTACTCGGCATGTTTGCAACAGCAACGGAAATACGGGGATTTGACTATTTGATTCTGAATATGCAAACCTGCAATGACGCCGTATTTGACACGGCCCAGAGTTGACATAGAGCAAACCGGCTGGAGTATGCTGTATATGGCAGCAATTGTGGAGTATAACATGCATCCTATTGTGAACATACTTACTATGAAAACGGAGATACATTCAGTTGAATATTTAGGCTTGAATGAGCAAAACTACAAATACGCTGGATTTGACTCGTTCCATATTTAACATGGCTTAAACCAGATGAAGCGCCTAGTGTATGGCAGTCGATGTGGAATATAACGCGCACCGATTTGTCGACATATCTGCAACAGAAACTGAGTCACGTCGATCGGAACATTGAACCCTGATCATGCATTACTGCATTTACGCTTGATTTCACGGGGTCCGGATTTGACATAGCGCAAACCAGATGACGTGAGCTGTATTTAATAGCAACTACGGAGTATAAAGCGCATCGAATTTTCCACATATCTGCAATCGAAACGGAGATTCGTTGATTTGATTATTTAGGTGTGATAATGCAAAACTGCAGTTGCGCTGGGTTTGACCAGACCAGAGTGGACATAGCGCTAATTGGATGATATTGGTTTAATTTGCAACAAATGTGGAATGCAAGTATTGGCGACACATTTCCAACAGTAGCGGAGATGCGTGGATTTGAATATATAATAATGTATATGAAAAACTGCAATTACGCTGGATTTGTTGGTGATCGGAGATGACATAGTTTAAATCGAATGATGTGCACTGTATTGGCAGCAAATGTGAAGTATAACCTGAGTCGAATTGTCGGCATATCTGTAACAGAATCGTAGATACGTTGATTTGAATATTTATGCACGAATTTGCAAAACTGCAATTACGCGGGTTTGACACGGGCCAGAGTTGACATAGCGCCAGCCCACTAATGTGCGCTGTATTTGGCAGCAAATATGGAGTGGATGTCGGCACATATGCTATAGAGGCGGAGACACATTGATCTGAACGTTTATTCCTGAGTATGCAAAACTACAATTACGCTGCACTTCACAGGGTCCAGAATCGACATAGCCCAAAGCGGCTGATGTGTGCTGTATTTGGCAACAATTTTGGAGTATAACACGCTTTACGTTGTCGGCATATCTGCAACAGAAGCGGAGATACGTTGATTAGAATATTTCAGCCTGAATATGCAAAGCTGAAACTACGTTGGATTTGTCGGAGACCAGAGATGACATAGCACAAACCCTCCGATGTGTGCTTAATTTGGGAGACAATGTGGAGTATAACACACATAAATTCATCGTCATATCTGCATTAGAAACAGAGATACGTAGATTTGAGTATTTAAGCCTGAATATGCAAAACTGCAATTTCGCTGGATTTCACACGTTCCAGAGTTAACTTAGTGCCAGCCCACTTAGGTGCGCTCTATTTGGCAGCAAATGTGGAGCTACCGCGCATAGTATTTTCGACATATATCCAATACCAGTGCAGCAGTTGAAAAGTCGCATCCCGGATGATGCGCGCTGTATTTAGTAGTAAATGTGGAATACAACTTGCATAGTACTGTCGACATATCTGTAATAGGAACGAAGATACCTTCATTTGAATATTTAAGCCTGAATATGCAAATTTGCAATTACACAGAATTTGATCGGGTCCAGAGTTGACGTGGCACAAACCGGCTGATTTGGCAGCATATGTGCAGTATTATGCGCATCGAATGGTCGTCATTTGAGCTCTTGAGGCGGAGATACGTGGATTTAAATATTTTAGACTGAGTATGCAAAACTGCAAATACGCTGGATTTGACACGGTCCAGAATTGACATTGCGCAAACTGGCAGATATGCGCTGTATAGGTTTATTTGAACATCTAAGCATGAATATGCGAAACTACAATCATGCCGGATTTGACTGAAACCAGAGAGGACATAACGGAAACAGGCTGGTGTGCGCTGCATTTGGCAAGAAATGTGGGGTACAAGTCACATCGAATTCTCGACATATTTGCCACAATAACGGAGATACATTGATTTGATTATTCGTGCATGAGTATCCAAAATTGCAATTGCGCTGGATTTAACAATGGTCAGAATCGACATAGCGCAAGCCATCTGATGAGTAATACATTTGGCAGTACGATACTAACTCGAATTGTGGACATATCTGCAACGGAATCCGAAATAGCTTGATTTGAATATTTAATCCTGAAAATGGAAAGCCGTATCAACACCACTCTCAGCAACGCCAACACCTCTCACAACTCGACAACGCTAACAACTCCACTCTCAACAACGCTAACACCTCTCGCAACTCGACAGCGCTAACAACTCTACTCTTCGACTCCTTGATTAACTCTGACCTCTCGACTCACTCTTATTTCTCGATCAACCGCTCAACGCTTCTCGATCAGCCAAACTTTAAAGTTAAATCGTCCCCTACCATTAGCGTTAGTTTTTCCAACTCTCTAACCACATTCTGTTAACGCTCCGCAAGTACAAGGTGACTTTAGTCACATAGGCTTTCTTACCGATGTAAACTAACAACCGAAGTACACACGACATTGTTTTGATCGATTTCTAATGAGGATTTTCCCTCAGGATACTACAATATGTTGACTTGAATATTTAAGCCTGAATATGCAAAACTGCAAATGCACTGAGGTTGGCTGCGTCCACACGTTACATAACTCAAACCAGATAATATACATTGTGTTTGGCAGCGAACATGGAGTATAACGCGCTTCGTTCTGTCGGCATATTTGGAATGCAAACGGCGATACGGTGATTTGAATAATTAATCATGAATATGTATAGCAGCAATTTCGCTGGATTTGACAGATCCCGGAGTTGACATAGTACAAACCTGCTGATGTGTGGTGCATATGACATCAGATGTGAAATGTAACGGACATCGAATTGTAGCCATATGTGCAATAGAAACGGAGATACATTCATTTGAATATTTTAACCTGAATATGGAAAACTACAATTACGCTGGATTTGACAGGGACCAGAGTTGACATAGCGCAAACCAGCTGACATGCAGTGCACATGACAGCAAATGTGACATATAACGCGCATCGAATTTTTCGAAAATGTTCCGTAGAAACGGACATACCATGATTTGAATATTTACGACTGCAAACGCAATACTACAATTGCGATGGATGTTTCAAGGACCAGATCTGATATGGCTGTAACCAGCTAATGTGCGGTGTATCTGAGTGCAAATATGAAGTGTAACGCGCGATTTATAATCGAAATATATGCAATAGAAGCGGAGATACGTTTTTGTGAATACGTAAGCCTGAATATGCGCAACAGCAATTACGCTGTGATTGACAGAGCCTAGAGTTGACCGCAAACTTGCTGATGTGCGCTGGTTATGTAATGGGATATGAAATATAACGGGCATCGCATTGTACCCATTTGCGCTATAGAAACGGAGATACGTTGATTTGAATATTCTAACCTGAATATGCAAAACTGCAATTACGCTTGATATGTCAAGGACCAGAGACGATATAGTAGCTCGAGCCAGCTGAAGTGCGCTGTATTTGGCAGCTAATGAGGAGTATATCTCGCACCTAATTGACGACAAATCTGCAATTGCAGCGGTGATACATTGTAGTTAATATTCAATAATGGGCCTATTACGATACAGATAGTATTAGCGGTATTAGTATAAACGTGACTGAAACACATTTCCGTCTCAGTGAAACCATTTTATTTCAAGCTTCTCGCTACAGTTCTGAATCCGGATAAGACCGTTTCAAGTTCTCGCAAAAGCAAGCAGTCAAATTACGGTACTTACACGAGTTAGAGTCTAATACATTTTACTGGTCCAACATCGATGGGGCGATCTCGCACCGAAATTTTCGGAGGACCGCGTAATCTTCCAACGACAACCGCCGTACGAGCAGCGGATAAACTTATTTCGTGCCTTAGGTTGCCCTCACCACGTCCTCTACTTCTTGATTCTTGGTTGGTAGCTTTAGCGGCTGCAGGTCCGAGAAATTGCATCTTGACCCGCTTGCTCGCATGTCGCATGTGACGTCTCACTTTCCGCCGTAGACACTTGTCGGATCTACAAAGGTTGAACCATTTGCGCGAGACAAGCGCCGCGCTCTGCAGGGACGAGGGATCCAATTTTCGAAGTATCAAGTGCGATACCTCCAGTGGTAGTTCGGAAATGATATCTACTTTACTTGGCACGAACAAACCAACGACGCGTAGTAGAGATCTAAAAAATTCCATGTTGCTTCTACTGTTGCGCGAGCACGACTGACGGTCTGGCTAAGAGTGGAGGCTTATATATGTGCTGTTCGTCACGGTGCACTGCGAGTTCCGGTTCCGGGTGAGAGTGCTGGTCAGGCAGAATCGATGGTATGTGCATGTATTTTCACTTACATCGGGTTCACATTATGATTAGAGTTAGAGGCGCGAAACGGATCTTCATTTGGTTTAGACGTTGTAGTTATGCAATAGAGCAGATATTTACTAGTGTAAATTTGATTGTTATATAATTTGACAAGTAGTCGTGGTAATTAGGTACTCGAGAAGCTAATGACAATGATCCTGGGTTCAATAACAAAGCCGCGGTCAACGGGATAACAGAATTCGTTTTCATCCTGATTCCAAGTTGTACCATACTTCCTTATCTACGGTATAGGTAGGACTGAACAAACTCTTTGTCAAAACATAGAATATCCACCGAGTGTTAAGGCTCTTTGTAACTGGCTAATGTGACCTCACGAGAGAATGATTTTCCGGCACGATGATTCTGCAGAGGAAAACTATGATGGGTGTGTCTAAGGGCACCAGAACATCGGATACGTGGAGAAATGACTTCGCTCGGAAAGAGATTGAATGTGACGTTACCGTTAATTGGACAATTTCCATGTTGATGGTTAGAGAAGGATGCTAGTAGCCCTTGAGGGAACGTTGCTAGCGGGAAGCGTCGTCCGTGGAAAAATAGATTTCACCTATCATCCCGTAGTTGAAACAAAGACTGTTTGCCTCTTTAGGACTGTTAAGGACTTTAATTAACTAAATCTTAAGGTTTACAATGGGTCCTCAGGCTAGCTAAACATATACTGTTGAGATGCGTTGACATCTGGCAATCATCTTATCCGACGGATAGAGTCTGCGTGTGGCGAGTCACGGGACAGAAACCGTTGGAATGTTTACTGTCACGTGCCGCTACGATTATTTCATTTAAGGACAGCTATAGAATTAATCCATGCCTTTATTAGACAAAACGTTCATCCCTTGACCGCGGCTACGTTCGGTGACTGGTTGTCGCCTCGAGGCCAAGTGCAGTATCACAAGTTTCGAACAATTACAATCGGACTAGATGACTACGATTGTTTAATTACAGCTATGGTAGAATCTAGATTACAATGTTACGGGATTTTCCCAAAATTCCAAATAGAATGTTGCGGTGCTCTTTCATCTGCGACTTATATTTATGTCGCTGGTAGTTCTTACGCATTAGCTTATCGACGGCCTGGCTGGGAACGAATAGGGAAGCGAACTTTTCTGCCCGCGCGCCTGGAGTGATGAATTCCTGAGTCCTCTTCGTTTTGATCGTTTCAAACATCAGGTGGTATTATTACTTCGCGATTTTCGCCTTAATGGTGTTCAATGTTACCGTGCAATAAAAATTCACGCATTTCGGAAGGTCTAAGTGTACGATTACGTTCTTGTTGCTAACTTCAATCGCAATGGTCATTTTTTGTTCTCGATATAAATTGATGCGGTCCGCCGTAGGGTGGTTGTAAGGGGTTTCCGATGTAATCGTGACGTAGAAATACGTAAGACTTTAGACGGCTTCCGTATTTCGACTTGGCCTGTTGCTTCGTTGGTACACAGAATTCTGCCGGCAATCGTATGCCGGTGCCATAAACCATTTCGGCTGTCGTCGTTTTCACGCCCGTAATAACTGTTCGTATGCCTAATAAAACTATTGGCAAGATTTCTACACAGTTGCTCGCATCGTGGCATTTGATTGCTGCTTTTAGTTGTCGGGGCAGGCGATCTACCATCCCGTTGGTCACGGGGTGATAGGCTGTCGTTCGTAAATGCCTAATGCCGAGGAACAGGCATAATTCGTTAAATAAGTTTGACTCGAACTGGCGTCCTTGATCGGTCCTTATCCTTAAAGGTACGTCGAAACGGAATATCCACGTGGAAAGGATGGCTGAAACAACGGTTGCCGCCTCCATGTCGGCGATGGGAACGGCTTCGGTCTAACGCGAAAAACGATCGATTTCCGCCAGGCAATGTCGGTATCCTAGCGTCCCGTGTCTGGGGGAGTTTGTCATAAGGTCATCGACGTCATGTAGCTGTTGATCGCTGAGGCATGTGCCCAGCGTCACGTTCCTAATTATGCTGTTAGGAACATGATACATTTACACTGTACATGTGAATGTGCGTGTGAGCGTCAGAGGACGTCCAGGCCTTAGTTGGGACAAAAGACAAGAGTCAGTCGTTTCAAGTATCTGGAAGAGTCGGTTGGCAACAAGCGTGCGTGCGAGTAGGATTTCGAGGTCTTTAGAGTATAAGATATATGTATAACTGTTGTGTGCTAAATAAAGGGAATTATTTGTATTTCCGAACCCCTTCTATGTCCTTACAGTGGCGTCGATTATCTGATGGTAACGGGAATTTACGACTCTCGTTGACGCGAAACATAGTTGATTTTGTTTAAATGCTAGTTATAGTTTCGCGTGATTAGGGGCAGAAGGAAAGAAGGCTATACACGAATCATTTATAAACCACTTAAGAAGTATGGGCGAAAATGATTTGAAATAGTATTTCTTTACTCAGATTGCCTTATTTTCATATTGCTATTATAACATAAATGTCATGGTAGAAACCCGGATGATAAATAAATGGCTTATTTCGTTAAACAAATTATTGCCTTTCTGAATTAAATTAGAGACTTTCAATAATCCTCAACTACGAAATTTATGTTGATTCTTTTATAAATGGTGCATGCCTGTCAGTTAGATATTATAAGAACGAAGAGTTTACCATTAAAACTTTAAGATTTCGACAAAAGTTTTAAAGCGTAGGCGTCACTGTGTAGATACGTAGGTAGGTAAATTGAGGTCAACCGAATGTAGAGTTAGTGCCGCATTGACTACGCTGGTCTTTACCTTTCTCTCATTGCGTTCGTCAGATAATTAATATAATTTACATGTTATTATAAACTGTATTATAAATTATTATAAGTTTTTGTACATAATATATATTGTTGAGGTAAATAAATTCAAAATTTAGGGAACAACGAATTCAAGTATTATCCTGTGCTGTCGGGTTACTATTGGTGGCGGGGCAGTAGCCGCTTGGGGTACGTGGGCGTTGCCTCTGGGCCGCTTCGGTCAATCTCACTCCGCGAGTAGTTGGGAACGGCTATGTCGAAGTCAGTTATGAAAGTGCGCAGTGGTTTCTCAGTCTGATTCGTGTATTTTCCATGTATGTTATATCAGATTTCTTGGATATTATTTCGTCACAGTGTAAAATGTGTCTTTTTTATACTTGCGAACTGGTTAATTCTATCGTTGTTACTGAATATTATAATATTCTTGTACGTTAGTGTATTTGTATTGGTATAGAATGGATTCGGAAATACAAATAATTCCCTTTATTTAGCGCACAACATCTATACATATATCTTATACTCTAAAGACCTCGAAATGCTACTAGCACGCACGCTTGTTGTCAACCGGCTACTCCAGATACTTCTAACGCCTGACTCTTGTCTTTTGTCCCAACTAAGGCCTGGACGTCCTCTGACGCTTACACGCACATTTACATGTACAGTTTAAATGTATCATGTTCCTAACACGCCTCCTTACATTTATACTGTACACTTAATCGTAGTTACATGCTTTGACGAATTGCGTAACAGAAACTTTAACACTTATTGCCTTATCTACATTTCTCTTAGTATACATTCATCCATGACCTAAACCTATCGAATGTCTCTCTACGCTGTGCCTTCGAAAAAATATCCGCAGTATTTTCGCCTGTACTTACTTTAAGTATGTTTATCTTGTTCTCCTTTAAGCACTCGTGAACGTGGTGCTAATGAACTTCAATGTGTTTAGAATTTTTCCAAAAATTTCCGTGCTTTGCTATACTTATCACTCCAGAGTTATCCTCATAAATTTTTACAGTGTTATCGTCTAGATTTACATTGAAGATTTTCATAATTTCCCTAATGGACATTAATTCACTCACCGCTTCCGATAGAGCTACATACTCTGCATACGTCGAGGCTTTTGTCACACACCTTTGTTTTTTAGACTTCCAACCAATTACATTTCCATACAATCTAATTACATATTCAGAAGTCGATTTCCTTTCTAATTGATCTCCTGCCTAATCAGCGTCCACATATCAATCTATCGTTTCACATTTTTCATTCCTTTTATAATCTAATCTTAAATCTCTAGTCCGGTACAAATATTTCAATATTCTCATTACAACAATCTTGAAATCTACTCAAATAATTCACACTATAACTTATATCGTGTCTGGTATTTTCACTAATATACAACAATGCTCCAATTAAATTTTTGTATCCAATATCCTTTCTATTTATCTCAGCTTTTTCAATTTTTAAGTTGGTCTCCATAGGTGTACAGTACAATTTGCTATTTTGTAACTTACATTTGTTTGCCAATGATTCAATGTATTTCTTTTGGCTTAATCTTATTTCATTTTTGAAATAATCATAGTCTATATTTATTCCAAGATATTCTTTGACTTCATCTAAATCTTTCATTTCAAATCTATTAGTTAATAAGTTCTTTACCCTTTGTATCTTCCTTTTATTTTTACTACAAATTAGCAAATCGTCTACATACATTAGCAAGTAAACAACATTTTCTCCCTCTCCATGTGTATATAGGCACAACTCTATGTTATTCTTCTTAAAACCTAATCTCGTCACATACTTATCAAGACATTCATACCACTCCCTTCGACTTTCTTTTAACCCATAAAGCGCTTTCGATAGTTTACAAACTCTATTCGTTCCGTCCGCATATCCCTTTGGTTGATTTACATATACCTCCGAGGTTACTTCACCATTTAAAAAAGCAGTTTCTACATTCATTTGCTCAATAATTAATCCATTTTGACAACAATATGATAGCAATATCTTAAAGGTCTAATTATTCGCTACTGGGGAGTATATGTCATCGGCTACGTTTCTTTGTTGGAATCCTCTTACCACTAATCTAGCCTTATACCTGTCATCTGATTTTCTCGTGTAAACCCATTTTACATCTAATACATCTTTGCCTTTTACCCTTTCTACCAATTTCCAAGTTTTATTCTTATAAAGACATTCTATTTCCTTATCCATAGCTTGTCTCCAATCTTCACTATCTTCGCAACAAATCGCCTCCTCAAATGTACAAGGGATATCTACTCTACAATAATTTGCATGGATTTCACTAATGATTTCTTTTTCTGGATATCTTACTGGAGTTCTCTTATTACGTGTAGATCTTCCAGGGATGTTTAAGCTTTCAAGACTGTTATCATTTTCATCTTCCCTACTTTCTAACTCTTCCTTATTCATGTTTACCAATAAATCATTATTCTCAATGTCATCGTTATCTTTATCGAATGAATTCTCCACAAAACCGATACATTTTGTGTCTGTTTCTATGACCTCTACATGTCTCGCTATTGTTATTTTCCGACCTAATAAGACTCTGTAACCTACTTCACTATATCCTAACAAAATTCCCATATCTGCCTTCTTATCCCATTTAGAAACTCTTTTTTGTTCCGGTCTTCTTACAAAAACTTTACTTCCATATAGATGTAGATTTGCAATACTTGGTTTTCTCCCGAAGAATATTTCAAAAGGTGTCTTTCTCTCTATAGTATTTGCCAGTATTCTATTTTTCAAGTATACCGCTGTACAAGCTATTTCCGGTCAGTACCTTTTATGTACTTTCGCTTCCGCTAACAAGCAACGCGCCATGTCCATAACTGTTCTATTATACCTTTCCGCTGTCCCGTTTAACTCGTGTACGTAGGTTGGGCAATTATTAATTCTGATATCTTTATCCCTAGCATATTTATAAATTCGATTATTCAAATACTCTTTTCCATTATCACATCTCAATATTTTTAACTTCTTGCCCGTCAAATACTCGGCTTCATTTACAAACTGTACGAAACAATCAAAGACCTCACCCTTTGATTTTATACAATAAACTCTAGCTATTTTGCTATAATCATCGATAAATGAGATGAAATATTTCTCTTCATTGAATCCGGTAGTCTTAAAGGGACAGCACACGTCCGTATGAATAATTTCCATTATCTCCCTAGCCTTGGTTTGATTATTTTTGAATGGTAAATTGTGCATTTTACTTTCTATGCACACCCTACATTTCAAAAATTCCTTCTCAATTTCATTCGGTATACAGTAACTAGCTGCTCTTTACCCAAAATATTTAAATATTTAAAATTTACGTGTCCTAACATCCTATGCCATCTTTCCTTTTTACTCATACCACTACGTTCGGCGCTGTTTGCTAAGTGCTCCTTCCCTTTCAATATACTTTTCATTCTATATGTTCCCTTTTCTTTAACCGCTACCGCTGTAAGCTTATTGTCCTCACCTATTACTTTTGCAATATTTCCTTTTGAAATAACCGTGTTCTTATTATCTGTTAGCTTGCCTAAACTAATCAAGTTTGCGGACACTTCTTTCGCGTAAAAAACGTTATTCATATTTATTTCATTTTCTTTCCAAATGCTTCAAAATAAGTTATAACATTCCCTACTTTTGTTGCCTTTATCGATCTATTATCGCCTAAATATATATTTACCGGTTCTTTAAGGTCAATAGAATTGTCGAAATAATTTACGTTGTTAATTATGTGATCTGTGCAACCGCTATCTAATAGCCACATTACTTCATTATTACTTATCTCGTTCGCCTCGCCGCTGTGTGCTGCGTGCGCCGTTGCTATCAATTGGCCTGATCTTGAGTTACCATGCTCGCTCGTGCCGGTTGTTGATTGACGATGGAAATTTTCACGTCCCCTGCTCGTATTTCCTTTGTTTCCTCTTCCTCTGCTGCGACCACGTGTTGACCCACGCCAAAAACTGTTACTGCTTCCCGCTTCGACGCCATTTTGACACTCTCTCGCAAAATGTCCTACTCTTCCACGTCTGAAGCATCCTTCCTTTTTTGCAGAAAAGGCGTTGGTTTGCATTTCTCCACGATTGGACTTATTTTTCTTCTCCGCTATTTCAATTTTATTTATTACATACGCTACCGTTTGATTTTCTGCTTTCATGCATCTACTATATCCGCTATGTAGGTGTATTCTTCGGGTAACGTATTCAGCATGTAATTTAGTTTTTCCCTCTCACTCACTTGTGCACTCGCGCATTTTAATTCATTTATTAATTTTTCGAAATCGCTAAAGAACGTTGCTGAATCAGTGTATTTCTCAAGTCTTATCTTTTTCTATCTCCTTCTGCATACGATCTGTAGTGCCGTCGACGCTTTCAAGTACATTTTATCAAACTTTTTTACTATCCCATATGCCGTTTTTTCTTCTCTAATATATTCCAATTGTCTATTTGTAACGGCATTATAAATTATATTTATTGTCTTCAGATCCTTTTTGTCTCAGTCTTCATTGTCTGTTTCTGTCTTCACCCTGTCTTCACCAGGTTGTGACAATCTCGCATTCTTTACATCTGAGAAGCATCGTTATTCTTTGCTTCCACATACCGTAATCCTCACCATCGAAAATAGGTATCATGATTTCCGATCTCTCCATTTTAAATGATTTCTGATCTCTTACTCAAGCGTTCCTACGTGCTCGAAGTGTATTTTTCCTCTTTGTAACCTTTGAACGTTTCTTTCCTTACTGAGAATTCACACGAACTAACTCGCAATATTGAAAAACACGCACTAAAATAACTTACAAAATTATGAACCACGCTCTGCTACCATGAAAAGATATAGAATGGATTCGGAAATACAAATAATTCCCTTTATTTAGCACACAACTGTTATACATATATCTTATACTCTTAAGACCTCAAAATCCTACTTGCACGCACGCTTGTTGTCAACCGACTCTTCTAGATACTTCTAACGACTGGCTCTTGTCTTTTGTCTCAACCAAGACCCGGACGTCCTCTGACGCTTACACACACATTCACATGTACAGTGTAAATGTATCATATTCCAGACAATAATGTGAACCCGATGTAAGTGAAAATACATGCACATACCATCGATTCTGCCTGACCAGCACTCTCACCCGGAACCGGAACCGGAACTCGCAGTGCACCGTGACGAACAGCACATATATAAGCCTCCACTCTTAGCCAGACCGTCAGTCGTGCTCGCGCAACAGTAGAAGCAACATGGAGTTTTTTAGATCTCTACTACGCGTCGTTGGTTTGTTCGTGCCAAGTAAGGTAGATATCATTTCCTACTACCACTGGAGATTTCGCACTTGATACTTCGAAAATTGGATCCCTCGTCCCTGCGGAGCGCCGCGATTGTCTCGCGCAAATGGTTCAACGTATGTAGATCCGGCAAGTGTCTACGGCGGAAAGTGAGACGTCACATGCGACATACGAGAAAGCGGGTCAAGATGCAATTTCTCGGACCTGCAGCCGCTAAAGCTACCAACCAAGAATCAAGAAGTAGAGGACGTGGTGAGGGCAACCTAAGGCACGAAATAAGTTTATCCGCTGCTCGTACGGCGGTCGTCGTTGGAAGGTTACGCGGTCCTCTGAAAATTTCGATGCGAGATCGCCCCATCGATGTTGGACCAATAAAATGTATTAGACTCTAACTCGTGTAAGTACCTTAATTTGACTGCTTGCTCTTGCGAGAACTTGAAACGGTCTTGTCCGGATTCAGAACTGTAGCGCGAAGCTTGAAATAAAATGGTTTTACTGAGACGGCAATGTGTTTCAGTCACGATAATACTATCTGTATCGTAATAGGCCCATTATTGAATATTAACTACAATGTATCATCGCTGCAATTGCAGATTTGTCGTCACTTAGATGCGAGATATACTCCTCATCGCCTGCCAAATACAGCTCACATCAGCTGGCTCGTGCTATTATATCATCTCTGGTCCTCGACATATCAAGCGTAATTGCAGTTTTACAAATTAAGGTTAACATATTCAAATGAATGTATATCCGTTTCTATTGCACATATGGCGACTAAGCGATGCCCGTTACATTTCACATCCGATGTCATGTGCACCGCACATCTGCTGGTTTGTACCATGTCAACTCCGGTCTCTGTCAAACCTAGCGAAATTGCTGCTTTGCATATTCATGATTAATTATTCAAATCACCGTATCGCCGTTTGCATTGCAAATATGCCGACAATTCGATGCGCGATATACGCCACTTTTGCTGCCAAACACAATGTATATTATCTGGTTTGAGTGATGTAACGTGTGGGCGCAGCCAAACTCAGCGTATACGCAATTATGCATTTTCAGGCGAAATATTCAAATATTACATATTCAAATGAACGTATCTTGGTTTCTATGTCGCCTATTCGATGCGCAGAATACTCCACATATGATGCCAAATCAGCCGGTCTGTGCTATGTCAACTCTGGACCCTGCAAAATGCAGCGTAATTGTAGTTTTTGTTGTTAATGCTTAAATATTCCATTCAAAGATTCGCCGCTTCTTTTGCACATATGTCGACAATTCCATACCCCTTGTACTCCGCATTTGCTGTAGTTACATTGCCCATCAGCTCGTTTGCGCTGTGTCAACTCTGGTCCCTGCACAATCCAGCCCAAATGCAATTTTATATGTTCGAGCTTAAATATTCAAATCAACGTTACTCCGATTCAATAGCACATATGTCGACAATACGATGCGCGTTATATTCCACATTGACTGCCATACGCAGAGCGCTTCATCTGGTTTAAGCCGTGTTAAATCCGGACCGAGTCAAATCCAGCGTATTTGTGGTTTTGCATATTCAAGCCTTGTTATTCAAGTGAAAGTATCTCCGTATCCATTGTAGGTACGTCGACAATAGATTGCACGTAATACTGCACATTTGCTGTGAAATACAGCATACTCCAGCCGGTTTGCTCTATGTCAACTCTGGGCCGTGTCAAATACGGCGTCATTGCAGGTTTGCATATTCAGACTCAAATAGTCAAATCCCCGTATTTCCGTTGCTGTTGCAGACATGCCGAGTATTCGTTGTGCCCGGTACTCCAGATTTCTTGCCCAATTCAGTGCACACTAGACGATTAACGCTATGTCCGCACTGATCCCTGTCAAATCGAGCGTATCAGGTTTGTAAATATGAAACCGGAATTTGCCTATAGATGGCCCTAGCTGATAGTGTAGTTATCACTAAATTACGTCATTGATGCCAAAAGTCGTTGTTGACATCTCACGAACATTTTCGACTGAGAGCAGTACAATGATTCTGGCAATGATTCTTTGGAAGAAATTGCACACTTCATCCTATAGTCATACCGGACGATACAAGGGCTGGGCTCCTTCCGAAGCAATTCCAGCCTCGCCGTGCGCCATATCCGAGGGTTGGCACCCTCCTTCGAACACGATGTAAATAGGAGTCGCATCTAATGTCTTTTCTGGAAGTTCGTATACTAAGGCATCGGAATTATTTTTCATTTTACGCTGTGTTACTCGCAACTATTCACAGATATATGTACCAACAGGAAGTAGATCTTTGGCACGTATTCGAGTATAGTTATTTCCTGCTAGTTTCCACAAAGCTTCACAGAACAACGTCGCTTCCTCGTTCCTTTAAACAACAGTCATACATTAGTATTACATGAACGTACTCCTTGAAAAAACATTTCATTACTGGAAATCTAAAAGTTTATTATTGAACTCAATAAGATTCAGTTGCTTACCTGCTCCTCAAATATTTTTTGCTAATGTCCACTCCTCCTAAGTAGAATGCATCTATAATATGCAATGCAAGTACTTTTTGCTGATATATAAACTCCTTAGTCATTTCATGTACAACCTCTGCGTTTACAAGTGTATTTGGTGGTAATTCTATGCCAATGTCATCGACACTAACCCAAGAATTCTTTGTATATCTATATACGTTGCTCCTTCCCACGCCCATATAAAATGTAGCGTGCTTCTTATCATCATCAGACATTGGCTTTGTACCACACGGCATACAAAACCAGTCATATAGTGATAAAAATGCATTTTCAATGTTAAATTCCATCAATTGTGCTGGATTAATAGTAAGAAATGAAGTATCTTTCAAAACAGTATTCAATTTGTCTTTGGTTTCATGTGTCTTGGGATTGTCCTAGTTTCATCTGGAAGTTTCCAATACTCTAGATATTGTTTGCGCATATCAGCTTGTTTTGTCTCAACAAGAGTATTATCCGCATAAAATGCTGCAATTTTACACAGGTCGGTTATTTGATTTCCGGCCAAATCTTTGTTAGAAGCACGTAGATATTGAACAAATTGTTTCTCTCTTTTTAATTTATTATATGATACTAGTTGTAAAACGTCGTCATTTACACCACCTTTTAAAAGCAGACGATTAACATGCTTCAGATATTCAGCAACATCTTGTACCCCAGATCGTTTCTTCTTACATATTAAGTAACGTTCTGAATTTCCTGGTCTAGAAGAGTTTGGCTTAAAAATACAAACTTCTTCAAAGCAGCGATACATTAAATAAACTAAACCAGCACTAAAGGGTGTAAAAAGGTTGAATAATTTTGTCACAAAATCACCACCCTCTCTTTCAACCATCAATGCTATTAAACATCGACAAAGATACAGTTGATTTGAAAGAACTTGTTGTACATTTTCTTGTCGTTCTACTGAGAATCCTTAATCAGACATCACAAAATGTACTCCTTTGCCATGGATATGCTGCATTATAAGATTTGTAAATGCCTCTTCATTATCTGGGTCAAAGACGTCACCACTTTCCTTTGGTCCGTAGTATGGATGAAATGTTTCACACGGACACGCATAAAAATCTTCTAATTTGAAATCATGTTCATTTTCTAAAGTAAGAGGAAATCCTTTAGCACGTCATTTCTTTCGCCATAGAACATGTTCACTAAAACCTCCTGGTCCAGCACATACATCTGCAAAGTATAGCAGCCCATTCTCCCTCAAACCTTTTGGGTTAGTAAACATAAAGTTACATGCTCTATCTGTATTCGCCATTTTAACAGTAGCACGATTTAAAAAAAATGCACCACGAATTGTTTCATGAGGATTACAACGTGTCCTTGCTCGACGCACTTCAACGTCATCCAAATGGGCGAATACCGTTTTCGCATTGATAAAAGTTTTCACTATATCTTCACAACAGAAATCAATTTCATCATCTGTGGTCAACTTTTCATATCACCATTTCATATCTTTTACACACTTTATAACTTCCTCTGCAGGATTCCATTTAAGACCTGAATCTTCATGTCCAGGAACATGATGTCCAAAGCCTCTGCGACCATGCTGTCTAGGTGCTTGAACTGACTCTAAACGACCTTGTTCATTATTTCCGAGGCCGTAACCGCCTTATATCCCATCATTCGCATCATCCTTTTGCCGTTATCGGGGAGACTGTTTGACTCTTGTGTTATTACTTGTATTCTTCTATTGTCAACTACCTTTTCATCAATATCCTCCTCGTCAGATTTACTTGAACATCTACGAATTTTTTGTCGTTTACTATGATTATAAGTATCTCTTTCACAGTTCTTCCTTTTTGTCCTAGTTTCCAATTCTTCTTGCATGGTATGTTGATGCATCTGTCGCATAACAATTCTGCTAGGAACATGATACATTTAAACTGTACATGTAAATATGCGTGTAAGCGTCAAAGGACGTCCAGGCCTTAGTTGGGACAAAAGACAAGAGTCTGTCGTTAGAAGTATCTGGAAGAGTCTATTGACAACAAGCGTGCTGGCGAGTAGGGTTTCGAGGTCTTTAGAGTATAAGATATATGTATAACTGTTGTGTGCTAAATAAAGGGAATTATTTGTATTTCCGAATCCATTCTATACCATTACAAATACACTAACGTACCAGAATATTATAATATTCATTAACAACGATAGAATTAACCAGTTCGCAAGTATAAAAAAGACACATTTTACACTGTGACGAAATGATATCCAAGAAATCTGATATGACATACATGGAAAATACACGAATCAGACTGAGAAACCACTGCGCACTTTCATAACTGACTTCGACATAGCCGTTACCAACTACTCGCGGAGTGAGATTGACCGAAGCGGCCCAGAGGCAACGCCCACGTACCCCAAGCGGCTACTGCCCCGCCACCAATAGTAACCCGACAGAACAGGATAATACTTGAATTCGTTGTTCCCTAAATTTTGAATTTATTTACCTCAACAATATATATAATGTACAAAAATTTATAAAAATTTATAATACAGATTATAATAACATGTAAATTATATTAATTATCTGACGAACGCAATGAGAGAAAGGTAAAGACCAGCGTGGCCGATGCGGCACTAACTCTACATCCGGTTGACCTCAATATACCTACCTACGTACCTACACAGTGACGCCTACGCTTTAAAACTTTTGTAGAAATTTTAAAGTTTTAATGGTAAACTCTTCGTTCTTATAATATCTAACTGACAGGCATGCACCATTTATAAAAGAATCAACATAAATTTCGTAGTTGAGGATTGTTGAAAGTCTCTAATTTAATTCAGAAAGGCAATAATTTGTTTAACGAAATAAGCCATTTATTTATCATCCGGGTTTCTACTATGACATTTATGTTATAATAGCAATATGAAAATAAGGCAATCTGAGTAAAGAAATACTATTTCAAATCATTTTCGCCCATACCTCTTAAGTGGTTTATAAATGATTCGTGTATACCCTTCTTTCCTTCTGCCCCTACTCACGCGAAACTGTAACTAGCATTTAAACAAAATCAACTATGTTTCGCGTCAACGAGAGTCGTAAATTCCCGTTACCATCAGATATTCGACGTCACTGTAAGGATATAGAAGGGGTTCGGAAATACAAATAATTCCCTTTATGTAGCACATAACAGTTATATATATATCTTATACTCTAAAGACCTCGAAATCCTACTCGCACGCACGCTTGTTGCCAACCGACTCTTCCAGATACTTGTAACGACTGACTCTTGTCTTTTGTCCCAACTAAGGCCTGGACGTCCTCTGACGCTTACACGCACATTTACATGTACAGCTTAAATGTATCATGTTCCTAACACGCCTCCTTACATTTATACTGTACACTTAATCGTATTTACATGCTTTGACGAATTACGTAACAGAAACTTTAACACTTATTGCTTTATCTACATTCCTCTTAGTTTACATTCATCCATGACCTAAACCTTTCGAATTTCTCTCTACGCAGTGAATTCATAAAAATATCCGCAGTATTTTCGCCTGTAATTACTTTAAATATGTTTATCTTATTCTCCTTTAAGCACTCGTGAACGTAGTGCTAATGAACTTCAATGTGTTTAGAATTTTTCCAAAAATTTCCGTGCTTTGCTATACTTATCACTCCAGAGTTATCCTCATAAATTTTTACAGTGTTATCGTCTAGATTTACATTGAAGATTTTCATAATTTCCCTAATGGACATTAATTCACTCACCGCTTCCGATAGAGCTACATACTCTGCATACGTCGAGGCTTTTGTCACACACCTTTGTTTTTTAGACTTCCAACCAATTACATTTCCATACAATCTAATTACATATTCAGAAGTCGATTTCCTTTCTAAATGATCTCCTGCCTAATCAGCGTCCACATAACAATCTATCGTTTCACATTTTTCATTCCTTTTATAATCTAATCTTAAATCTCTAGTCCGGTACAAATATTTCAATATTCTCATTACAACAATCTTGAAATCTACTCAAATAATTCACACTATAACTTATATCGGGTCTGGTATTTTCACTAATATACAACAATGCGCCAATTAAATTTTTGTATCCAATATCCTTTCTATTTATCTCAGCTTTTTCAATTTTTAAGTTAGTCTCCATAGGTGTACAGTACAATTTGCTATTTTGTAACTTACATTTGTTTGTCAATGATTCAATGTATTTCTTGTGGCTTAATCTTATTTCATTTTTGAAATAATCATAGTCTATATTTATTCCAAGATATTCTTTGACTTCATCTAAATCTTTCATTCCAAATCTATTAGTTAATAACTTCTTTACCCTTTGTATCTTCCTTTTATTTTACTACAAATTAGCAAATCGTCTGCATACATTAGCAAATAAACAACATTTTCTCCCTCTCCATGTGTATATAGGCACAACTCTATGTTATTCTTCTTAAAACCTAATCTCGTCACATACTTATCAAGACACTCATACCACTCCCTTCGACTTTCTTTTAACCCATAAAGCGCTTTCGATAGTTTACAAACTCTATTCGTTCCGTCCGCATATCCCTTTGGTTGATTTACATATACCTCCGAGGTTACTTCACCATTTAAAAAAGCAGTTTCTACATTCATTTGCTCCATAATTAATCCATTTTGACAACAATATGATAGCAATATCTTAAAGGTCTAATTATTCGCTACTGGGGAGTATATGTCATCGGCTACGTTTCTTTGTTGGAATCCTCTTACCACTAATCTAGCCTTATACCTGTCATCTGATTTTCTCGTGTAAACCCATTTTACATCTAATACATCTTTGCCTTTTACCCTTTCTACCAATTTCCAAGTTTTATTCTTATAAAGACATTCTGTTTCCTTATCCATAGCTTGTTTCCAATCTTCACTATCTTCACAACAAATCGCCTCCTCAAATGTACAAGGGATATCTACACTACAATAATTTGCATGGATTTCACTAATGTTTTCTTTTTCTGGATATCTTACTGGAGTTCTCTTATTACGTGTAGATCTTCCAGGGATGTTTAAGCTTTCAAGACTGTTATCATTTTCATCTTCCCTACTTTCTAACTCTTCCTTATTCATGTTTACCAATAAATCATTATCCTCAATGTCATCGTTATCTTCATCGAATGAATTCTCCACAAAACCGATACATTTTGTGTCTGTTTCTATGACCTCTACATGTCTCGCTATTGTAATTTTCCCACCTAATAAGACTCTGTAACCTACTTCACTATATCCTAACAAAATTCCCATATCTGCCTTCTTATCCCATTTAGAAACTCTTTTTTGTTCCGGTCTTCTTACAAATACTTTACTTCCATATAGATGTAGATTTTCAACACTTGGTTTTCTCCCGAAGAATATTTCAAAAGGTGTCTTTCTCTCTATAGTATTTGCCAGTGTTCTATTTTTCAAGTATACCGCTGTACAAAATATTTCCGGTCAGTACCTTTTATGTACTTTCGCTTCCGCTAACAAGCAACGCGCCATGTCCATAACTGTTCTATTATACCTTTCCGCTGTCCCGTTTAACTCATGTACGTAGGTTGGGCAATTATTAATTCTGATACCTTTATCCCTAGCAAATTTATAAATTCGATTATTCAAATACTCTTTTCCATTATCACATCTCAATATTTTTAACTTCTTGCCCGTCAAATACTCGGCTTCATTTACAAACTGTACGAAACAATCAAAGACCTCACCCTTTGATTTTATACAATAAACTCTAGCTATTTTGCTATAATCATCGATGCTCCTTCCCTTTCAATATACTTTTCATTCTATATGTTCCCTTTTCTTTAACCGCTACCGCTGTAAGCTTATTCTCCTCATCTATTACTTTTGCAATATTTCCTATTGAAATAACCGTGTTCCTATTATCTGTTAACTTGCCTAAACTAATCAAGTTTGCGGACATTTCTTTCGCGTAAAATACATTATTCATATTTATTTCATTTTGCTTTCCAATTGCTTCAAAATATCTTATAACATTCCCCAATTTTGTTGCCTTTATCGATCAATTATCGCCTAAATATATATTTACCGGTTCTTCAAGGTTAATAGATTTATCGAAATAATTTACGTTGTTAATTTTGTGATCTGTGCAACCGCTATCTAATGGCCACATTACTTCATAATTACTTATCTCGTTCGCCTCGCCGCTGTGTGCTGCGTGCGCCGTTGCTATCCATGTGCTTGATCTTGAGTTACCATGCTCGCTCGTGCCGGTTGTTGACTGACGATGGAAATTTCCATGTCCCCTGCTCGTATTTCCTTTGTTTCCTCCTCCTCTGCTGCGACCAAGTGTTGACCGATGGCAAAAACTGATACTGTTTCCCGCTTCGTCGCCATTTTGACACTCTCTCGCAAAATGTCCTACTCTTCCACATCTGAAGCATCCTTCCTTTTTTGCAGAAAAGGCGTTGGTTTGCATTTCTCCTCGATTGGACTTATTTTTCTTCTCCGCTATTTCAATTTTATTTTTTACATACGCTACCGTTTCATTTTCGGCTTTCAGTGCATCTACTATTTCCTCTATGTAGCTGTATTCTTCGGGTAACGTATTCAGCATGTAAGTTAGTTTTTCCCTGCCACTCACTTGTGCACCCGCACAGTTTAATTCGTTTATTAATTTTTCGAAATCGCTAAAGAACGATGCTGAATCACTGTAGTTCTCAAGTTTTATCTTTTCCAATCTCCTTCTGCATACGACCTGTAGTACCGTCGACTCCTTCAAGTACATTTCATCAAACTTTTTTACTATCTCATACGCCGTTTTTTCTTCTCTAATATATTCCAATTGTCTGTTTGTGATGGCACTATAAATTATATTTATTGCCATCGGATCATTTTTGTCCCAGTCTTCACTGTCTGTTTCTGTCTTCACCTTAGTTGTGACAATCTCGCATTCTCTATACTTGAAAAACGTCGTTATTCTTTGCTTCCACATACCGTAAATATCCATCGAAAATTGGTATCACGATTTCCAATCACTCCATTTTAAATGATTCCTTATCTCTTACTCAATCGTTCCTACGTGCTCGAAGTGTATTTTTCCTCTTTGTAACCTTTGAACGTTTCTTTCTTTACTGAAGACTCACTCGATCTAACTCGCGATATTGAAAACCATGCACTAAAATAACTGGCAAAACTATGAACCACGCTCTGCTACCATGTAAAGATATAGAATGGATTCGGAAATACAAATAATTCCCTTTATTTAGCACACAACAGTTATACATATATCTTATACTCTAAAGACCTCGAAACCCTACCCGCACGCACGCTTGTTGTCAACAGACTCTTCCAGATACTTCTAACCACTGACTCTTGTCTTTTGTCCCAACTAAGGCCTGGACGTCCTCTGACGCTTATACACACATTCACATGTACAGTGTAAATGTGTCATGTTCTTAGCAGAATTGTTATGCGACAGATGCATCAACATACCATACAAGAAGAATTGGAAGCTAGGACAAAAAGGAAGAACTTTGAAAGAGATATTTATAATCATGGTAAACGACAAAAAATTCGTAGATGTTCAAGTGAATCTGACGAGGAGGATATTGATGAAAAGGTAGTTGGCAATAGATGAATACAAGTAATAACACAAGAGTTAAACAAGAGCCCGCAGGGAGGGCTCGCTTATGTGAGCATATGAGGTCTGGCAAACCCACTTTCCCGAAGCCAGAGGGACCGTCGGGACAAGCGTCCCGCTTACGTGAGTCCCTATGTACTCCGCAGGGAAGGTCGTCGGGGGTGTAAGCCGTTTAATTAATATTACATCCTCTCTACGTGGCCTTGAGCAGTAGCGCACCCACGATCCTGATGCCAAGGATGGGACCGCCGGGATAAGTTCTCGGGTACAAAAGTACCTTGAGGCCCCCGCTTACGTGAGTCCCATCTGGAACGCCGAGCTCGGTTAGCAGGTCGCTGGCCGGCAGTCACATGGCCGTACATCCATACGATATTCCCACCAACGACTAAGGTTGGTACCACGGGCGATCGAGTTACAGCCCGGAGGGAGTAGCGACCCCTCTGATCGGCCAATTAATGGGTATGGACTCGTGGTGGCAGTGGTTGATGGACAAGATGCTGGCAAGAGGGCCGATTTAAGGTGGAGACTCCACCGAATGGACTTCGGCGGATGAGCAGCGTCCCACCTGCTCCGAAACCGTACTGGTGAGACGGGATGGCTTAGAATGTGCCCCGTTCGACCTGATACGAGCGACAGCTCCTGCAGGCTAAGCTGATCCAGGGAGCAAGGTATTGGGTGCCTTGTGCGATGGTTGGGCGTAATCTCAACTCCTATGGTCCTAGGAGGCCCGGCTACTGTGTGGAATTATAATCGAGGAAAGCACCCGTTACCAAAAGACAATGCTATTTGTATAACAAATATTTAGTCGACACAATTTGTCTTTATTTGGAATGATTAGATACCTGCTTGTGGCAGCTGCTCCCATAATAGAATAAGTTGCAGTACCTTAGTCTACAATCCATTACTTCCCAACATCAATATTTGACTCAGGTCTTTTATAATGAAATATGTAGAGGACAGGGTATATGGGACTTTTGACCGTCAGACTTATTTGAGGTTATCGATTGTCGTCGTAATCGCCGAATTTACTTAAAATAATAAGGTAAGGTACAGCCTATGGGCCCTGAGTCGTAGATACATTGTGTAAAAATATTCCATAAATGTTCGTCACGAAATTCAGCAGATCGCTCGTTGATACTCGTAGGTATTCGAAGATACTTTACTCTTTGGGTTGCCTCGGTTTACTTATACTGGTCGGGGCGGAAGTCGGAAGATTCAAAATCGACTTTGTTCGAAGTAGCGGCAACATTTTTATGCTCCGAGTGTATTTACTTGTATCCTTACGATCCTGATACTCCGAGGCAAAATACCAATAGGATTTGAATTTCCCTCTGGCTCATATGCCGCAACAAATTTTTATAGTTTGTGCTCATGTATAGGTACTTATGAACTATCTAAAATATATAATAAGCTGAAGTACTGTAGGGAAGTAATTTACAGTGTTACTAGGTTTGGTTACATATTTCAATATCGTTCACGCCATCGCAAAAGCTAGTATGATGCTGCGTCGGCGTATATGCACACGGGGAGGTGATGGACGAGGCGTGGATGATAGCCTCCCGCGAAGTAGCGCCTGGCCCTGACGGAGTCCCGTGACGGGTATGATGGGAGATGATGCGGGTCATGGCACCTAGACTGCGACTTCTATTTACATCGTGATCGAAGGAGGGTGCCAACCGTCGGATATGGCGCACGGCGAGGCTGGTATTGCTTTGGAAGGAGGGACGACCAGCCCTTGTATCGTCCGGTATGCCTATAGGATGAAGTGTGCAATTTCTTCCAAAGAATCATTGCCAGAATCATTGTACTGTTCTCAGTCGAAAATGTTCGTGAGATGTCAACAACGACTTTTGGCATCAATGACGTAGTTTAGTGATAACTACACTATCAGCTAGGGCCATCTATAGGCAAATTCCGGTTTCATATTTACAAACCTGATACGCTCGATTTGACAGGGATCAGTGCGGACATAGCGCTAATTGTCTAGTGTGCGCTGAATTGGGCAAGAAATCTGGAGTACCGGGCACATCGAATACTCGGCATGTTTGCAACAGCAACGGAAATACGGGGATTTGACTATTTGAGTCTGAATATGCAAACCTGCAATGACGCCGTATTTGACACGGCCCAGAGTTGACATAGAGCAAACCGGCTGGAGTATGCTGTATTTCACAGCAAATGTGCAGTATTACGTGCATCCTATTGTGAACATACTTACTATGA
Source organism: Bombus affinis (assembly GCF_024516045.1). Taxonomy (NCBI): domain Eukaryota; kingdom Metazoa; phylum Arthropoda; class Insecta; order Hymenoptera; family Apidae; genus Bombus; species Bombus affinis. The sequence continues at coordinate 104,622 of NW_026108836.1, forward strand.
AAACGGAGATACATTCAGTTGAATATTTAGGCTTGAATGAGCAAAACTAGAAATACGCTGGATTTGACTCGTTCCATATTTAACATGGCTTAAACCAGATAAAGCGCCTAGTGTATGGCAGTCGATGTGGAATATAACGCGCACCGATTTGTCGACATATCTGCAACAGAAGCTGAGTCACGTCGATCGGAATATTGAACCCTGATCATGCATTACTGCATTTACGCTTGATTTCACGGGGTCCGGATTTGACATAGCGCAAACCAGATGTTGTGAGCTGTATTTAATAGCAACTACGGAGTATAAAGCGCATCGAATTTTCCACATATCTGCAATCGAAACGGAGATTCGTTGATTTGATTATTTAGGTCTGATAATGCAAAACTGCAGTTGCGCTGTGTTTGACCGGACCAGAGTGGACATAGCGCTAATTGGATGATATTGGTTTAATTTGCAACAAATGTGGAATGCAAGTATTGGCGACACATTTCCAACAGTAGCGGAGATGCGTGGATTTGAATATATAATAATGTATATGAAAAACTGCAATTACGCTGGATTTGTCGGTGATCGAAGATGGCATTTGTCGGCATATCTGTAGCAGTAACGGAGAACACGTACATTTGAATATTTTACCTGTATATGCAAAGCTGCAATCACGCTGGATTTGACTCGACGCGGATTTGATATAGCTCAATTCGTATGATCTGCACTGTATTTATCCACAAATGCGGAGTATATCGCGCATTAAGAATTCGACATATCTGCAAGAGAAACAGCGATACGTAGACCTGAATGTTCAAGCATGAATATGCAAAACTACAATTACACTGGATTTGGCAGGGTTTAGACTTGACATAGCTCTAACTAGCAGATGTGAACTGTATTTGGCAGGAAATGTGGAGAACAAGGCACATCGTATTGTCTGCATATCTGCATTAGAAACGGAGATAGGTTGGTTTGAATATTTAAGTCTGAAAATGTAAAAATGGAGGGTTTACGCCTGGATTTTACATCGGCCAGAGTTGATGTCAATTTGTCCAACCGTGGGGAGATTTGATCGCGTCGAAGCGCGTCAACGGGAGTCGCAAATTCCCGTTACGATTCTAAGAAACGACACCGCATATTGATCGATCCCCTGATTTCCGTTAAGATAATAGGGTGGTTGCGATGGTATAACTCTGCGACCAACGTTATTGATGAGAATTGTGGATCTTGATGTCCGAAATATTCTTATGGAAACATAAAATTTACACTGGCCTTTTCTAATAACGTAGACAAATTTTTATTTTATAAACGATTTTTAGAATATTTGTCGTTACACAGCTGCACGCGTCTCAGCACTTTCTTCCATACCCGACCTTATGCAGACTGTTAACCGACCGAATTGTTTACATTCGTCTGTTTTTCAGTCGCCGCGCACACACATATCTCCACACACTGATATCCACATACAAACATCCCCACTACGCACTCGACCTAGTCCAGCACAAAAATTTTACATATCTCAATACACCTCCTTAATTATTGTGCTGCATATTCATTTCCTTTTGTGAAAATTAAACCATTTTTAAAAGTAATCTAAAATTTTCAAAATTATTTCTCCCTAGAGCCTTCGTTAGAATATCTGCTACATTGTTTTCTGAATTTACTTTTATAACGTCAATCTCTTTATTTTCCCAACTTTCATTTACAAAATGGAAATGTACTTCAATGTACTCATAATTTTTTGTCAAGTTTCCAAATTTTGATATCGCAATCGCTCCAGAATTATCTTCGTAAATTTTTATTGGTCTCTCGATCATTATTTTGAAATTTTTCAATAATTTCTTTACAAATTTTATTTCACTCACTGCTTCTGACAAAGCTACATACTCGGCGGCTGTTGATGATTTTGTCACGCTGTTTCGCTTTCTCGATTTCCAGTAAATTGCGTTTCCGAAAAATCTTATGATAAATCCCGTAGTAGTCTTGTAGTAGTCTTATGATAAATCACCGTCAACAAAACAATCAATGATTTCAGCGTTCAAATTTCTTTTATAAGTCAACCATAATTTTCTGGTTAAATATAAGTATTACAAAATTCTCAACGCATATTTATAATGTGTCCCGTCGTAACTGTTTTGAAATCGACTTAAATAGTTTACACTATAACTAACGTCTAATCTTGTTCCAGTACTAATATATAATGAAGCTCCTATGAGGTTTCTATATCTTATATCGTCTGAGGCTGACTGTGCGGGTTCTAAATTTAAGTTTTATTCCTTTGGTGTAAAATATAGTTTACTATTCTCTATATTCCATCGTTTCGCTAATGACTCTGTATAACTACTTTGATCTAATTTCATCTCACATTTCTTATTCTCACATTTCGTATTCAATGTTTATTCCTAAGTAAGTCTTTACTTCACCTAAGTCTTTCATCGATTTGTTTGACAATTTATTTTTAATTTCATCTATTTTTCTTTTGTATTTACCACACATTAATAAGTCATCCACGAATAGAATTAAGTATATAACATGATCGCTCTCATACTTCAAATACAAACAATAATCACTTTCACTTCTTTACAAACCTATTTTACATACTTACAAACCTAGTTTACATACTTTCCCGCTTTTATCGGCGTAACCCATAGGTTGTTTTACAAATACTTCCGATTTTATAGTTCCGTTTAGGAATGCTGTTTCTACATCCATTTGCATAATCATCGAACCATAATGACAACAATAAGATAGCAATAACTTCAGCGTTTGCATTTTTGCCACTGGAGAGTATAAATCTTCCGGTATTTCCTTTTGTTGGAAACCCCGAACAACTAGTCGCGCTTTCTTACGATTATCGGATTTATTCGTATATACCCATTTCAAATCTAATACCTTTTTATCTTTTGGTTTCTCTACTAATTGCCAGGTTTTCATTTTTGACTAAACTATTCATTTCTCGATCCATTGCTTCTTTCCATGATCTGCTGTCATCTCCACTGAAAGCTTCTTCATAGGTTTGAGGACTGCCTGCGCTAACTACATTCACATAAATGAAATATGAGCTCGTTTGGCCATATCTTTGAGGTTTCTTTGTTTCCCGTCCTGGCCTTCTCAAATTATTTTCTATGTCCTCAAGTTTTTCTTCTGATTCGTTACTTAAATTTCTCTCCCTTCTTATTACAACCTGCTCGACCTTTTCGTCACTTGTTTCACTTTCATGAATTTCGTTTGTATCCGAATGTTCTTCAAAATCCTTTTCCGTTTCATTATCTGATTCATCCATTCCTTGAAATCCTACTAAATTATCATTTTCACCTATAAATTCTACGTGTCTTGCAATTATAATTTTATTATTAACTAAGGTCCTATATCCAACGTTTTCATAACCTACAAGTATTCCAATATCTGCCTTTTTGTACCATTTCGAATTTATTTTAATTTCAGATATTCTTACGAAAACTATACTCCCGTACAATCTTAAATTAATTATATCCGGTTTCCTTCTTAACAATATTTCGATTGGTGTTTTATTTTCACATGTTTTCGTAATGGTTCTATTTTTTAAGTACACCGCGGTTCTTACTATCTCCGACCAATATTTAATATTTAGTTTCGAATCATGTAATAAGCATCTTGCGGAATTCGTGATTGTTCTATTGTAGCGCTCAGCTGTTCCATTTAACTAGTGAACATAAGGTGGGCATGGTTCTAGGAGAATTCCTGTTTCCCTGATTAGATTGTACATGTTTTTGTTCATATATTCTTTTCCATTATCGCATCTTAGTCTCTTTATCTTCTTACCAGTAAGATTTTCAACTTTATTTATATAATCAAGGATTCAATCGTAAACCTCATCTTTCGATTTCAAAGTATAAATTAATGCGCACTTCCTATAATCGTCTATAAATGTTAAGAAATATTTAGATCCATCAAACCTGGTATTTTTATGACGTCCATTTAAATCGGTATGTTCCAATTCTAAAATCTCGCGTGCTCTACTACAGTTACTCTGGATAGGTACATTGTGCTATTTATTTTGCATACACGCACCACATTTTAATTGAGCTTGCTCCAATTTTTCTGGCATTCCCTCAATTAATTTTTTCTAACACATCGTATCTAAATAATTAAAGTTTACATGTTCTCGGATTCTGTGAAATTTTTCCCTGTTCGTCATTTTTCTACATTTTTGGCGTGAGATTCTTGCCTTCCAATGTAACTAGTTATTTTATATAAACCATGATCTTTGAATGCGATCCCTATCAACTTTCTATATTTGTTATAGATCTTTGAAGTATTCCCTGCTGAGACTATCTTATTTTTATTCGTTACTCTCGCATAGCTAACCAAGTTATTATCCATTTCTTCCACATAAAATACATTTGACATTATAATTTTAACCCTTCTTTTGTTTACTTCAAAGTAAGTTAAAATTTTTCCAACTTTTGTTCCTTTTAATGTTCTACCGTCTCCTAGTTTTACATTTATCGGGTTCTTTAAGTTTTCGTACTCAATAAAATGCGAGTCATCATTTACAATGTGATCTGAACATTCACTATCCAATATCCGATCTATTTTTCGCGTATCGCTGGTATATACTGTGATAGTATCCTTACTATAATCGCGCTGCACTCGCGTTAGGAAGGAGTCAATTCCTTGGTCGTCGTAGTCCTGGCTGTTTAAATAATTTGCGTCTTGTCGACTTGCCCCATTGTAGCGTTGCTGCCAACCTCTGCTCCGTCCTCGTTGACCAAATCCACGCTGAACATATCCTCGTCTTCTCTGGCCAGAACCTCGTCCGCCGCGACCCCTATTCTGCTATGGCTGATTCGTACCTCCTTGCCATTGCGTTCCTCCATTGATTCCGCCTCTACATGTATTCGTGCAATTTTTTATCACGTGGCCGTACTTTCCACAGCCATGGCACTTTATTTCTCTCTTTTCTCAACTTTGAAGACATTTCCTATCACTTTTACTCTCCCTACGTTCCCATTTCCCACATTATAATTTTATGTTTTAAAAAATCACAAGTTCAATCACTTTCTTTCAATGTGTCGATTAAGTCATCAATATAAATCAATGATTCTGGTAGTGTTTTCAGCATGTAATCGAGTTTTTCACGTTCACTTACGTTTGCACCAACATCCTTTAATTCATTTATCGTCTTCTCAAATTCCGTGAAAAATGAACCTGATTCCTCAAAATCTTTCAACCTCATCATGTCGAGTCTACGTCTTATACAAAGTTGCAATGCTGTTGATTCCTTCATATACATCTCATCGAATTTTGTAATTATTTTGTAAACAGTGTCTTGATCACCAACAAATTCTAATCTACAATAGATCTACTTCATCGCCCATTGATTCTTTTCATCCCAATTATCTTTCGCATCCGTGTCCATTTTCTCTCCTGTATCCAATTCATAACATTTTTTACACTTTAAATACATTAATATTCTTTTTTTCCACGCTTTGTAATCACGTACATCGAATACTTGCATTTTAGTTTTATCGTCCATTGGCATCTTGATTCGTCTTTTCATCTTCACCCTTTTTTCAAAAATAGTTCTCACTATACAGATTCCTTTTATCTGCTCCGCCAACAGCCTTTTTATCTCTTCAGAACATATTTCCAATTCTTTCAAAATGAACCTTTTTTATACATTCACGACCGGTTACACGTGGTCCCATAACCTTAAATCTCGTCAACCACGATTTTTGCTACCATGTTGAGAATTGTGCATCCTGATGGCCGAAATATTGTACGTTGGCCATTACTATTAACGTAGACACATATTTACTTTATAAACGATTTCTAGAATATTTGTCGATGTACACTTGCGCGCGTCTCAGCACTTTTATTCATATCCGACCTTTTGAAGACTGTTAACCGATAGAACTGTTTACATTCGTCTGTTTCTCAGTCGCCGCGCACACACATATCTCCACACAGTGATATCCCGTTACAAAGATCTCCACTACGCACTGGACCTAGTCCAGCACAAAAATTATACATATTTCAATATTTATGAAATATGTATTTCCAACAACCTTGTACAACAACACAAGTTAGTAACTCCGCCGTTTAAGATATAGGTGACGAAGAAATGGATTGATCTTATATGAGTGAATCCGGGTAGATATATTGACTGATCTGAAAACCTAGATTGAGTATGCATAGATAGGTGGTTTTCGAAGAAGTCATGGGTGTAGAGAGTATTCGAACCGTGATATAACTCGAATTCTACTCTTACATACTAACGGAGGAAAGCTCGGTATGTAGGTAATTTTTGAACAAGGGAAGCTGATTCATTGTTCACTCTTTTTGTTATGAAAAGGGAGGACAAGGATTCGCGATACCCATTGGGTATGATCAGCGTTAATGAATGAAGATAGGAGGAGTAAGCATCCTACCAAAGTGGCTCATGGATGACCTTGCCCATGGGAAAATCCACATATTTTCATCAGATAAATGTCCGGTTTAATATTATATAATTACCGGTTTTCCCATTATATAACTACCAGCTTTTCCGCAGTTTCTAAGAGCGCACAATAAACATAAGGACTTTTCTAAGAAATACACATCAATCAAAAACATTTAAGAAATTGGACGTGCAAGATGAAAGGGACCATCTCGAATTACTTAAAAAGTCTAAGTTTATGGTGGGTCCTTAGGTTTGATGAGGCTGTAAATAAGAAATGACGGCACTATGACAATAGTCTCGGCTCCGGCAGCGTTTTCGCGGTCAACGGATGCAGAACTCTACACTACGTTAGCGTCTAAGTTGCACTACATGTTAGAGCAAGGAGCAATTACTACGTATAAGAAAGACAGGTCGATTGCTGATGAGACCGCACTAGAGAGTGTCGTCTCTCTATCACGGCGACGCTGTCCAGGAAAACTATGATGGGTGTGCCTATAGTCACAAAATCATCGGATTCGTGGTGAAAAGTCTTCGTTCGGAAAATGAGGGAAATTGGCGTTACTGTTAATTGGTCAATTTCCACGTTGGTGGTTAGGAAAGGGTGCTAGCCGCCCTCAAGAGAGAGTTCGAGAAGAGGAAGCGTCGTTCGTGAGAAACATAGATTTCTCCTATTTTCTCATAGTTGGAACGAGGACTGTTTGTCGGTTTGATGGACTTTAGTTAAACAAATCTTAAGATTTATAGCGGGTCCTCGGACTAGCTGATCATGTACTTACTCAAAGAATAGAGTCTGCGTGTGGCGAGCCACGGGACAGAAATCGTTGAAATGCTTACCGTCGTGCCCCGTCCCAAGTATTTCTTTTAAGGAGAGCTATAGAGTTACTTCATGCCTTTGTTAGACAAAACGTTTATCCCTTGACCGCGACTACGTTCGGCGACTGGTTGTCGCCTCGAGTCCGAGCTCACTATCATAAATCTCAAATAAGTACAGTCGGATCGAATGACAACAGTTTCAAAATACGGCTATGGTGAAATCTAAATTACAGTACTAGGAGTCTTCCCAAAATTCCGAAGGGAAGGTTCCGGTGTTCTTTCATCTCCGACATATATACGCTTGATCTGCCAGGGTCCAGTGTGCATATAGCGCAAACTGGCTGGTAAGCGATGTAGTTGGCAAGAAATGTGGAGTACCAGGCACATCGAATTTTCGACATATCAGCAATAGCAACGGAGATACGAAGAGTTGAATACTTGAGTCTGATTCTGCGAAACTACAATTACACTGCATATAACAGGAACCAGAGTCGACGTAGAGCAAAGCGCATAAGTACTGTATTTGGCTGTAATTGTGGAGTATAGCGCGCATCGCATTTGCGACATGTATCCAATAGCAGCGCTGATACGTTGGTTTGAACATTTAGGCATGAATATGCAAAACAGCAATTACGTTGAATCTGTCAGTGACCAGAGAAGACGTAAGACAGAAGAGAAGATAGAATCGGAAGATGTGCTCTGTGCTCACCAGCAAATCAGGAGCATAACGCTCACCGAATTGTCGTCATATCTGCCATAGAAACGAAGATACGTTGCTTTCGATATTCAAGCATGAATATGCTAAACTGCAATTATGGTGTATTTGACAGGGACAAGAGCGTACATAACTCTAACCTACTGATGTGCGCTGTATATGACATCAGATGATAAATATAACGCGCATCGTATGGCCAATCTTTCTGCAAAACAAGCGGAGATACCTTGATTCGAATATGTAAGCATTAATATCCAAAACTGCAATCACGCTGGATTTCTCCGAGTCCAGTCTTGACAGTGTGCTGTATGTAGTGGGCTGATGTGTGCTGTATTTGGCAGCAAATGTGGAGTATAACATGCATCCTATTGTCGACGTACCTACAATTGATACGGAGATACTTTCACTTGAATAACTAGGCTTGAATATGCAAAACTACAAATACGCTGGATTTGACTCGGTCCGGATTTAACACGGCTTAAACCAGATGAAGCGCTCTGCGTATGGCAGTCAATGTGGAATATAACGCGCATCGTATTGTCGACATATGTGCTATTGAATCGGAGTAACGTTGATTGAATATTTAAGCCCGAACATATAAAATTGCATTTGGGCTGGATTGTGCAGGGACCAGAGTTGACACAGCGCAAACGAGCTGATGGGCAATGTAACTACAGCAAATGCGGAGTACAAGGGGTATGGAATTGTCGACATATGTGCAAAAGAAGCGGCGAATCTTTGAATGGAATATTTAAGCATTAACAACAAAAACTACAATTACGCTGGATTTTGCAGGGTCCAGAGTTGACATAGCACAGACCGGCTGATTTGGCATCATATGTGGAGTATTCTGCGCATCGAATAGGCGACATAGAAACCAAGATACGTTCATTTGAATATGTAATATTTGAATATTTCGCCTGAAAATGCATAATTGCGTATACGCTGAGTTTGGCTGCGCCCACACGTTACATCACTCAAACCAGATAATATACATTGTGTTTGGCAGCAAAAGTGGCGTATATCGCGCATCGAATTGTCGGCATATCTGCAATGCAAACGGCGATACGGTGATTTGAATAATTAATCATGAATATGCAAAGCAGCAATTTCGCTAGGTTTGACAGAGACCGGAGTTGACATGGTACAAACCAGCAGATGTGCGGTGCACATGACATCGGATGTGAAATGTAACGGGCATCGCTTAGTCGCCATATGTGCAATAGAAACGGAGATACATTCATTTGAATATGTTAACCTTAATTTGTAAAACTGCAATTACGCTTGATATGTCGAGGACCAGAGATGATATAATAGCACGAGCCAGCTGATGTGAGCTGTATTTGGCAGGCGATGAGGAGTATATCTCGCATCTAAGTGACGACAAATCTGCAATTCTAGCGATGATACATTGTAGTTAATATTCAATAATGGGCCTATTACGATACAGATAGTATTATCGTGACTGAAACACATTGCCGTCTCAGTAAAACCATTTTATTTCAAGCTTCGCGCTACAGTTCTGAATCCGGACAAGACCGTTTCAAGTTCTCGCAAGAGCAAGCAGTCAAATTAAGGTACTTACACGAGTTAGAGTCTAATACATTTTATTGGTCCAACATCGATGGGGCGATCTCGCATCGAAATTTTCAGAGGACCGCGTAACCTTCCAACGACGACCGCCGTACGAGCAGCGGATAAACTTATTTCGTGCCTTAGGTTGCCCTCACCACGTCCTCTACTTCTTGATTCTTGGTTGGTAGCTTTAGCGGCTGCAGGTCCGAGAAATTGCATCTTGACCCGCTTTCTCGTATGTCGCATGTGACGTCTCACTTTCCGCCGTAGACACTTGTCGGATCTACATACGTTGAACCATTTGCGCGACACAAGCGCGGCGCTCTGCAGGGACGAGGGATCCAATTTTCGAAGTATCAAGTGCGAAACCTCCAGTGGTAGTTCGGAAATGATATCTACCTTACTTGGCACGAACAAACCAACGACGCGTAGTAGAGATCTAAAAAACTCCATGTTGCTTCTACTGTTGCGCGAGCACGACTGACGGTCTGGCTAAGAGTGGAGGCTTATATATGTGCTGTTCGTCACGGTGCACTGCGAGTTCCGGTTCCGGTTCCGGGTGAGAGTGCTGGTCAGGCAGAATCGATGGTATGTGCATGTATTTTCACTTACATCAGGTTCACATTATTGTTGGGAATATGATACATTTACACTGTACATGTGAATGTGTGTGTAAGCGTCAGAGTACGTCCGGGTCTTGGTTGAGACAAAAGACAAGAGCCAGTCGTTAGAAGTATCTGGAAGAGTCGGTTGTCAACAAGCGTGCGTGCAAGTAGGATTTTGAGGTCTTAAGAGTATAAGATATATGTATAACAGTTGTGTGCTAAATAAAGGGAATTATTTGTATTTCCGAATCCATTCTATATCTTTTCATGGTAGCAGAGCGTGGTTCATAATTTTGTAAGTTATTTTAGTGCGTTTTTTTCAATATTGCGAGTTAGTTCGTGTGAATTCTCAGTAAGGAAAGAAACGTTCAAAGGTTACAAAGAGGAAAAATACACTTCGAGCACGTAGGAACGCTTGAGTAAGAGATAAGGAATCATTTAAAATGGAGAGATCGGAAATCATGATACCTATTTTCGATGGTGAGGATTACGGTATGTGGAAGCAAAGAATAACGATGCTTCTCAGATGTAAAGAATGCGAGATTGTCACAACTAGGGTGAAGACAGAAACAGACAATGAAGATTGGGACAAAAAGGATCTGAAGGCAATAAATATAATTTATAATGCCGTCACAAATAGACAATTGGAATATATTAGAGAAGAAAAAACGGCATATGGGATAGTAAAAAAGTTTGATAAAGTGTACTTGAAAGCGTCGACGGCACTACAGATCGTATGCAGAAGGAGATAGGAAAAGATAAGACTTGAGAAATACACTGATTCAGCAACGTTCTTTAGCGATTTCGAAAAATTAATAAACGAATTAAAATGTGCGGGTGCACAAGTGAGTGAGAGGGAAAAACTAAATTACATGCTGAATACGTTACCCGAAGAATACAACTACATAGCGGATATAGTAGATGCATTGAAAGCAGAAAATCAAACGGTAGCGTATGTAAAAAATAAAATTGAAATAGCGGAGAAGAAAAATAAGTCCAATCGAGGAGAAATGCAAACCAACGCCTTTTCTGCAAAAAAGGAAGGATGCTTCAGACGTGGAAGAGTAGGACATTTTGCGAGAGAGTGTCAAAATGGCGTCGAAGCGGGAAGCAGTAACAGTTTTTGGCGTGGGTCAACACGTGGTCGCAGCAGAGGAAGAGGAAACAAAGGAAATACGAGCAGGCGACGTGGAAATTTCCATCGTCAATCAACAACCGGCACGAGCGAGCATGGTAACTCAAGATCGGGCACATTGATAGCAACGGCGCACGCATCACACAGCGGCGAGGCGAACGAAATAAGTAATAATGAAGTAATGTGGCTATTCGATAGCGGTTGCACAGATCACATAATTAACAGCGTAAATTATTTCGATAAATGTATTGACCTTAAAGAACCGGTAAATATATATTTAGGCGATAATAGATCGATAACGGCAACAAAAGTAGGGAATGTTATAAGATATTTTGAAGCATTTGGAAAGAAAATAAAATAAATATGAATAACGTTTTTTACGCGAAAGAAGTGTCCGCAAACTTGATTAGTTTAGGCAAGCTAACAGATAATAATAACACGGTTATTTCAAAAGGAAATATTGCAAAAGTAATAGTTGAGGACAATAAGCTTACAGCGGTAGCGGTTAAAGAAAAGGGAACATATAGAATGAAAAGTATATTGAAAGGGAAGGAGCACTTAGCAAAGAGCGCCGAACGTAGTGGTATGAGCAAAAAGGAAAGATGGCATAGGATGTTAGGACACGTAAATTTTAAATATTTAAGTATTTTGGGTAAAGAGCAGCTAGTTACTGTATACCGAATGAAATTGAGAAGGAATTTTTGAAATGTACGGTGTGCATAGAAAGTAAAATGCACAATTTACCATTCAAAAATAATCAAACCAAGGCTAGGGAGATAATGGAAATTATTCATACGGACGTGTGCGATCCCTTTAAGACTTCCGGATTCAATGAAGAGAAATATTTCATCCCATTTATCGATGATTATAGCAAAATAGCTAGAGTTTATTGTATAAAATCAAAGGGTGAGGTCTTTGATAGTTTCGTACAGTTTGTAAATGAAGCCGAGTATTTGACGGGCAAGAAGTTAAAAATATTGAGATGTGATAATGGAAAAGAGTATTTGAATAATCGAATTTATAAGTTTGCTAGGGATAAAGGTATCAGAATTAATAATTGCCCAACCTACGTACATGAGTTAAACGGGACAGCGGAAAGGTATAATAGAACAGTTATGGACATGGCGCGTTGCTTGTTAGCGGAAGCGAAAGTACATAAAAGGTACTGACCGGAAATAGTTTGTACAGCGGTATACTTGAAAAATCGAATACTGGCAAATACTATAGAGAGAGAGACACCTTTTGAAATATTCTTCGGGAGAAAACCAAGTGTTGAAAATCTACATCTATATGGAAGTAAAGTTTTTGTAAGAAGACCAGAACGAAAAAGAGTTTCTAAATGGGATAAGAAGGCAGATATGGGAATTTTGTTACGATATAGTGAAGTAGGTTACAGAGTCTTATTAGGTGGGAAAATAACAATAGCGAGACATGTAGAGGTCATAGGAACAGACACAAAATGTATCGGCTTTGTGGAAAATTCATTCGATAAAGATAACGATGACATTGTGGATAATGATTCATTGGTAAACATGAATAAGGAAGAGTTAGAAAGTAGGGAAGATGAAAATGATAACAGTCTTGAAAGCATAAACATCCCTAGAAGATCTACACGTAATAAGAGAACTCCAGTAAGATATCCAGAAAAAGAAAACATTAGTGAAATCCATGCAAATTATTGTAGAGTAGATATCCCTTGTACATTTAAGGAGGCGATTTGTTGCGAAGATAGTGAAGATTGGAAACAAGCTATGGATAAGGAAATGGAATGACTTTATAAGAATAAAACTGGGAAATTGTTAGAAAGGGTAAAAGGCAAAGACGTATTAGATGTAAAATGGGTTTACACGAGAAAATCAGATGACAGGTATAAGACTGGATTAGTGGTAAGAGGATTCCAACAGAGAAACATAGCTGATGACATATACTCCCCAGTAGCGAGTAATCAGACCTTTAAGATGTAGCGGTACTTGTCGACAAAAGTCATCATGGTTTTTGCCCAGCAAATCCGCTACACAAGAAACCGTGTTTACTCAAACACGAGCTAATTATAGATATATCGACCTTAGGCGGTTCCGATCATTAGGCCCAATCCGTCGTTTTTGCCGTGACCATAGGCTCGTGAGTCAGCTACCCAAAAAACCAACAATTGTAAACAGGTCGCGAGCTCGGCGTCCGTTGGGACGTTTCGAGAACAGTCTCGAAATTCAAATCCCAACGCCTGTCGTCAACTCCGGCGAATATAAATATAGCGGACAGGGTAGCGACGCATTCTTAGTTACCGAGAGATTCGAGCAGCGACAATTAACCGATACTTCTATGCGCCCATCGAATAACGACCGCGAAACGAAACAGCAAGTATATTGTACGACTAGTGTCAGCATCGGGTATATTCTAATAAACTACGTAGTTAGGTATATTCCGGTGTTTGTGTGAATTAATCGACACCTTATCACCTCAACTGGTGACCCCGACGTGATTTTTTTTGTGTAAGAGGTGACAGTGATAGACTAGTCGCGGTGTGAACAGTATTGTCCGCAAATCACACTATGGAAAAGGAGAGCAAACCAATTCCAGCCGGTGCTTCGTTCCGCGTGCCGCCATTTATGCCTACGAAGACCGGGATCTGGTTTTCGATCATAGAGAAGTATTTCGGCGTAGCCGGCATTAGCCACGATGACGAAAAAGCCTTAGCTCTCATGGGATTCCTCGACCCACCATACCTCGCAAAGATAGAGGATACCGTGACCAACCTCCCCGCCATCGGCCAGTACGAGAAACTGGAGAGAGAGCTAATCCGCGTCCTGACAGAATCGGACAGCGCCAAGGTTGAAAGGTTAGTTGAACGCGAAGAGATGGGCGACAGAAAGCCCTCACAGTTTTACAATGACCTAAAGAAACTAGCCAGCCCGCTCGCGTTCGACGAGTTCATTCTAAACCTGTGGGGGAACCGCCTCCCAGACCGTATCAGGGAATTCCTGGCCGCAGTTGACGATACGAGCATAGAAAAGCTGAACAGTACAGCGGATAGAATCGACGAGGCGTACGATCGCCACGGTCACCGCGCGCATAGGGTGGGCACAATCTCCGAGCCACCGGCATCGCATGCAGACGAAAACGACACGCTGGCCGCCGAAGTCGGCAGGCTGAGGGAGGAAATTAAGGCTTTAAAAATCGGTGGGTATCGTCGACCGCGAAGACGCTCGAACTCCCTTACTCGATGCCGTCGCCGTTCCCGTTCGCGAGACAACCCGCGTCAGGACGGAATTTGTTTTTATCACGCGAGATTCGGCGATCGCGCCACAAAATGCACCGTCCCGTGTAAGTGGAAGACGGGAAACGACCCTAGCCGTCCGTAAAAGCGGCGGACGACGACGGCTTGGGATCACGCCGCACCTTCATCGTGGATCAGAGAACGAAAACCTCGTTCTTAGTGGACACCGGGGCCGACATCAGCGTTTATCCCCGAAGCAGGCTATCCAGGGACGTGAAAAAAGCAGCGTACGAATTATTCGCTGCCAATGGGATGCCCATCGCAACGTACGGCACCTTGGCGATGGAGCTGAACGTATCCCTCAGACGTGCCTTCAAATGGCACTTCACGATCGCCGACGTGCAAACCCCCATCATCGGCCTGGACTTCCTGAGCCATTACGGGTTGCTTGTGGACACAAGAAAAAGACGTCTTCTTGACACAACAACCCAGCTAACGACCCGGGGATACGCCGCCAATTGCGAACAACTCATGATTAAGACCGTAAAGGGGGATTCGGTCTATCATCAACTGTTGGCAAAATATCCAGATCTAACGCGCCCACCGGCCTTTGGGCGAGAGAAAATACGGCACGGCGTGGAGCACCACAGAGAAACCACACCAAGCCCACCCGTGTACTGCAAACCCCCTCGGCTCGCACCAGACCGGCTCAAACAAGTCAAGGCGGAATTTGCAACGCTGATTGAACAAGGAGTCATGCGCCCATCGAAGAGTTCCTGGGCATCTCCGCTACACGTCGTCCTAAAGAAGGATGGAAGTCTTCGACCCTGCGGTGACTACAGGGCGCTGAACGCCCGCACTGTTCCCGACAGGTACTCTCCACCGCACATAAGACTTCGCGCAGCAGCTACACGGTAGGAAAATTTTCTCAAAAGTTGACTTAGTGCGCGCCTACCATCAAATTCCAATCGCGCCTCGGGACATTAAAAAAACAGCAATCGCGACACCATTCGGCCTTTTCGAGGCAACCAATATGATGTTTCGGCTTCGAAACGCCGCGCAAACGTGTCAACGTTTCATCGATGAAACCACGCGTGGCTTAGATTTCGTATACGTGTACATCGATAATTTCCTGGTAGTTTCGGAAACCGAGGAACAGCACCGCGAGCACTTGCGGATTTTGTTCGAACGTCTAAATCATTACGGCGTTGTAATCAACCTAGCAAAGTGCGAGTTAGGCGTCGATGAGATAGCCTTCCGAGGCCATACGGTAAACGCGCAGGCTATAAAACCGCTCGCCGATCGAGTAAAAGCCGTAACTGAAGCACCGCTCCCCGCGTACATCAAAGCTCTCCGTAGGTACCTCGGTATGATTAACTTTTATCGACGTTTCATACCGGGGGCAGCCAAAATCTTGCAACCCCTCAACGATTTGCTGCGAGGGGCGAAAAAGGGCAACATGCCCATTACCTGGTCGGAGGACGCCAAAACGAGCTTTAGCGAATCGAAACGCGCCCTAGCTAACGCTACGATATTAGCACATCCTATACCTGGCGCGCCCATCAGCCTCGCTGTAGACGCGTCCGACTTTGCAATAGGAGCGGTGTTGCAGCAACGTGCGAACAACACTTGGCAACCGTTGGGTTTCTTAACTAAACCCCTAAACGCCGCGCAGCGAAAATATAGCGCGTATGATCGCGAATTGCTCGCTATGTACACCGCGGTCAAACGATTTAGACACGCAGTAGAGGGGAGAAATTTCATTATCTTCACTGACCATAAACCCCTCACTTACGCGTTCGGTCAATATCCCGACAAGTGTTCGCCGAGACAGTTCCGGCTGCTAGATTATATCGGTCAGTTCACGACCGATATAAGGCATTTAAAAGGGCTAAACAATAATGTTGCCGACGCCCTATCGCGCATCGAAGCTATAGGAAAATCCGTGGATCACAAAACCCTCGCCGCCGCGCAAGAAAACGATGAAGAACTCCGCAACATCGTTAACTCCGGTACATCCGCGTTACAGCTTAAGAAAATTCGTTTTCCGGATTACGACGCGGAAATATACTGTGACGTGTCAAGCGGCATCGTACGACCGTACGTACCGAAATCCTTGCGGTGCGACGTATTTAATGCACTCCACGGACTTTCTCACCCAGGAATTCGCGCAACTCAGAAATTAGTAAAATCGCGTTTTGTTTGGACTGCGTTAAACAAAGATTACCAAACATGGACACGGCAATGCATCCCCTGCCAGCAATGTAAAATAACGCGACACGTATCGACGCCGTCCGGAACATTCGATAGAGCTCGCAGGACGATTCGAGCATATACATTTAGACATTATCGTTATGCAGTACTCTCAAGGCTGCCGATATTGTCTAACATGTATCGATCGTTTTTCACGTTGGCCCGAAGCGATTCCTATACCGGATATGGAAGCAACGACCGTTGCCTCGGCTCTTCTTTCCACATGGATAGCGCGTTTTGGCGGCCCAGCAAAAATAACAACCGATCAAGGACGCCAATTCGAATCCAATCTCTTCAGAGAACTATGCCGGATGCTCGGCATTAAGCATTTGCTTACCACAGCCTATCATCCCGCGTCCAACGGGATGGTAGAGCGCTTCCACCGGCAGCTTAAAGCCGCAATCAAATGCCACAATACGAGCAACTGGGTCGTAAGCCTTCCCATAGTTCTTCTAGGCATTAGAACCGCTATCAAGGAAGATCTGGGCGCAACGGCAGCCGAAATGATCTATGGTACGGGCATACGATTGCCAGCGGAATTTTTCGTACCAGCAAAACAACAGGCCAACGCGGAATTCGCAAACCGTCTGCGAGAGCGAATGAGCGAGATCAGACCTCTGCCAACTTCACAACACGCCGAGAAGACGACATTCATGTTCCGCGATTTAAAAACGTCGCCGTATGTGTTCGTTCGTCACGATGCAATCGGAGGCCCTCTGCAACCGCCGTACGATGGCCCCTATCAAGTGATACAGCGTGGGAAAAAACCTTTAACATACGTGTGAAGGATAAAGGCGTAAAAGTCTCCGAAGACCGTCTAAAACCCGCCTTCATCGTGTCGGAAGATATTGAGCACCTAGAAAGGAATGCACAAGCCCACGACGTATTTGTACCTAGGAAAATCTTCCGATCGCAAAGCAGCGAGCAAGCGCAACAAAGCGACGGAGACGCAAGAGCGCATTACACCACGCGTTCGGGCCGGAAAGTTCGTTTTGCCGACCGCTTTCAAGCGGGTTTGAATTAAGCGGTTAGCAAGGGCACCCCCGCTATCATAAATAAGCTAATATAAAAGAAGAACGTTAACACTGTCAGGGGGGTACTGTAGCGGTACTTGTCGACAAACGTCATCATGGTTTTTGCCCAGCAAATCCGCTACACAAGAAACCGTGCTTACTCAAACACGAGCTAATTATAGATATATCGACCTTAGGCGGTTCCGATCATTAGGCCAAATCCGTCGTCTTTGCCGTGACCATAGGCTCGTGAGTCAGCTACCCAAAAACCAACAATTGTAAACAGGTCGCGAGCTCGGCGCCCGTTGGGACATTTCGAGAACATTATCGAAATTCAAATCCCAACGCCTGTCGTCAACACCGGCGGATATAAATATAGCGGACAGGGTAGCGACGCATTCTTAGTTACAGAGAGATTCGAGCAGCGACAATTAACCGATACTTCTTTGCGCCGATCGATTAGCGACCGCGAAACGAAACAGCAAGTATATTGTACGACTAGTGTAAGCATCGGGTATATTCTAATAAACTACGTAGTTAGGTATATTCCGGTGTTTGTGTGAATTAATCGACACCTTATCACCTCAAGATATTGCTATCATATTGTTGTCAAAATGGATTAATTATTGAGCAAATGGATGTAGAAACTGCCTTTTTATATGGTGAAGTAACCTCGGAGGTATATGTAAATCAACCAGAGGGATATGCGGACGGAACGAATAGAGTTTGTAAACTATCGAAAGCGCTGTATGGGTTAAAAGAAAGTCCAAGGGACTGGTATGAGTGTTTTGATAAGTATGTGACGAGATTAGGTTTTAAGAAGAATAACATAGAGTTGTGCCTATATGCACATGGAGAGGGAGAAAATGTTGTTTATTTACTAATGTATGTAGAAGATTTGCCAATTAGTAGTAAAAATAAAAGGAAGATACAAAGGGTAAAGAAGTTATTAACTAATAGATTTGAAATGAAAGATTTAGGTGAAGTCAAAGAATAGAGAGGATATTGGCTACAAAAATTTAATTGGCGCATTGTTGTATATTAGTGTAAATACCATACCCGATATAAGTTATAGTGTGAATTATTGGAGTAGATTTCAAGATTGTTGTAATGAGACACATTTTAAATATGCTTTGTGAATATTGAAATATTTGTACCGGACTAGAGATTTGAGATTAGATTATAAAAGGAATGAAAAATATGATAGATTGTTATGTGGACGCTGATTGGGCAGGAGATCATTTAGATAGGAAATCGACTTCTGGATATGTAATTAGATTGTATGGAAATGTAATTGGTTGGAAGTCTAAAAAACAAAGGTATGTGACAAAAGCCTCGACGTATGCAGAGTATGTAGCTCTACCGGAAGCGGTGAGTGAATTAATGTCTATTAGGGAAATTATGAAAATCTTCAATGTAAATCTAGACGATAACCCTGTAAAAATTTATGAAGATAACTCTGGAGTGATAAGTATAGCAAAGCACGGAAATTTTACGAAAAATTCTAAACATATTGAAGTTCATTACCACTACGTTCACGAATGCTTAAAGGAGAACAAGATAAACATACTTAAAGTAAGTACAGACGAAAATACTGCGGATACTTTTACGAAGGCACTGTGTAGAGAGAAATTCGAAAGGTTTAGGTCATGGATGAATGTAAACTAAGAGAAATGTAAATAAATAAGTGTTAAAGTTTCTGTTATGTAATTCGTCAAAGCATGTAAATACAATTAAGTGTACAGTATAAATGTAAGGAGGCGTGTTGGGAACATGATACATTTAAACTGTACATGTAAATGTGCGTGTAAGCGTCAGAGGACGTCCAGGCCTTAGTTGGGACAAAAGACAAGAGTCTGTCGTTAGAAGTATCTGGAAGAGTCGGTTGACAACAAGCGTGCGTGCGAGTAGGATTTTGCGGTCTTAAGAGTATAAGATATATGTATAACAGTTGTGTGCTAAATAAAGGGAATTATTTGTATTTCCGAATCCATTCTATACCTTTTCAATTATGATTAGAGTTAGAGGCGCGAAACGGATCTTCATTTGGTTTAGACGTTGAAGTTATGCAATAGAGCAGATATTTACTAGTGTAAATTTGATTGATATATAATTTGACAAGTAGTCGTGGTAATTAGGTACTCGAGAAGCGAATGACAATGATCCTGGGTTCAATAACAAAGCCGCGGTCAACGGGATAACAGAATTCGTTTTCATCCTGATTCCAAGTTGTACCATACTTCCTTATCTGCGGTATAGGTAGGACTGAGCAAACTCTTTGTCAAAACATAGAATATCCACCGAGTGTTAAGGCTCTTTGTAACTGGCTAATGTGACCTCACGAGAGAATGATTTTCCGGCACGATGATGCTGCAGAGGAAAACTATGATGGGTGTGTCTAAGGGCACCAGAACATCGGATACGTGGAGAAATGACTTCGCTCGGAAAGAGATTGAAAGTGACGTTACCGTTAATTGGACAATTTCCATGTTGATGGTTAGAGAAGGATGCTAGTAGCCCTTGAGGGAACGTTGCTAGTGTAACGTAAATCACATCAGAGACCAGGACACACACACACACCACGGGCAGGATGGTGTCCCGGTCGGCATACTTCGCACCCGATGGACCGACGAGAGGAACACATGGCGACCTTGGCAACAATGTATATTGGCGGAGTACCTGAGGATTCATTTATGGCCCAACGGTCCTTCCACCAAATGTTCCAGAAGCGTAGCAACGGTCACGTACGCCTACAGGGTAGTGGGGATAATGAGAGAACAGATGACCGAAAGTAAAAAGATTGTAGGGACTCACTCTCGTACGATCACGGCTAGAGTTCGGAAGTGTCTTATACTTGTATAAACCTAGTGAAAATAATGTCTTCTTCTTCCTTATAAAATTTCTCTTTATTTTTACGTGACATTTTGGCGATCCTGCCAGGATCCATCAACTTCAAGAAAACGAAATTACGCATTTCGGGCTACGGTCAACTTTGAAGATTGAGGATCAGCGGACCACTGTAACAGAGCAGACACTTTCGACGTTTCGACAAAGGAACACCGCAACGGAACCTTTCCTACGGGTTAAACGATCAAGGTGAGCAAGCCCTGGATTCTTTTGTCAAATACAGATCGAGAACAGACAGCACAATTAGTATAACAATGGCAACGCCACGAGAAGACAGAACCGGAACTGTTAGCGCCGCTTTAACTAACAGCGGAATAGACCCAACAGATAAAGCTTTGCTTGATGCAATGCAGAAGCAGAATGAGAGACTGACCCAACAAATGAGTATGCTTACACTGCGTATGGATGAAGTTGTAGCAAAAACAAAAACGGGAAATGTATCGGAGGCCAGTTCCCAATAACCGTAGACGAAGTAACCCACACCGCTAAAGATCTATCGGTCCTTCGAGAACCTCGCCCATTACTTCAAACACCACCTCAACCATCCTGGGAAAGGACTTTTCCTGAACAATATACGCAACCAGAGCTAAAAGCTGAGAGTGCATTAAAATGCATTCCGATATTAAACGGAGAGGATGATATAGACGTGGAGGATTTTATTCATGAAATACAAGAAGTAAGAATGATGTGTAGCGAACCAACACTATTACTTAAAATGATTAAAATAGAGAAGATTTAGGAAAAGCCGCAATGGCAATCCGCAATATTCGTATTACCGAATTCGAATCTCTGTACGAAGCATTGAGACGTAATGTAGCTGCGCAAATATCAGTGAGAGAACAACAGGACGAATTAAGAGGAATGAGGCAAGGATTAACCGAGAGCGTGCAAAACTATAACATCAGATTTCGAAGCGTTTTTAACAAACTCCAACACAGCATTACCAACGAGTATAGAGACGAACTAACTCGACGGGTGATGAACGAGCAACTATACATGGACTCTGTGACCGACTATGTAAGAGGCCTTCGTCCAGAAATAGGGCAGGCGCTAATGGCTAATCTCCCCCCAAATCTCATCGAAGCAGAAAAGAAAGCAATGAATATGGAAAGATACTTTCGCGAGCACAGCTCTCGCAGACAGATGACGCGACAGACAACCGCCCCGCCATTTTATCGTAACCAGGCTTCTCATCCAGTAGACAATCGCTTCGCTATTACAAGTAACACAAATAATAAAACTCCACTCACACAAAATACTCTACCAAGAACGAACAATTTTACGAAGTTTGGGAACAGACCATTAAGCGAAAGGACGCAAGCGAAATGTCCCAAATGCAATCGATTGGGACACCTTCCCAATCAATGCCAAAATTTTCGGATACCGCCTCAAAGAAAAGCCCCTCCAGGAATAAACCACGTTCAAGAACAATCGGAATTAACAATGCTACCTCAGGAAGATTACCCACAATACTATTACAATTACCAGGACGACCAGGATTGCGATTTCTCGTTGACTCCGGGGCAGGAATCAACTTGCTTAAACAAAGATGCTACCCAGGAAAGACAACAATACCAGACACAAAGAAATTCTCCATGGGACATTCCGAATACGAATCTAATTCCAAAGTCAAGTTGAATTTGTTCGACAAAAAGATAGACTTCTCTTTAATAGATGACGATTTCCCAATTATAGAAGATGGCATATTAGGCTTACCCGGTTTGAATCAATATCGATTCGAACTCTCCAACGAAACATTGAAATTAGATAACAACACCCTTCTGCTGCAACAAGAATCAACCCTTGCACCAGGAGAAACCATTCAAAAAATTCTATACCTCGAAGGGAAGCCAACGCCAGTGTGCTTTATAAATGGTGGTAAGTCTTCAATTCAAGTTTCTAACATTATCGAAAATACAAATACCATAGATCAAATCCAAAAATTGAAATCTTCGATTCGACTATCGCACATAGAAAAACCTCTCAGAGAACCTGTAGAAAAGATTCTTCTCTATTACATGGATGTATTTAATTTAGACAGCGAAACATTACCGTGTACATCTCTTGCTAAACATTCCATTACATTTAAAGAAGATAAAATCATCAACGTAAAATCCTACCGTCCTCCCGAACACCATAAAATCGAAATAAACAAACAAATGACGGAAATGTTAGACAGAAAGATTATAGAACCCTCCGACTCTCCCTATAACTCTCCCGTCTGGGTCGTTCCAAAGAAAATCGACGCGTCGGGGAAACAAAAGTGGCGAATAGTGATTGACTTTCGGAAGTTAAACGAATTAACGGACCAAGACGCATATCCATTACCCGACATTGACGATATACTATCGCAACTAGGGAACGCAAAATATTTCTCCGCTTTAGACTTATCCTCGGGATTCCACCAAATACCCATGGATGAGAATTCGAGGAAGTACACTGCATTTAGCACACCACAAGGGCACTTCCACTATAACAGAATGCCATTCGGGCTAAAGAACGCACCCGCTACCTTTCAAAGAATGATGGACACCGCGTTAAGAGGTTTAATTAATAATCATTGTTTCGTCTATCTCGATGATATCATTATATTCGGGCAATCGATAGAGGAACATAATAAAAACCTAGCCATTATACTCCAAAGACTCAGGGAAGTAGGTCTAAAAGTACAACCGGATAAATGTGAATTCCTAAAACCCGAATTGGAATATTTAGGACACTTAGTGACAGCAAACGGAGTAAAACCTAACCTTGAAAAGATAGACGCAGTAAAGAACTTCAAACTACCCAAAAATCCTACGGATGTAAAATCGTTCCTTGGGTTAGCCGGATGCTATAGAAAATTTATTAAGAATTTCTCGAAAATTGCCAAACCGTTAACGGAACTAACTAAGAAAGACATACAATTCCACTGGACTGACAAAACACAACTTAGCTTTGATACATTAAAAGAAAGACTATGCCAAGCACCAGTACTAAAATACCCCGACTATACGAAAACATTTACGTTAACAACGGACGCCAGTAATGAAGGTCTAGGAGCCATCCTTTCACAAGACGGACACCCTTGTTGCTTCATTTCAAGGACATTAAACCCCCCTGAACGAAATTATACTACGACGGAAAAAGAATTATTGGCCATCGTTTGGGCAGTTAGAAGATTTAGGCAATATTTACTAGGCCGCAAATTCAAAATTCAAACAGACCACCAAGCCCTTAAATGGCTGCACAACTGCAAGGACCCCTCTAGTCGATTGATTCGATGGAGATTGAGATTAGAGGAATACGATATAGAGTACGTAAAAGGAAAGGAAAACGTAGCCGCTGACACCCTATCCAGAGTACACGCGATAACACAAACTGACGTTTTATTAAGACAATTCAGAGACTGGGAAAAATCAGAAGAAATACCAAAATTATTGAAACTAACATCTAACAAAGACAACTTTTTCCAATTAACAAAACCATATCTGGGCCCATATGACGAAACCGTATGGTTACAGAAAATATCAGACATACTTAAAACAAATAGAAAGATAGGAATAGGAGACAATAACTTAAACGCACAAGACAAAGCACACATAAAAAGATTTCTTTTATTTTTCAATGACCAACGCGACGACATAGAATTTGCTTACGAACCAATACAGAGTTTAAGCGAAGAGGAAATAGAACAAGTACTAAAAGAAAATCATGACTTGGTAGGACATCCCGGAATACAAAAGACGTACGACAGAATCCGAGGCAAATATCATATCCCACACCTAATAGACAGAAAAAAAAGCAGAATAGGAACTTGCGCGACATGTCAACCATCAAAGACTACTCGGATAAGAGGAAAGGAGGAACCACAGATAACCGACACCCCGTTAGAATCTAACGACAAAATCGCTATGGATGTGATAGGCCCGTTGAAAAAGACCAAGATAGGAAACCAATACATTCTCTCTATACACGATGAACTAACCAAATATTTAATACTTGTGCCCCTAAAAACACAACAGACCCAATCAATCTGGAATGCTTTATTGAATCATTACATTTACATATTCTCCGCACCGAAACGTATATTAACTGACAGAGGACAAAGTTTCATTAGCGAGCTAATGCAACGATACGAAGAAGCATTTAGGATCAAACACATAAAAACCACCTCATTCCATCCACAATCCAACGGAAGCCTAGAACGAACACATGCTGTAATATCCGACATGTTAAAAGCTATACAAAACGATAATGAAACAGAATGGGATCAAAACCTAAATTTTGTGTGTCTAGCATATAACACTATGGTTCATGATGCCACTGGATATACCCCTTTCGAACTAACATTTGGACACAAGGCCAATCTCCCATCTACCATATCCCAAAATCCGCAAAGAACATACGCTGATGAGGTCAGCTTCAGGAAACGAGAATGGGATGCCAAGCTACTTAAAGCCAGGGAAACTCTAATGAAGAGTAAACAAAGATACCAAAGAGATCAAAGAAAAAAAATTATTAAACCTCAATCCATTTTTAGAGAAGAAGATTTAATATTAGTTCATAATGATCATAAAAAACACAAGTTAGATACTGAATGGCTAGGGCCATACACCATTGAAAAAGTAAAAACCCCTTATTACGAAATAATGGTGAATGACTCGATTAGGAAAATACATGGTAATCGTATTAAACCTTATTTTCCAGGACGGTCTTCACCTTCTCCATAAGTAGCAGTTATGCACTTTGTTTTTGTTTTGTCTTGTTGATTAAGACAAAGACGAAAACACACTTTTTAGCCAATTAGCCTCCATAAAACAATCCTGAAGAAACACTGAGATTTTGGAGGACCAAAATCAATCTAAGAAGGGAGGTATGTAACGTAAATCACATCAGAGACCAGGACACACACACATACCGCGGGCAGGATGGTGTCCCGGTCGGCATACTTCGCACCCGATGGACCGACGAGAGGAACACATGGCGACCTTGGCAACAATGTATATTGGCGGAGTACCTGAGGATTCATTTATGGCCCAACGGTCCTTCCACCAAATGTTCCAGAAGCGTAGCAACGGTCACGTACGCCTACAGGGTAGTGGGGATAATGAGAGAACAGATGACCGAAAGTAAAAAGATTGTAGGGACTCACTCTCGTACGATCACGGCTAGAGTTCGGAAGTGTCTTATACTTGTATAAACCAAGTGAAAATAAAGTCTTCTTCTTCCTTATAAAATTTCTCTATATTTTTACGTGACACTAGCGGGAAGCGTCGTCCGTGGAAAAATAGATTTCACCTATCACCCCGTAGTTGGAACAAAGACTGTTTGCCTGTTTAGGACTGTTAAGGACTTTAATTAACTAAATCTTAAGGTTTATAATGGGTCCTCAGGCTAGCTAAACATATACTGTTGAGATGCGTTGACATCTGGCAATCATCTTATCCGACGGATAGAGTCTGCGTGTGGCGAGACACGGGACAGAAACCGTTGGAATCTCTACTGTCACGTGCCGCTACGATTATTTCATTTAAGGACAGCTATAGAATTACTCCATGCCTTTATTAGAAAAAACGTTCATCCCTTGACCGCGGCTACGTTCGGTGACTGGTTGTCGCCTCGAGGACAAGTGCAGTATCACAAGTTTCGAACAATTACAATCGGACTGGATGGCTACAATTGTTGAATTACAGCTATGGTAGAATCTAGATTACAATGTTACGGGATTTTCCCAAAATTTCAAACGGAAGGTTCCTTTGTTCTTTCATCTCCGACTTATATTTATGTCGCTGGTAGATCTTACGGATTAGCTTACGACGGCCTGGCTGGGAACGATCAGGGAAGCGAACTTTTCTGCCCGAGCGCCTGGAGTGATGAATTCCTGAGTCGTCTTCGTTTTGCTCGTTTCAAACATCAGGTGGTATTATTGCTTCGCGATTTCCGCTGTAATGGTGTTCAATGTTATCGTGCAATAAAAATTCACGCGTTTTGGACGGTCTAAAGGTACGATTACGTTCTTGTTGCTAACTTCAATCGCAATGATCCTCTTTGCTCTCGATATAAATTGATGCGGTCCGCCGTAGGGTGGCTGTAAGAGGTTTCCGATGTAATCGTGACGTAGAAATACGTAAGACGATGTTTCGAGTGGAACACGGAGGTTTCTTTTTCGCCGTTTCGCGTAATCGGATGAGGCCTGATCTTTTCTATTCGTAGTTTTAGACGGCTTCCGTATTTCGACTTGGCCTGTTGCTTCGTTGGTACACAGAATTCTGCCGGCAATCGTATGCCGGTGCCATAAATCATTTCGGCTGTCGTCGTTTTCACGTCCGTAATAACTGTTCGTATGCCAAATAAAACTGTTGGCAAGATTTCTACACAGTTGCTCGTATCGTGGCATTTGATTGCTGCTTTTAGTTGACGGTGCAGGCGCTCTACCATCCCGTTGGTCGCGGGGTGATAGGCTGTCGTTCGTAAATGCCTAATGCCCAGGAACAGGCATAATTCGTTAAATATGTTTGATTGGAACTGGCGTCCTTGATCGGTCCTTATCCTTAAAGGTACGTCGAAACGGAATATCCACGTGGAAAGGATGGCTGAAACAACGGTTGCCGCCTCCATGTCGGCGATGGGAACGGCTTCGGTCCAACGCGAAAAACGATCGATTTTCGCCAGGCAATGTCGGTATCCTAGCGTACCGTGTCTGGGGGGGGTTTGTCATAAGGTCATCGACGTCCTGTAGCTGTTGATCGCTGAGGCATTTGCCCAGCGTCACGTTCCTAATTATGCTCTAGCAGTTTATATTTCTCTAGGCAAGTTGTTTGAATGAACTGTAATTTATACCTGTTAAATCAGTGTATACTTAATGGAACCACCCCGATTATCCTAACAGAAATAAGGTTATCGAGATCGATAACCTTATTTCGTGGCTGTTAGGAACATGATACATTTAAACTGTACATGACAATGTGCGTGTAAGCGTTAGAGGACGTCCAGGCCTTAGTTGGGACAAAAGACAAGAGTCAGTCGTTCCAAGTATCTGGAAGAGTCGGTTGGCAACAAGCGTGCGTGCGAGTAGGATTTCGAGGTCTTTAGAGTATAAGATATTGTTGGGAATATGATACATTTACACTGTACATGTGAATGTGTGTGTAACCGTCAGAGGACGTCCGGGTCTTGGTTGAGACAAAAGACAAGAGCCAGTCGTTAGAAGTATCTGGAAGAGTCGGTTGACAACAAGCGTGCGTGCGAGTAGGTTTTTGAGGTCTTAAGAGTATAAGATATATGTATAACAGTTGTGTGCTAAATAAAGGGAATTTTTTGTATTTCCGAATCCATTCTATATCTTTTCACAGAGTTCGAGAAGAGGAAGCGTCGATCGTGAGAAACATAGATTTCTCCTATTTTCTCGTAGTTAGAACGAGGACTGTTTGTCGGTTTGGAGGACTTTAGTTAAACAAATCTTAAGGTTTATAGCGGGTCCTCGTACTAGCTGCTCATGTATTTACTCAAATAATGGAGTCTGCGTGTGGCGAGCCACGGGACAGAAATCGTTGAAATGCTTACCGTCGTGCCCCGTCCCAAGTATTCCTTTTAAGGAGAGCTATAGAGTTACTTCATGCCTTTGTTAGACAAAACGTTCATCCCTTGACCGCGACTACGTTCGGCGAGTGACTGTCTCCTCGAGTCCGAGCTCACTATCATAAATCTCTGTAGCGGCACTCGACAGCAAACTTCCCAACGGTTTCTGTCCTGTGCCTCGCTACACAAGGACTCTACCTTTCGAACAGATGATTGCCAGATGTCTGTCAGATACACTCTCACCGAATATTTACAGCGAGCCTAAGGACCCGCTATAAATCTTAGGTTTCATGCAGCTAAGATTCTCTAAAGGGACAAATAGTCTTTGTCTCAGTAGTCCCTACACATACCACCCACTACGGGAAATCTGCTTCTTCTTACGTACGACGCTCCTCGCTAGCAACTTTCTCTCAAGGGCAGCGGTCATCCCTTTCCAACAACCAACTCACAATTTTGCCAATTAACAGCGACGTCCCTTTCCCTCACTCTCTGAACTAACACTTTTCTTAACGAGTCCGATGATCCCGTATCCTTAGACACACCCAAACATAGTTTTCCTAAGGAGCATCATCGCGACACAAATTCATTCTGTTCTATCGCGAGCCGCGAGGCAAGTTGGAAGACGCCTTCTGGATTGTTCGTCCGCAGTCGTACGTAATAGCGAATCTGAATCTCTCGACGTATGTGCAATCGTCTCGACTCGAACCACCGCGTAAAGTATCACGCCGAGCTTGAACTTGGAATCTTGAATCGATAATTGTACCGTGCTTTCGGCGCGCTAGTGTATATCACGAACACAAGCAAATAAACAGTTATTGTTAAACAATACCGAGTGATTCTTCTATACCTATCACGCACGTTACCTCATCTCAAATAAGTACAGTCGGATTGAATGACAACAGTTTCATAATACGGCTATGGTGAAGTCTAAATTACAGTACTAGGGGTCTTCCCAAAGTTCCGGAGGGAAGTTTCAGGTGTTCTTTCATCTCCGACACGGCCATTCTGACTATCACGCGTCCTCGTGTGTAACTAAAATATTGAGTTTCCTAACATTAGACTCGATACAATTAACATTATTCACAATTTAACTAGATGTTCCAATAAGGCAAGGGTCCAGTGTAGCAACAAATCCTGTTCGGGGATTTGGCAGCAAAAAAATAAAAGATTATGAAAATTAGTAGCGTTATACTTAGTATCCAATGTGATAGTTGCATCCTGCAGGTTATCAGTCGGATCGTAACGGCATGATGGACCATTTTCGATTTCGCACTCCAAAGGATCTCGGTCTTCTAGATCGTATGAGCACATAGAGCTTCGTTCCACGGTCTCACTGAGTCTTATCATATTGTCACCCCGAAAAGCATGCAAGTCGCATCGCATGTTCTCACTGAGCCTTATCATACTGTTACCATGAAAAGCGTGTGAGCCACATCGCATGTTCTCACTGAGCCTTATCATACTGTTACCATGAAAAGCGTGTGAGCCACATTACACGTTCTTTCTGAGCTTTATCACACTGTTACCATGAAAAGCGTGTGAGCCACATCATACGTTCTTTCTCAGCTTTATCACACTGTTACCATGAAATGAAAAGCGTGCGAACTCCCCCTGCCGGGTGTTATTGGCATAGTGCTACTAATCTTCCGAGATCGAAGTACTCATATCGTCATGGCCACTGTTATGGCCTTCACTACAGACATCCAACTCGGCAGGGGTGCAACCATCTGGCATTTTCCTCAACATGTCGTGACTGTACTTGAACGATCGCTTACCGTTTAATACCTTTAAGATATACATGCCTCCTTCCAAAACTTCTGCTATTACAAATGGACCTCTAAATTTTGGATCTAATTTGGTTTGATTTCGTTCCTCATTTTGCGTAATACGAAATCACCGAGGTTAAACCTAACCGCTTTAGCTTTAGTTTCGTCAAATCCATCCTCATCATACCTAGCACTAGTTTCCATCCCCTTTATTGCCTGTCGTCTTATATTGGAGATATCGATACTTTTGATGTTATCGGGTAACAACAGATCGTACGGTCTTGTCGTTCTACCTATTAGTAGTTCAAATGAGCTCGAGTTTGTCACGCGGTTGGTGGTGCAATTCAAAGCCAACTGTATTTCCCCAATCGCGTCTTGCCACGGCCGCCCGGTCGTTTCCACTACCGTGAACATAATTTTCAATGCACCCGTAACACGCTCTACCTGTCCATTGGCTCTACTAGCACCGGTCGCTATCAAGTGAACTTTAATTCGTTTGCTTTCGCAGAATTCTCGAAATTCCTTACCCTTAAAACATATTCCCTGATCTGCTATTATCCGGCAGGGCCTCCCGAATAAAAATATAGCGGATTTAAGCGCTTTAATGGTGTTAAGGGAATCTATCTTACGAGTATGATGCAGGTATACGAATTTAGTGAAGACGTCGATCAAAACAATGACGTGCTCCTTTGAATCGCTTTTACCATTCAACTTGCCTGTTATGTCCATGTGGACCGTATGCCAGGGTATGCTGGTCTTAGGTATAGGATGCAGTTCGGCCTGTATCTTACTTAAACTAGCTTTCGAATCTTGACAAGCATGACAGTTCTCAATGAATCGGCGAACGTACTTCGCCATCCCTTCGAATCAGTAATATTCGTATGGTTTCTCGAGCGTTTTCTCCCAACCTTAGTGCATAATTGACTGGTGCACACGGTTAATAACACACTATCTAAAACCACTTGGGACTATAGGTAAACAAAGAGTCCTGCCGTTTCTTTGTATCCTACGGTAAATAGTACCGGACCGTAATTCGTATGTATTCGCGATGTCTCCCGCGAGCGCATCGTTTTGCAATTCCTTGACGATTTCCAAGATTTGAGAATCACGACGTTGTTCCGCTAACAGCCAATCTTCCGAAATTTCTGCCAGATTAACTATTTTCTCTTTGATTTTGTCGAATTTAATAGGGTCAACGCCTGTGCGGTTTCGCGAAAAGAAATCTACGTGAGCCGTCCGTTTACTTTCCCGATACATAATGTCATAAATAAAAGTCTGCAAGTAAGCCCATCACCTATGGTCCCTGTCATTTAAATGTACTTTATTACTCAGCGCTTTCTACGAGTTGCAATCCGTGATGACAAGAAATTTCCGTCCATGTAGATAGTGACGGAAATGTTTTACGGCGTTTACGATAGCTAATGTTTCGAGTTCATAGGAGTGATAACTGAATTCCGCGGGGCTGGTTCTTTTATTGTAATACTCTATTTCCCTGTTCTTACCTTCGGCTTGATGCGTCAAAATCGCCCCGTAACTCTCCGAGCTAGCATCAGTATGTAGTTCTATCGGGTAATTGGGGTTGAATATCATTAGCACCGGCGCGTCGGTCAGGACGGAAACTACCTGTTGTCTTATTTTCCCGTGTCTATCTGTCCAAGTTATACTTCTGTTATCTGAGATGAGCGCGTACAGGGATGAGCGCGTAGTTTCCTCGTCTGTGAGAATTTAGGGATGAACTGTGTGACGGTCGTTGGCACAGGTAAAGAACTTAAGGTGTGTATTTTACCCGGGTCGGGACGAACTTCTCCGTTATGAATTACATATCTCAAATAGAGCACCGATGTCCTTAAGAGAACGTTTCGCAAAGTTAAAAGAGAATCCGGCTTTTACGAGGGTATCTAATACGGTGTTTCAATCTTTCTAAAGCTTGATCTATCGAGTCGGCAATAATTAGGACGTTATCGAAATAAATAACAACGTACGAATGAGCGAGGTCGCCTGGGGCGTTGCGAATGGCCCTCCGAAAGACGGACGGTGCAATTTTCAGTCCAAACGGCATCGTTATCTATTCATATTGTCTGCCGGGGGTAACGAACGCTGTATACTCCGCTGAATTAGGATAAATAGGAATTTGGTGAAACCCGCTGACCATGTCCAGGCTAATAAAGTATCTCGCCTCTTGCAATCTCGCGACTTGATCCGCAATAAGGAGTAAAGGGTACCGATCCGCGACCATATTTTGACTTAGATCTCGGGAACCTGCTCATAATCTATCTGAGCCGTTTTTCTTCTTCACGAGTTACGTAGGGCTCGCAAATGGCGAATTACTAGGCCTTATGATCTTTGCATTAATTAAAACGCTTGTTTTCTCACGTACCGCTCTTCGCTTCTCCTCGCTAAGTCTATAAGAACTTCCTCGTACGGTGGTGTTAAGATCAATTAATCGTATTTCTAACCGGCCTGTATTTGCGCGAATACGTAGGAAACCCGTAACGAATGAATCTTTGAATTTGACGAGAAGAGAAATTGATCGACTTTTATTATTACCATGTACATCAGTGTCAACTTCATTAACGACGATCTCGTTTGAAGTGGTTTCATTACAGACATTAATTATTTTTGTTTTACACATAGCGAGGCTATTTTGTGTAATGTTACGTCAAAACCCAGACTTAGAGTTCCGCAACTAAACGCGATATCATATTTTAAATAACAATCAGGAAGGACATGAGAAATTATCTTCGATGTAAAAATCATTAATACACACGATGAACAAATAGGTGGCATTTGTTTAATACAGGTATTCCCTACTCCTCGCATTACTAATATGTCAGTCATTCCTTTGTCAGAAAATCTCGAGGCCGTGGACTCTTTAATTAGTGAACGCTCTGCTCCCGAATCGGAGTAAAATGGAAACGATTTACCCAGATGACATGATCTATCCGTTGATGCCTCCAGTACGCACGAGTCGACTCGCCACTCGTTATTGAAATTATAGTTTCCCTCCATAATCAGGTTGACAGCTGCGCCCCATGCAGCGGAGTCGGAGCACGCGATTTTAAGGGTTAAAACGTGGTAGCGAAAAATTGTTAGGTTTCACACTCGATTTTTGCACTAGCGACTGAATTACTTGCGCACGATGGTCTTAAGTGCTAGCACTGTTATAGTCGGCACTGATCCCACTTCAGATGTCGGGTTGGCGTTAGGATTAGAGTTAGGGTTAAGGACGTGAAACGAATCCCTATTGGCGCTAGACGTAATGATTATGCAATAGAGGTGATATTTACTAGTGCAAATATGACTATGATGGAATTGGACAAGTAATCGCGATAATTAGATACTCGAGAAGCTAATGACAATGATCCTAGGCGCAATAACGAATCAGCGGTCAACGGGATGACGAACTCTACTTTTCTTTAGCGTCTAAGTTGTACTCAATGTTAATGCATGGGGCAATCATTACGTATCAGAGGGTTACTTGAATCGTCGTCGTGATCGTACGGGGAGTGGTTCTCCATCACGGTAACGCTGTAGAGGAAAACTATGATGGGTGTGCCTAAGGGCACGAAATCATCGGATTCGTGGAGATAATTCTTCGTTCGGAAAGTGAGGGAAATTGGCGTTACTGTTAATTGGTCAATTTCCATGTTGGTGGTTAGGGAAGGTTGCTAGCCGCCCTTAAGAGCTTCGAGAAGAGGTAGCGTCGTTCGTGAGAAAAATAGATTTCTCCTATTTTCTCGTAGTTGGAACGAGGACTGTTTGTCGGTTTGAAGGACTTTAGTTAAACAAATCTTAAGATTCATAGCCGGTCCTCGGGCTAGCTGAACATGTACTGTGTAGACGTGTCGACATCAGGTAATCATCTTACTCAAAGAATAGAGTCTGCGTGTGGCGAGCCACGGGACTGAAATCGTTGAAATGCTTACCGTCGTGCCCCGTCCCAAGTATTTCTTTTAAGGAGAGCTATAGCGTTACTTCATGCCTTTGTTAGACAAAACGTTTATCCCTTGACCGCGACTACGTTCGGCGACCGGTTGTCGCCTCTAGCCCGAGCTCACTATCATAAATCTCACATAAGTACAGTCGGATCGAATGACAACAGTTTCATAATACGGCTATGGTGAAATCTAAATTACAGTACTAGGAGTCTTCCCAAAATTCCGAAGGGAAGGTTCCGGTGTTCTTTCATCTCCGACATATGCATGCTTGATCTGCCTGGGACCAGTGTGGATATAGCGCAAACTGGCTGGTAAGCGATGTAGTTGGCAAGAAATGTGGAGTAGCAGGCACATCGAATTGTCGACATATCAGCAATAGCAACGGAGAAACGTTGAGTTGAATACTTGAGTCTGAATGTGCGAAACTACAATTTCACTGCATATAACAGGAACCAGAGTCGACGTAGAGCAAAGCGCATAAGTACTGCATTTGGCTGTAATTGTGGAGTATAGCGCGCATCGCATTTGCGACATTCGTATACAATAGCAGCGCTGATACGTTGGTTTGAACATTTAGGAATGAATATGCAAAACAGCAATTACGCTGAATCTGTCAGTAACCAAAGAAGACGTAAGACAGAAGAGAAGATAGAATCGGAAGATGTGCTCTGTGCTCACCAGCAAATCAGGAGCATAACGCTCACCGAATTGTCGTCATATCTGCCACAGAAACGGAGATACGTTGCTCTCGATATTCAAGCATAAATATGCTAAATTGCAATTATGGTGTATTTGACAGGGACAAGAGCATACATAACTCTAACCTACTGATGTGCGCTGTATATGACATCAGATGATAAATACAACGCGCACCGACTTGTCTGTAAGTGTGCCATAGAACCAGAGATTCGTTGGTTCGAATATTTAATACTGATTATGCAAAACTGCAAATACGCAGGGTTCGGCTGTGTCCCGATTATACATGCATCAAACGGAATAACGTGCACTGTGCTTGGCAGCAAATTTGGAGTATAACGAGCCTCTAATTGTAGCCATATGTGCCATAGAATCGGAGATACGTCGGTTTGAATACTTCATACTGAATAAACGAAACTGCAACTACGCTGGATCTGGCTGGGTCCAGATTTTACATAGCGTAAACCGGATGATGTGCACTGTACTTGGCATCAGATGTGGAATATAATGCGCATCGTATGGCCAATGCTTCTGCAAAACAAGCGGAGATACCTTGATTCGAATGTGTAAGCATTAATATGCAAAACTGCAATCACGCAGGATTTCTCCGAGTCCAGTCTTGACAGTGTGCAAACGGGCTGATGTGTGCTG
This sequence comes from Bombus affinis, assembly GCF_024516045.1. Lineage (NCBI taxonomy): Eukaryota > Metazoa > Arthropoda > Insecta > Hymenoptera > Apidae > Bombus > Bombus affinis. The sequence continues at coordinate 139,875 of NW_026108836.1, forward strand.
TATTTGACTGCAAATGTGCAGTATTACGTGCATCCTATTGTCGACATACCTACAATGGATACGGAGATACTTTCACTTGAATAACTAGGCTTTGAATATGCAAAACTACAAATACGCTGGATTTGACTCGATTTAACACGGCTTAAACCAGATGAAGCGCTCGGCGTATGGCAGTCAATGTGGAATATAACGCGCATCGTATTGTCGACATATGTGCTATTGGATCGGAGTCACGTTGATTTGAATATTTAAGCGTGAGCATACAAAATTGCATTTGGGCTGGATTTTGCAAGGACCAGAGTTGACACAGCACAATCTAGCTGATGGGCAATGTAGCTACAGCAAATGCGGAGTACAAGGCGTATGGAATTGTCGACATATGTGCAAAAGAAGCGGCGAATCTTTGAATGCAATATTAAGCATTAACAAAAAATACTACAGTTACGCTGGATTTTACGGGGTCCAGAGTTGACATAGCACAGACCGGCTGATTTGGCATCATATGTGGAGTATTCTGCGCATCGAATAGGCGACATAGAAACCAAGATACGTTCAATTGAATATGTAGTATTTGAACATTTCGCCTGAAAATGCATAATTGCAAATACGCTAAGTTTGGCTGCGCCCACACGTTACATAACTCAAACCAGATAATGTCCTTTGTATTTGGCTGCAAAAGTGGCGTATATCGCGCATCGAATTGTCGGCATATCTGCAATGCAAACGGCGATACGGTGATTTGAATAATTAATCATGAATATGCAAAGCAGCAATTTCACTCGGTTTGACAGAGACCGGAGTTGACATGGTACAAACCAGTAGATGTGCGGTGCACATGACATCGGATGTGAAATGTAACGGGCATCGCTTTGTCGCCATATGTGCAATGGAAACGGAGATACATTCATTTGAATATGTTAACCTTAATTTGTAAAACTGCAATTACGCTTGATATGTCGAGGACCAGAGATGATATAATAGCACGAGCCAGCTGATATGAGCTGTATTTGGCAGGCAATGAGGAGTATATCTCGCATCTAATTGACGGCAAATCTCCAATCGCAGCGGTGATACGTTTTATTTAATATTCAATAATGGGCCTGTTACGATACCGATAGTAATAGCGTGACTGAAACACATTGTCGTCTCAGTAAAACCATTTTATTTCAAGCTTCACGCTACAGTTCCGAATCCGGACAAGACCGTTTCACGTTCTCGCAAGAGCAGGAAGTCAAATTATGGTACTTACACGAGTTAGAGTCTAATACATTTTATTGGTCCAACATCGATGGGGCGATCTCGCATGGAAATTTGCGGAGGACCGCGTAACCTTCCAACGACGACCGCCGTACGAGCGGCGGATAAACTTATTTCGTGCTTTAGGTTGCCCTCACCACGTTCTCTACTTCTTGATTCTTGGTTGGTAGCTTTAGCGGCTGCAGGTCCGAGAAATTGCATCTTGACCCGCTTCCTCGTATGTCGCATGTGACGTCTCACTTTCCGCCGTAGACACTTGTCGAATCTACATACGTTGAACCATTTGCGCGAGACAAGCGCGGCGCTCTGCAGGGACGAGGGATCCAATTTTCGAAGTATCAAGTGCGATACCTCCAGTGGTAGTTCGGAAATGATATCTACTTTACTTGGCACGAACAAACCAACGACGCGTAGTAGAGATCTAAAAAATTCCATGTTGCTTCTACTGTTGCGCGAGCACGACTGACGGTCTGGCTAAGAGTGGAGGCTTATATATGTGCTGTTCGTCACGGTGCACTGCGAGTTCCGGTTCCGGGTGAGAGTGCTGGTCAGGCAGAATCGATGGTATGTGCATGTATTTTCACTTACATCGGGTTCACATTATGATTAGAGTTAGAGGCGCGAAACGGATCTTCATTTGGTTTAGACGTTGTAGTTATGCAATATAGCAGATATTTACTAGTGTAAATTTGATTGTTATATAATTTGACAAGTAGTCGTGGTAATTAGGTACTCGAGAAGCTAATGACAATGATCCTGGGTTCAATAACAAAGCCGCGGTCAACGGGATAACAGAATTCGTTTTCATCCTGATTCCAAGTTGTACCATACTTCCTTATCTACGGTATAGGCAGGACTGAACAAACTCTTTGTCAAAACATAGAATATCCACCGAGTGTTAAGGCTCTTTGTAACTGGCTAATGTGACCTCACGAGAGAATGATTTTCCGACACGATGATGCTGCAGAGGTAAACTATGATGGGTGTGTCTAAGGGCACCAGAACATCGGATACGTGGAGAAATGACTTCGCTCGGAAAGAGATTGGAAGTGACGTTTCTGTTAATTAGACAATTTCCATGTTGATGGTTAGAGAAGGATGCTAGTAGCCCTTGAGGGAACGTTGCTAGCGGGAAGCGTCGTCCGTGGAAAAATAGATTTCACCTATCATCCCGTAGTTGAAACAAAGACTGTTTGCCTGTTTAGGACTGTTAAGGACTTTAATTAACTAAATCTTAAGGTTTATAATGGGTCCTCAGGCTAGCTAAACATATACTGTTGAGATGCGTTGACATCTGGCAATCATCTTATCCGACGGATAGAGTCTGCGTGTGGCGAGTCACGGGACAGAAACCGTTGGAATGTTTACTGTCACGTGCCGCTACGATTATTTCATTTAAGGACAGCTATAGAATTACTCCATGCCTTTATTAGACAAAACGTTCATCCCTTGACCGCGGCTACGTTCGGTGACTGGTTGTCGCCTCGAGGCCATGTTCGGTATCACAAGTTTCGAACAATTACAATCGGACTGGATGACTACAATTGTTTAATTACCGCTACCGTAGAATCTAGATTACAATGTTTCGGGATTTTCCCAAAATTCCAAACGGAATGTTGCGGTGTTCTTTCATCTGCGACTTATATTTATGTCGCTGGTAGTACTTACGCATTAGCTTATCGACGGCCTGGCTGGGAACGATCAGGGAAGCGAACTTTTCTGCCCGCGCGCCTGGAGTGATGAATTCCAGAGTCGTCTTCGTTTTGCTCATCTCAAACATCAGGTGGTATTATTACTTCGCGATTTTCGCTGTAATGGTGTTCAATGTTACCGTGCAATAAAAATTCACGCATTTCGGACGGTCTAAGGGTACGATTACGTTCTTGTTGCTAACTTCAATCGCAATGGTCCCTTTTGCTCTCGATATAAATTGATGCGGTCCGCCGTAGGGTGGTTGTAAGGGGTATCCGATGGCATCGTGACGTAGAAATACGTAAGACGATGTTTCGAGTGGAACACGGAGGTTTCTTTTTCGCCGTGGCGCGTAATCGGATGAGGCCTGATCTTTTCTATTCGTAGTTTTAGACGGCTTCCGTATTTCGACTTGGCCTGTTGCTTCGTTGGTACACAGAATTCTGCCGGCAATCGTATGCCGGTGCCATAAATCATTTCGGCTGTCGTCGTTTTCACGTCCGTAATAACTGTTCGTATGCCAAATAAAACTGTTGGCAAGATTTCTACACAGTTGCTCGTATCGTGGCATTTGATTGCTGCTTTTAGTTGACGGTGCAGGCGCTCTACCATCTCGTTGGTCGCGGGGTGATAGGCTGTCGTTCGTAAATGCCTAATGCCCAGGAACAGGCATAATTCGTTAAATATGTTTGATTGGAACTGGCGTCCTTGATCGGTCCTTATCCTTAAAGGTACGTCGAAACGGAATATCCACGTGGAAAGGATGGCTGAAACAACGGTTGCCGCCTCCATGTCGGCGATGGGAACGGCTTCGGTCCAACGCGAAAAACGATCGATTTTCGCCAGGCAATGTCGGTATCCTAGCGTACCGTGTCTGGGGGGGTTTGTCATAAGGTCATCGACGTCCTGTAGCTGTTGATCGCTGAGGCATTTGCCCAGCGTCACGTTCCTAATTATGCTCTAGCAGTTTATATTTCTCTAGGCAAGTTGTTTGAATGAACTGTAATTTATACCTGTTAAATCAGTGTATACTTAATTGAACCACCCCGATGATCCTAACAGAAATAAGGTTATCGATCTGTTCGTGGCTGTTAGGAACATGATACATTTACACTGTACATGTGAATGTGCGTGTAAGCGTCAGAGGACGTCGAGGCCTTAGTTGGGACAAAAGACAAGAGTCAGTCGTTTCAAGTATCTGGAAGAGTTGGTTGGCAACAAGCGTGCGTGCGAGTAGGATTTCGAGGTCTTTAGAGTATAAGATATATGTATAACTGTTGTGTGCTAAATAAAGGGAATTATTTGTATTTCCGAACCCCTTCTATGTCCTTACAGTGGCGTCGATTATCTGATGGTAACGGTTACGACTCTCGTTTACGCGAAACATAGTTGATTTTGTTTAAATGCTAGATATAGTTTCACGTGAGTAGGGGCAGAAGGAAAGAAGGGTATACACGAATCATTTATAAACCACTTAAGAAGTATGGGCGAAAATGATTTGAAAGAGTATTTCTTTACTCAACTTGCCTTATTTACATATTGCTATTATAACATAAATGTCATGGTAGAAACCCGGATGATAAATAAATGGCTTATTTCGTTAAACAAATTATTGCCTTTCTGAATTAAATTAGATACTTTCAATAATCCTCAACTACGAAATTTATGTTGACTCTTCTATAAATGGTGCATGCCTGTCAGTGAGATATTATAAGAACGAAGAGTTTACCATTAAAACTTTAAGATTTCGACAAAAGTTTTAAAGCGTAGGCGTCACTGTGTAGGTACGTAGGTAGGTAAATTGAGGTCAACCGGATGTAGAGTTAGTGCCGCATTGACTACGCTGGTCTTTACCTTTCTCTCATTGCGTTCGTCAGATAATAAATATAATTTACATGTTATTATAAACTGTATTATAAATTATTATAAATTTTTGTACATAATATATATTGTTGAGGTAAATAAATTCAAAATTGAGGGAACAACGAATTCAAGTATTATCCTGTGCTTTCGGGTTACTATTGGTGGCGGGGCAGTAGCCGCTTGGGGTACGTGGGCGTTGCCTCTGGGCCGCTTCGGTCAATCTCACTCCGCGAGTAGTTGGGAGCGGCTATGTCGAAGTCAGTTATGAAAGTGCGCAGTGGTTTCTCAGTCTGATTCGTGTATTTTCCATGTATGTCATATCAGATTTCTTGGATATTATTTCGTCACAGTGTAAAATGTGTCTTTTTTATACTTGCGAACTGGTTAATTCTATCGTTGTTACTGAATATTATAATATTCTGGTACATTAGTGTATTTGTAATGGTATAGAATGGATTCGGAAATACAAATAATTCCCTTTATTTAGCACACAACATTTATACATATATCCTATACTCTAAAGACCTCGAAATGCTACTAGCACGCACGCTTTTTGTCAACCGGCTCCTCCAGATACTTCTAACGCCTGACTCTTGTCTTTTGTCCCAACTAAGGCCTGGACGTCCTCTGACGCTTACACGCACATTTACATGTACAGTTTAAATGTATCATGTTCCTAACACGCCTCCTTACATTTATACTGTACACTTAATCGTAGTTACATGCTTTGACGAATTGCGTAACAGAAACTTTAACACTTATTGCCTTATCTACATTTCACTTAGTATACATTCATCCATGACCTAAACCTATCGAATTTCTCTCTACACTGTGCCTTCGTAAAAATATCCGCAGTATTTTCGCCTGTAATTACTTTAAATATGTTTATCTTATTCTCCTTTAAGCACTCGTGAACGTAGTGCTAATGAACTTCAATGTGTTTAGAATTTTTTGTAAAATTTCCGTGCTTTGCTATACTTATCACTCCAGAGTTATCCTCATAAATTTTTACAGGGTTATCGTCTAGATTTACATTGAAGATTTTCATAATTTCCCTAATGGACATTAATTCACTCACCGCTTCCGATAGAGCTACATACTCTGCATACGTCGAGTCTTTTGTCACACACCTTTGTTTTTTAGACTTCCAACCAATTACATCTCCATACAATCTAATTACATATTCAGAAGTCGATTTCCTTTCTAAATGATCTCCTGCCTAATCAGCGTCCACATAACAATCCATCGTTTCACATTTTTCGTTCCTTTTATAATCTAATCTTAAATCTCTAGTCCGGTACAAATATTTCAATATTTGCATTGCATATTTAAAGTGTGTCTCATTACAACAATCTTGAAATCTACTCAAATAATTCACACTATAATTTATATCGGGTCTGGTATTTTCACTAATATACAACAATGCGCCAATTAAATTTTTGTATCCAATATCCTCTCTATTTATCTCAGCTTTTTCAATTCTTAAGTTGGTCTCCATAGGTGTACAGTACAATTTGCTATTTTGTAACTTACATTTGTTTGCTAATGATTCAATGTATTTCTTTTGGCTTAATCTTATTTCATTTTTGAAATAATCATAGTCTATATTTATTCCAAGATATTCTTTGACTTCATCTAAATCTTTCATTTCAAATCTATTAGTTAATAAGTTCTTTACCCTTTGTATCTTCCTTTTATTTTTACTACAAATTAGCAAATCGTCTACATACATTAGCAAATAAACAACATTTTCTCCCTCTCCATGTGTATATAGGCACAACTCTATGTTATTCTTCTTAAAACCTAATCTCGTCACATACTTATCAAGACACTCATACCACTCCCTTCGACTTTCTTTTAACCCATAAAGCGCTTTCGATAGTTTACAAACTCTATTCGTTCCGTCCGCATATCCCTTTGATTGATTTACATATACCTCCGAGGTTACTTCACCATTTAAAAAAGCAGTTTCGACATTCATTTGCTCGATAATTAATCCATTTCGACAACAACATGTTAGCAATATCTTAAAGGTCTGATTACTCGCTACTGGGGAGTATATGTCATCAGCTATGTTTCTTTGTTGGAATCCTCTTACCACTAATCTAGTCTTATACCTGTCATCTGATTTTCTCGTGTAAACCCATTTTACATCTAATACGTCTTTGCCTTTTACCCTTTCCAACAATTTCCCAGTTTTATTCTTATAAAGTCATTCCATTTCCTTATCCATAGCTTGTTTCCAATCTTCACTATCTTCGCAACAAATCGCCTCCTCAAATGTACAAAGGATATCTACTCTACAATAATTTGCATGGATTTCACTAATGTTTTCTTTTTCTGGATATCTTACTGGAGTTCTCTTATTACGTGTAGATCTTCTAGGGATGTTTATGCTTTCAAGACTGTTATCATTTTCATCTTCCCTATTTTCTAACTCTTCCTTATTCATGTTTACCAATAAATCATTATCCTCAATGTCATCGTTATCTTTATCGAATGAATTCTCCACAAAACCGATACATTTTGTGTCTGTTTCTATGACCTCTACATGTCTCGCTATTGTTATTTTCCCACCTAATAAGACTCTGTAACCTACTTCACTATATCCAAACAAAATTCCCATATCTGCCTTCTTATCCCATTTTGAAACTCTCTTTCGTTCTTACAAAAACTTTACTTCCATATAGATGTAGATTTTCAACACTCCCGAAGAATATTTCCAAAGGTGTCTTTCTCTCTATTGTATTTGCCAGTATTCGATTTTTCAAGTATACCGCTGTCCAATCAATTTCCAGCCAGTACATTTTATGTACTTTCGCTTCCGCTAACAAGCAACGCGCCATGTCCATCACTGTTGTATTATACCTTTCCGTTGTCCCGTTTAATTCATGTACGTAGGTTGGGCAATTATTTATTCTGATACCTTTATCCCTAGCAAATTTATAAATTCGATTATTCAAGTACTCTTTTCCATTATCACATCTGAATATTATAAACCTCTTGCCAGTTAAATTCTCGGCTTCATTTACAAACTGTACGAAACAATCAAAGACCTCATCTTTTGATTTTATACAATAACTTCTAGCTATTTTGCTATAATTATCGATAAATGAGATGAAATGTTTCTCTTCATTGAATTCGGTAGTCTTAAAACCGCACACGTCCGAGTGAATAATTTCCATTATCTCCATAGCCTTGGTTCGATTATTTTTGAATGGTAAATTTTGCATTTTCCTTTCCATACACACCCTACATTTCAAAAATTCCTTTTTAAATTCATTCGTTATACCAGTAACTAGCTGCTCTTTACCCAAAATATTTAAATATTTAAAATTTACGTGTCCTAGCATCCTATGCCATCTTTTCCTTTTACTCATATCACTACGTTCGGCGCTGTTTGCTAAGTGCTCCTTCCCTTTCAATATACTTTTCATTCTATATGTTCCCTTTTCTTTAACCGCTACTGCTGTAAGCTTATTGTCCTCATCTATTACTTTTGCAATATTTCCTATTGAAATGACCTTGTTCCTATTATCTGTTAACTTGCCTAAACTAATCAAGTTTGCGGACATTTCTTTCGCGCAAAAAACATTATCCACATTTATTTCATTTTGCATTCCAAATGCTTCAAAATAACTTATAACATTCCCTAATTTTGTTGCCTTTCGATCTATTATCGCCTAAATATATATTTACCGGTTCTTTAAGGTCAATACATTTATCGAAATAATTTACGCTGTTTATTATGTGATCTGTGCAACCGCTATCTAATAGCCACATTACTTCATTATTACTTATCTCGTTCGCCTCGCCGCTGTGTGCTGCGTGCGCCGTTGCTATCCATGTGCTTTATCTTGAGATACCATGCTCGCTCGTGCCGGTTGTTGACTGACGATGGAAATTTCCATGTCCCCTGCTCGTATTTCCTTTGTTTCCTCCTCCTCTGCTGCGACAACGTGTTGACCCAAGCCAAAAACTGATACTGTTTCCCACTTCGACGCCATTTTGACACTCTCTCGCAAAATGTCCTACTATTCCACATCTGAAGCATCCTTCCTTTTTTGCAGAATAGGCGTTGGTTTGCATTTCTCCTCGATTGGACTTATTTTTCTTCTCCGCTATTTCAATTTTATTTTTTACATACACTGCCATTTGATTTTCGGCTTTCAGTGCATCTACTATATCCGCTATGTAGCTGTATTCTTCGGGTAACGTAATCAGCATGTAAGTTAGTTTTTCCCTCGCACTCACTTGTGCGCCTGCACATTTTAATTCGTTTATTAATTTTTCGAAACCGCTAAATAACGATGCTGAATCACTGTAGTTCTCAAGTTTTATCTTTTCCAATCTCCTTCTGCATACGACCTGTAGTGCCGTCGACTCTTTCAAGTTTCATTTCATCAAACTTTTTTACTATCTCATACGCCGTTTTTTCTTCTCTAATATATTCCAATTGTCTGTTTGTGATGGCACTATAAATTATATTTATTGTCTTCGGATCCTTTTTGTCCCAGTCTTCACTGTCTGTTTCTGTCTTCACCCTAGTTGTGACAACCTCGCATTCTCTATACTTGAGAAACGTTGTTATTCTTTGCTTCCACATACCGTAAATATTCATCGAAAATAGGTATCATGATTTCCAATCTCTCCATATTAAATGATTCCTTATCAGTTACTCAAGCGTTCCTACGTGCTCGATGTGTATTTTTCCTCTTTGTAACCTTTGAACGTTTCTTTCTTTACTGAACACTCACTCGATCTAACTCGCAATATTGAAAACCATGCACTAAAATAACTGGCAAAACTATGAACCACGCTCTGCTACCATGTAAAGATATAGAATGGACTCGGAAATACAAATAATTCCCTTCATTTAGCACACAACAGTTATACATATATCTTATACTCTAAAGACCTCGAAATCCTACCCGCACGCACGCTTGTTGTCAACAGACTCTTCCAGATACTTCTAACCACTGACTCTTGTCTTTTGTCCCAACTAAGGCCTGGACATCCTCTGACGCTTATACACACATTCACATGTACAGTGTAAATGTATCATATTCCTAGCAGAATTGTTATGCGACTGATGCATCAACATACCATGCAAGAAGAATTGCAAACTAGGACAAAAAGGAAGAGCTTTGAAAGAGATACTTATAGTCATAGTAAACGACAAAAAATTCGTAGATGTTCAAGTGAATCTGACGAGGAGGATATTGATGAAAAGGTAGTTGACAATAGAAGAATACAAGTAATAACACAAGAGTCAAACAATCTCCTCGATAACGGCAAAAGTATGATGCGAATGATGGGATATGAGGCGGTTACGGCCTCGGAAATAATGAACAAGGTCGTTTAGAGTCAGTTCAAGCACCTAGACAGCATGGTCGCAGAGTCTTTGGACATCATGTTCCTGGACATGAAGATTCAGGTCTTAAATGGAATCCTGCAGAGGAAGTTATAAAGTTTGTAAAAGATATGAAATGGTGATATGAAAAGTTGACCACAGATGATGAAATTGATTTCTGTTGTGAAGATATAGTGAAAACTGTTATCAATGCGAAAACGGTATTCGCCCATTTGGATGACGTTGATGTGCGTCGAGCAAGGACACGTTGTAATCCTCATGAAACAATTCGTGGTGCATTTTTTTTAAATCGTGCTACTGTTAAAACTGCAAATACAGATAGAGCATGTAACTTTATGTTTACTAACCCAAAAGGTTTGAGGGAGAATGGGCTGCTATACTTTGCAGATGTATGTGCTGGACCAGGAGGTTTTAGGGAACATGTTCTATGGCGAAAGAAATGACGTGCTAAAGGATTTGCTCTTACTTTAGAAAATGAACATGATTTCAAATTAGAAGATTTTTATGCGGGTCCTTGTGAAACATTTCATCGATACCACGGACCAAAGGAAAGTGGTGATGTCTTTGACCCAGATAATGAAGAGGCATTTACAAATCATATAATGCAGCATACCCATGGCAAAGGAGTACATTTTGTGATGTCTGATTGAGGATTCTCAGTAGAACGACAAGAAAATGTACAAGAAATTCTTTCAAATCAACTGTATCTTTGTCGATGTTTAATAGCATTGATGGTTGAAAGAGAGGGTGGTGATTTTGTGACAAAATTATTCAACCTTTTTACACTCTTTAGTGCTGGTTTAGTTTATTTAATGTATCGCTGCTTTGAAGAAGTTTGTATTTTTAAACCAAACTCTTCTAGACCAGGAAATTCAGAAGGTTACATAATATGTAAGAAGAAACGATCTGGGGTACAAGATGTTGTTGAATATCTGAAGCATGTTAATCGTCTGCTTTTAAAAGGTGGTGTAAATGACGACGTTTTACAACTAGTATCATATAATGAATTAAAAAGAGAGAAACAATTTGTTCAATATCTACGTGCTTCTAACAAAGATTTGGCCGGAAAGCAAATACTCGACCTGTGTAAAATTGCAGCATTTTATGCGGATAATACTCTTGTTGAGACAAAACAAGCTGATATGCGCAAACAATATCTAGAGTATTGGAATTACCACCAAATACACTTGTAAACGCAGAGGTTGTATATGAAATAACTAAGGAGTTTATATATCAGCAAAAAGTACTTGCATTGCATATTATAGATGCATTCTACTTAGGAGAAGTGGACATTAGCAAAAAATATTTGAGGAGCAGGTAAGCAACTGAATCTTATTGAGTTCAATAATAAACTTTTAGATTTCCAGTAATGAAATGTTTTTTCAAGGAGTACGTTCATGTAATACTAATGTATGACTGTTGTTTAAAGGAACGAGGAAGCGACGTTGTTCTGTGAAGCTTTGTGGAAACCAGCAGGAAATAACTATACTCGAATACGTGCCAAAGATCTACTTCCTGTTGGTACATATATCTGTGAAAAGTTGCGAGTAACACAGCGTGAAATGAAAAATAATTCCGATGCCATAATATACGAACTTCCAGAAAAGACATTAGATGTTAATGGTTATAATAAGGGCAAATTATATTTCATACAACAGAGTGTAATATTTTTAAGAAGCACCGGAAATCCTTGGAATCGGTATGTCAGTAAAACACATTCCATAAAGTATGTCTTTAATTGAAAAACAAACGAGAAGCTATTCGACCTTCATAGACCAAGTTCAGCAGAAGCAAGTTTCGTTAAATCTTTTAAAGGTCGCCTTATTTGTCATTGGCCTAATGATTCATCACTTACTATAAACAGATTTGCAAAATTTATTAAAGATAAGTGTCCGGCATACAATACGTGCTTAGAATATTAAAACTACAGGCTGTACATATATTCGTACACGACTTGATCCGCATAGATGTCAAACAGATTAATTCCGTTAATTTGACTGTTATTTCAAATATGAAATACTTGTGATATATTTCAGTATTTAGCATTATATTTGTATAGAAATAGAAGTGTAGCGGTACATGTGTCATAGGACAAAGCAAATAACGTCGTTGACGCCTCGAAGTACCTAGACCGCTGAGCTACAATTAATGTAAAAACAATGTCACCGCAACCAGCAATTGTCGTCAGGTAGGCAAATACGAATTCTTTTAACCCCCCCTCCCCCGGCGACTAGTATAGGTAGCCTTAACTCAAATACATCTGACGCTTACAACAACAAAGACTCCGTTATTAGTCCACATGACCTTCGTCCTCTTCACACACGACAACTACAGAGGTAATACCGGAAAATATAATTAATAAGATGGTCTTCTGAGTGGTTTAATTGCAATACTATTTGGGATGAAATATACTTTTTCAAATCATATGCGGCATTTCGTATAATAACTGAATGGTTATAGGAAAGAATGATGACGTTAAACTGTACGATACGATTGCATAGCATATTTTATAATTGTATAACAAATATTTCCCGCAGGGAGGGCTCGCTTATGTGAGCCTATGAGGGCTGGCAAAACCACTTTCCCGAAGCCAGGGGGACCGTCGGGACAAGGGTCCCGCTTACGTGAGTCCCTATGTACTCCGCAGGGAAGGTCGTCGGAGGTGTAAGGCGTTTAATTAATATTACATCCTCTCTACGTGGCCTTGGGCAGTAGCGCACCCACGATCCTGATGCCAAGGATGGGACCGCCGGGATAAGTTCCCGGGTACAAAAGTACCTTGAGGCCCCCGCTTACGTGAGTCCCATCTGGAACTGCCGAGATCGGTTAGCAGGTCGCTGGCCGGCTGTCACGTGGTCGTACATCCATACGATAGTCCCACCAACGACTAAGGTTGGTACCACGGGCGATCGAGTTACAGCCCGGAGGGAGTAGCGACCCCTCTGATCGGCCAATTAATGGGTATGGACTCGTGGTGGCAGTGGTTGATGGACAAGATGCTGGCAAGAGGGCAGATTTAAGGTGGAGACTCCACCGAATGGACTTCGGCGGATGAGCAGCGTCCCACCTGCTCCGAAACCGTACTGGTGAGACGGGAGGGCTTAGAATGTGCCCCGTTCGACCTGATACGAGCGACAGCTCCTGCAGACTAAGCTGATCCAGGGAGCAAGGTATTGGGTGCCTTGTGCGATGGTTGGGCGTAATCTCAACTCCTATGGTCCTAGGGGGCCCGGCTACTGTGTGGAATTATAATCGAGGAAAGCACCCGTTACCAAAAGACAATGCTATTTGTATAACAAATATTTAGTCGACACAATTTGTCTTTATTTGGAATGATTAGATACCTGCTTGTGGCAGCTGCTCCCATAATAGAATAAGTTGCAGTACCTTAGTCTACAATCCATTACTTCCCAACATCAATATTTGACTCAGGTCTTTTATAATGAAATATGTAGAGGACAGGGTATATGGGACTTTTGACCGTCAGACTTATTTGAGGTTATCGATTGTCGTCGTAATCGCCGAATTTACTTAAAATAATAAGGTAAGGTACAGCCTATGGGCCCTGAGTCGTAGATACAATGTGTAAAAATATTCCATAAATGTTCGTCACGAAATTCAGCAGATCGCTCGTTGATACTCGTAGGTATTCGAAGATACTTTACTCTTTGGGTTGCCTCGGTTTACTTATACTGGTCGGGGCGGAAGTCGGAAGATTCAAAATCGACTTTGTTCGAAGTAGCGGCAACATTTTTATGCTCCGAGTGTATTTACTTGTATCCTTACGATCCTGACACTCCGAGGCAAAATAACAATAGGATTTGAATTTCCCTCTGGCTCATATGCCGCAACAAATTTTTATAGTTTGTGCTCATGTATAGGTACTTATGAACTATCTAAAATATATAATAAGCTGAAGTACTGTAGGGAAGTAATTTACAGTGTTACTAGGTTTGGTTACATATTTCAATATCGTTCACGCCATCGCAAAAGCTAGTATGATGCTGCGTCGGCGTATATGCACACAGGGAGGTGATGGACGAGGCGAGGATGATAGCCTCCCGCGAAGTAGCGCCTGGCCCTGACGGAGTCCCGTGACGGGTATGATGGGAGATGATGCGGGTCATGGCACCTAGACTGCGACTTCTATTTACATCGTGATCGAAGGAGGGTGCCAACCCTCGGATATGGCGCACGGCGAGGCTGGTATTGCTTCGGAAGGAGGGACGACCAGCCCTTGTATCGTCCGGTATGCCTATAGGATGAAGTGTGCAATGTCTTCCAAAGAATCATTGCCAGAATCATTGTACTGTTCTCAGTCGAAAATGTTCGTGAGATGTCAACAACGACTTTTGGCATCAATGACGTAGTTTAGTGATAACTACACTATCAGCTAGGGCCATCTATAGGCAAATTCCGGTTTCATATTTACAAACCTGATACGCTCGATTTGACAGGGATCAGTGCGGACATAGCGCTAATTGTCTAGTGTGCGCTGAATTGGGCAAGAAATCTGGAGTACCGGGCACATCGAATACTCGGCATGTTTGCAACAGCAACGGAAATACGGGGATTTGACTATTTGAGTCTGAATATGCAAACCTGCAATGACGCCGTATTTGACACGGCCCAGAGTTGACATAGAGCAAACCGGCTGGAGTATGCTGTATTTCACAGCAAATGTGCAGTATTACGTGCATCCTATTGTGAACATACTTACTATGAAAACGGAGATACATTCAGTTGAATATTTAGGCTTGAATGAGCAAAACTACAAATACGCTGGATTTGACTCGTTCCATATTTAACATGGCTTAAACCAGATAAAGCGCCTAGTGTATGGCAGTCGATGTGGAATATAACGCGCACCGATTTGTCGACATATCTGCAACAGAAGCTGAGTCACGTCGATCGGAATATTGAACCCTGATCATGCATTACTGCATTTACGCTTGATTTCACGGGGTCCGGATTTGACATAGCGCAAACCAGATGTTGTGAGCTGTATTTAATAGCAACTACGGAGTATAAAGCGCATCGAATTTTCCACATATCTGCAATCGAAACGGAGATTCGTTGATTTGATTATTTAGGTCTGATAATGCAAAACTGCAGTTGCGCTGTGTTTGACCGGACCAGAGTGGACATAGCGCTAATTGGATGATATTGGTTTAATTTGCAACAAATGTGGAATGCAAGTATTGGCGACACATTTCCAACAGTAGCGGAGATGCGTGGATTTGAATATATAATAATGTATATGAAAAACTGCAATTACGCTGGATTTGTCGGTGATCGAAGATGGCATTTGTCGGCATATCTGTAGCAGTAACGGAGAACACGTACATTTGAATATTTTACCTGTATATGCAAAGCTGCAATCACGCTGGATTTGACTCGACGCGGATTTGATATAGCTCAATTCGTATGATCTGCACTGTATTTATCAACAAATGCGGAGTATATCGCGCATTAAGAATTCGATATATCTGCAAGAGAAACAGCGATACGTAGACCTGAATGTTCAAGCATGAATATGCAAAACTACAATTACACTGGATTTGGCAGGGTTTAGACTTGACATAGCTCTAACTAGCAGATGTGAACTGTATTTGGCAGGAAATGTGGAGAACAAGGCACATCGTATTGTCTGCATATCTGCATTAGAAACGGAGATAGGTTGGTTTGAATATTTAAGTCTGAAAATGTAAAAATGGAGGGTTTACGCCTGGATTTTACATCGGCCAGAGTTGATGTCAATTTGTCCAACCGTGGGGAGATTTGATCGCGTCGAAGCGCGTCAACGGGAGTCGCAAATTCCCGTTACGATTCTAAGAAACGACACCGCATATTGATCGATCCCCTGATTTCCGTTAAGATAATAGGGTGGTTGCGATGGTATAACTCTGCGACCAACGTTATTGATGAGAATTGTGGATCTTGATGTCCGAAATATTCTTATGGAAACATAAAATTTACACTGGCCTTTTCTAATAACGTAGACAAATTTTTATTTTATAAACGATTTTTAGAATATTTGTCGTTACACAGCTGCACGCGTCTCAGCACTTTCTTCCATACCCGACCTTATGCAGACTGTTAACCGACCGAATTGTTTACATTCGTCTGTTTTTCAGTCGCCGCGCACACACATATCTCCACACACTGATATCCACATACAAACATCTCCACTACGCACTCGACCTAGTCCAGCACAAAAATTTTACATATCTCAATACACCTCCTTAATTATTGTGCTGCATATTCATTTCCTTTTGTGAAAATTAAACCATTTTTAAAAGTAATCTAAAATTTTCAAAATTATTTCTCCCTAGAGCCTTCGTTAGAATATCTGCTACATTGTTTTCTGAATTTACTTTTATAACGTCAATCTCTTTATTTTCCCAACTTTCATTTACAAAATGGAAATGTACTTCAATGTACTCATAATTTTTTGTCAAGTTTCCAAATTTTGATATCGCAATCGCTCCAGAATTATCTTCGTAAATTTTTATTGGTCTCTCGATCATTATTTTGAAATTTTTCAATAATTTCTTTACAAATTTTATTTCACTCACTGCTTCTGACAAAGCTACATACTCGGCGGCTGTTGATGATTTTGTCACGCTGTTTCGCTTTCTCGATTTCCAGTAAATTGCGTTTCCGAAAAATCTTATGATAAATCCCGTAGTAGTCTTGTAGTAGTCTTATGATAAATCACCGTCAACAAAACAATCAATGATTTCAGCGTTCAAATTTCTTTTATAAGTCAACCATAATTTTCTGGTTAAATATAAGTATTACAAAATTCTCGACGCATATTTATAATGTGTCCCGTCGTAACTGTTTTGAAATCGACTTAAATAGTTTACACTATAACTAACGTCTAATCTTGTTCCAGTACTAATATATAATGAAGCTCCTATGAGGTTTCTATATCTTATATCGTCTGAGGCTGACTGTGCGGGTTCTAAATTTAAGTTTTATTCCTTTGGTGTAAAATATAGTTTACTATTCTCTATATTCCATCGTTTCGCTAATGACTCTGTATAACTACTTTGATCTAATTTCATCTCACATTTCTTATTCTCACATTTCGTATTCAATGTTTATTCCTAAGTAAGTCTTTACTTCACCTAAGTCTTTCATCGATTTGTTTGACAATTTATTTTTAATTTCATCTATTTTTCTTTTGTATTTACCACACATTAATAAGTCATCCACGAATAGAATTAAGTATATAACATGATCGCTCTCATACTTCAAATACAAACAATAATCACTTTCACTTCTTTACAAACCTATTTTACATACTTACAAACCTAGTTTACATACTTTCCCGCTTTTATCGGCGTAACCCATAGGTTGTTTTACAAATACTTCCGATTTTATAGTTCCGTTTAGGAATGCTGTTTCTACATCCATTTGCATAATCATCGAACCATAATGACAACAATAAGATAGCAATAACTTCAGCGTTTGCATTTTTGCCACTGGAGAGTATAAATCTTCCGGTATTTCCTTTTGTTGGAAACCCCGAACAACTAGTCGCGCTTTCTTACGATTATCGGATTTATTCGTATATACCCATTTCAAATCTAATACCTTTTTATCTTTTGGTTTCTCTACTAATTGCCAGGTTTTCATTTTTGACTAAACTATTCATTTCTCGATCCATTGCTTCTTTCCATGATCTGCTGTCATCTCCACTGAAAGCTTCTTCATAGGTTTGAGGACTGCCTGCGCTAACTACATTCACATAAATGAAATATGAGCTCGTTTGGCCATATCTTTGAGGTTTCTTTGTTTCCCGTCCTGGCCTTCTCAAATTATTTTCTATGTCCTCAAGTTTTTCTTCTGATTCGTTACTTAAATTTCTCTCCCTTCTTATTACAACCTGCTCGACCTTTTCGTCACTTGTTTCACTTTCATGAATTTCGTTTGTATCCGAATGTTCTTCAAAATCCTTTTCCGTTTCATTATCTGATTCATCCATTTCTTGAAATCCTACTAAATTATCATTTTCACCTATAAATTCTACGTGTCTTGCAATTATAATTTTATTATTAACTAAGGTCCTATATCCAACGTTTTCATAACCTACAAGTATTCCAATATCTGCCTTTTTGTACCATTTCGAATTTATTTTAATTTCAGATACTCTTACGAAAACTATACTCCCGTACAATCTTAAATTAATTATATCCGGTTTCCTTCTTAACAATATTTCGATTGGTGTTTTATTTTCACATGTTTTCGTAATGGTTCTATTTTTTAAGTACACCGCGGTTCTAACTATCTCCGACCAATATTTAATATTTAGTTTCGAATCATGTAATAAGCATCTAGCGGAATTCGTGATTGTTCTATTGTAGCGCTCAGCTGTTCCATTTAACTAGTGAACATAAGGTGGGCATGGTTCTAGGAGAATTCCTGTTTCCCTGATTAGATTGTACATGTTTTTGTTCATATATTCTTTTCCATTATCGCATCTTAGTCTCTTTATCTTCTTACCAGTAAGATTTTCAACTTTATTTATATAATCAAGGATTCAATCGTAAACCTCATCTTTCGATTTCAAAGTATAAATTAATGCGCACTTCCTATAATCGTCTATAAATGTTAAGAAATATTTAGATCCATCAAACCTGGTATTTTTATGACGTCCATTTAAATCGGTATGTTCCAATTCTAAAATCTCGCGTGCTCTACTACAGTTACTCTAGATAGGTACATTGTGCTATTTATTTTGCATACACGCACCACATTTTAATTGAACTTGCTCCAATTTTTCTGGCATTCCCTCAATTAATTTTTTCTAACACATCGTATCTAAATAATTAAAGTTTAAATGTTCTCGGATTCTGTGAAATTTTTCCCTGTTCGTCATTTTTCTACATTTTTGGCGTGAGATTCTTGCCTTCCAATGTAACTAGTTATTTTATATGTCGGGGCGGCGTTAAGATTTGAGTTAGGGTTGAGGGCGTGAAACGAATCCCTATTGGCGCTAGACGTGATCATTATGCAATAGAGGAAATATTTACTAGTGCAAATATGACTATGATGGAATTGGACAAGTAATCGGATAATTAGGTACTCGAGAAGCTAATGACAATGATCCTAGGCTCACTAACGAATCCGCGGTCAAGGGGATGACGGACTCTACTTTTCCTCAGCGTCTAAGTTGTACTCAATGTTAATGCACGAGGCAATCACTACGTATCCGAGAGTTACTTGAATCGTCTTTTAGATCGTACCGGAGAGTGGTTCTCCATCACGGTAACGCTGTCGAGGAAAACTATGATGGGTGTGCCCAAGGGCACGAAATCATCGGATTCGTGGAGAAAAGCCTTCATTCGGAAAGTGAGGGAAATTGGCGTTACTGTTAATTGGTCAATTTCCATGTTGGTGGTTAGGGAAGGGTGCTAGCCGCCCTTAGGAGAAAGTTCGAGAAGAGGAAGCGTCGTTGGTGAGAAAAATAGATTTCTCCTATTTTCTCGTAGCTGGGACGAGGACTGTTTGTCGGTTTGAAGGACTTTAGTTAAACAGACCTTAAGATTTATAGCAGGTCCTCGGGCTAGCTGAACATGTACTGTGGAGACGCGTCGACATCTGGTAATCATCTTACTCAAAGAATAGAGTCTGCGTGTGGCGAGCCACGGGACAGAAATCGTTGAAATGCTTACCGTCGTGCCCCGTCCTAAGTATTTCTTTTAAGGAGAGCTATAGGGTTACTTCATGCCTTTGTTAGACAAAACGTTCATCCCTTGACCGCGACTACGTTCGGCGACTGGTTGTCGCCTCGAGCCCGAGCTCACTATCATAAATCTCAAATAAGTACAGTCGAATCGAATGACAACAGTTTCTTAATTCGGCTATGGTGAAATCTAAATTACAATACTAGGGGTCTTCCCAAAGTTCCGAAGGGAAGGTTCCAGTATTCTTTCATCTCCGACACGGCCATTCTGACTATCACACGTCCTCGTGTGTAACTAAAATATTGAGTTTCCTAACATTAGACTCGATACAATTGACATTATTCACAATTTAACTAGGTGTTCGAATAAGGCAAGGGTCCAGTGTAGCAACAAATCCTGTTCGGGGGTTTGGCAGCAAAGAAATAAAAGATAATGAAAATTAGTAGCGTTATAGTTAGTACTCAAGGTGATAGTTGCATTCTGCAGGTTATTAGTCGGATCGTATCGGCATGATGGACCATTTTCGATTTCGCACTCCAAAGGATCTCGGTCTTCTAGATCGTGTGAGCACATAGAGCTTTGTTCCACGGTTTCACCGAGCTTTACCATATTGTTGCCCCGAGATGCATACGAATCACATCGCATGTTCTCACTGAGCCTTATCATACTGTCGCCCCGAGATGCATACGAATCACATCGCATGTTCTCACTGAGCCTCATCACACTGTCGCCCCGAGATGCATGCGAGTCACATCGCATGTTCTCACTGAGCCTCATCACACTGTCGCCCCGAGATGCATACGAGTCACATCGCATGTTCTCACTGAGCCTCATCACACTGTCGCCCCGAGATGCATGCGAGTCACATCGCATGTTCTCACTGAGCCTCATCACACTGTCGCCCCGAGATGCATACGAGTCACATCGCATGTTCTCACTGAGCCTCATCACACTGTCGCCCCGAGATGCATACGAGTCACATCGCATGTTCTCACTGAGCCTCATCACACTATTACCACAAAAAGCGTTTGAACTACATCACACGTTCTCTCTGAGCTTTATCACATTATTTCCCCGAAACACGTGCGAACTCGCTCTGCCGGGTGTTACTGGCATAGTGCTACTGATCTTCCGAGGTCGAAGTGCTCATATCGTCATGGTCACTGTTATTGCCTTCACTACAGACATCCAACTCGGCAGGGGTGCAACCATCTGGCATTTTCCTTAACCTGTCGTGACTGTACTTGTACGGTCGCTTACCGTCTAATGTCCTTAAGATATACCTGTCCCCTTCCAAGACTTCTGCTATTACAAATGGACCTCTAAATTTTGGATCTAGTTTGGTTTGATTCCTTTCCTCATTCTTGCGTAATACGAAATCACCGAGATTAAACCTAACCGCTTAAGCTTTAGCTTTGTCAAATCCATCCTCATCATACCTAGCACTAGTTTCCATCCACTCTATTGCCTGTCGTCTTATATTGGAGATATCGATACTTTTGATGTTATCGGGTAACAACAGATCGTGAAGTCTTGCCGTTCTACCTATTAGTAGTTCTAATGAGCTCGAGTTTGTCACGCGGTTGGTGGTGCAATTCAAAGCCAACTGTATTTCCCCAATCGCGTCTTGCCACGGCCGCCCGGTCGTCTCTACTACCGTGAACATATTTTCCAATGTACCCATAACACGCTCTACCTGTCCACTGGCTCTACTACCACCGATCGCTATCAAGTGAACCTTAATTCGTTTGCTTTCGCAGAATTCTCGAAATTCTTTTACCCTTAAAACATCTTCCCCCGATCTGCTATTATCCGGCAGGGACTCCCGAATAAAATATAGCGGATTTAAGCGCTTTAATGGTGTTAAGGGAATCTATCTTACGAGTATGATGCAGGTATACGAATTTAGTGAAGACGTCGATCAAAACAATGACGTACTCCTTTGAATTGCTTTTACCACTCAACTTGCCTGTTATGTCCATGTGGACCGTATGCCAGGGTATGCTGGTCTTAGGTATAGGATGCAGTTCGGCTTGTATCTTACCTAAACTAGCTTTCGAAACATGACAAGCATGACAGTTCTCAATGAATCGGCGAACGTACTTCACCATCCCTTCGAACCAGTAATACTCGTATAGTTTCTCCAGCGTTTTCTCCCAACCTAAGTGCATAACTGACTGGTACACATGGTTAATAACAGACTATCTAAAACATCTTGGGACTGTAGGTACACAGAGAATCCTGCCTTTTCTTTGTATCCTACGGTGCAGAGTACCGAACCGTAATTCGTATGTATTCGCGATGTCTTCCACGAGTCCATCGTTTTGCAATCCCTTGACGATTTCCAAGGTTTGAGAATCACAACGTTGTCCCGCTAATAGCCAATCTTCCGAAATTTCGGCCAGTCAACTATTTTCTCTTTGATTTTGTCGAATTTAATAGGGTCAACGCCTATGGGGTTTCGCGACAAGAAATTTGTGAGCCGTCCGTTTACTTTCCCGATACATAATGTCAAAAATAAAAGTCTGCAAGTAAGCCCATCACCTATGGTCCCTGTCATTTAAATGTACTTTATTACTCGATGCTTTCAACGAGTTGCAATCCGTGACGACAAGAAATTCCCGTCCCTATAGATAGTGACAGAAATGTTTTATGGCGTTTACGATAGCTAATGTATTGTGTTCATAGGAGTGATATCTGGATTCCGCGGGGCTGGTTCTTTTACTGTAATACCCTATTACCTTGTTCTTACCTTCGGCTTGATGCGTCAAAATCACCCCGTAACTCTCTGAGCTAGCGTCAGTATGTGGTTCTATCGGGTAATTGGGGTTGAATATCGTTAGCACCGGCGCGTCGGTCAGGGCGGAAACTACCTGTTGTCTTATTTTCTCGTGTCTATCTGTCCAAGTTATATTTCTGTTATCTGAGATGAGCGCATACAGGGATTTCATCGTCTGTGAGAATTTAGGGATGAATTTTCGGAAGTACGGAGCTAACCCTATGAACTGCCTGAGTTGTGTAACGGTCGTTGGCACAGGTGAAGAACTTAAGGTGTGTATTTTACCCGGGTTAGGACGAACTTCTCCGTTATGAATTACATATCGCAAATGGAGCACTGATGTCTTTAGAAAAGAACGTTTCGCAAAATTAAAAGAGAATCCGGCTTTTACGAGGGTATCTAATACGGTGTTCAATCTTTCTAAAGCTCGATCTATCGAGTTGGCAATAATTAGGACGTCATTGAAATAAATAACAACATACGAATGAGCGAGATCACCTAAGGCCTTGCGAATGACCCTCCGAAAGACGGACGGTGCAATTTTTCAGTCCAAACGGCATCGTTATCTACTCATATTGTCTGTCGGGGTAACGAACGCTGTAAACTTCGTTGGATTAGGATAAATAGAAATTTGGTGAAACCCGCTGGCCATGTCCCGGCTAATAAAATATCTCGCCTCTTGCGATCTCGCGACTTGATCCGCAATAAGGAGTAAAGGGTACCGATCCGCGACGATACTTTGATTTAGATCTCGGGGATCCACTCGTAATCTATCTGAGCCGTTTTTTTTTTCTTCACGAGTTACGGCTCGCTAATGGCGAATTACTAGGCCTTATAATTTTTGCTTTAATTAGAACGCTTGTTTTCTCACGTACCGCTCTTCGCTCCTCCTCGCTAAGTCTATGAGGACTTCCTCCTACGGTGGTGTTAGGATCAATTAATCGTATTTCTAACCGGCCTGCATTTACGCGAATACGTAGGAAACCCGTAACGAATGAATCTTTGAATTTGTCGAGAAGAGAAATTGATCGACTTTTATTATTACCATGTACATCAGCGTCAACTTCATTAACGACGATCTCGTTTGCAGTGGTTTCATTACAGACACCAATCATTTTTGTTTTACACATAGCGAGGCTATTTTGTGTAATGTTACGTCGAAAACCAGACTTAGAGTTCCGCAACTAATCGCGACATCATATTTCAAATAACTATCAGCAAGGACATGAGAAATTATCTTCGATGTAAAAATCATTAATACACACAATGAACAAATGGGAGGCGTATGTTTAATACAGGTATTCCCTACTCCTCGCATTACTAATATGTCAGTCATTCCTTTGCCAGAAAATCTCGAGACCGCGGACACTTTAATTAGTGAACGCTCGGCTCCCGAATCGGAGTAAAATGGAAACGACTCACCCAGATGACTTGATCTATCCGTTGGTGCTTCCAGTACGTAGAAGTCGACTCGCCACTCGTTATTGAAATTATAGTTTCCTTCCATAATCAGGTTGGCAGCTGTGCCCCATGCAGCGGAGTCGGAGCACGCGATTTTAAGGGTTAAAACGTGGTAGCGATAATTGTTAGGTTTCACACTCGATTTGCACTAGCGACTGAATTGCGCACGACTTGCGACTTGAGCACGATGATCGTAAGTTCTAGCACTGTTATAATCGGCACTGATCCCACTTCTGATGTCGGGGCGGCGTTAAGATTTGAGTTAGGGTTGAGGGCGTGAAACGAATCCCTATTGGCGCTAGACGTGATCATTATGCAATAGAGGAGATATTTACTAGTGCAAATATGACTATGATGGAATTGGACAAGTAATCGGATAATTAGGTACTCGAGAAGCTAATGACAATGATCCTAGGCTCACTAACGAATCCGCGGTCAAGGGGATGACGGACTCTACTTTTCCTCAGCGTCTAAGTTGTACTCAATGTTAATGCACGAGGCAATCACTACGTATCCGAGAGTTACTTGAATCGTCTTTTAGATCGTACCGGAGAGTGGTTCTCCATCACGGTAACGCTGTCGAGGAAAACTATGATGGGTGTGCCCAAGGGCACGAAATCATCGGATTCGTGGAGAAAAGCCTTCATTCGGAAAGTGAGGGAAATTGGCGTTACTGTTAATTGGTCAATTTCCATGTTGGTGGTTAGGGAAGGGTGCTAGCCGCCCTTAGGAGAAAGTTCGAGAAGAGGAAGCGTCGTTGGTGAGAAAAATAGATTTCTCCTATTTTCTCGTAGCTGGGACGAGGACTGTTTGTCGGTTTGAAGGACTTTAGTTAAACAGACCTTAAGATTTATAGCAGGTCCTCGGGCTAGCTGAACATGTACTGTGGAGACGCGTCGACATCTGGTAATCATCTTACTCAAAGAATAGAGTCTGCGTGTGGCGAGCCACGGGACAGAAATCGTTGAAATGCTTACCGTCGTGCCCCGTCCTAAGTATTTCTTTTAAGGAGAGCTATAGGGTTACTTCATGCCTTTGTTAGACAAAACGTTCATCCCTTGACCGCGACTACGTTCGGCGACTGGTTGTCGCCTCGAGCCCGAGCTCACTATCATAAATCTCAAATAAGTACAGTCGAATCGAATGACAACAGTTTCTTAATTCGGCTATGGTGAAATCTAAATTACAATACTAGGGGTCTTCCCAAAGTTCCGAAGGGAAGGTTCCAGTATTCTTTCATCTCCGACATATATAAACCATGATCTTTGAATGCGATCCCTATCAACTTTCTATATTTGTTATAGATCTTTGAAGTATTCCCTGCTGAGACTATCTTATTTTTATTCGTTACTCTCGCATAGCTAACCAAGTTATTATCCATTTCTTCCACATAAAATACATTTGACATTATAATTTTAACCCTTCTTTTGTTTACTTCAAAGTAAGTTAAAATTTTTCCAACTTTTGTTCCTTTTAATGTTCTACCGTCTCCTAGTTTTACATTTATCGGGTTCTTTAAGTTTTCGTACTCAATAAGATACGAGTCATCATTTACAATGTGATCTGAACATTCACTATCCAATATCCGATCTATTTTTCGCGTATCGCTGGTATATACTGTGATAGTATCCTTACTATAATCGCGCTGCACTCGCGTTAGGAAGGAGTCAATTCCTTGGTCGTCGTAGTCCTGGCTGTTTAAATAATTTGCGTCTTGTCGACTTGCCTCATTGTAGCGTTGCTGCCAACCTCTGCTTCGTCCTCGTTGACCAAATCCACGCTGAACATATCCTCGTCTTCTCTGGCCAGAACCTCGTCCGCCGCGACCCCTATTCTGCTATGGCTGATTCGCACCTCCTTGCCATTGCGTTCCTCCATTGATTCCGCCTCTACATGTATTCGTGCAATTTTTTATCACGTGGCCGTACTTTCCACAGCCATGGCACTTTATTTCTCTCTTTTCTCAACTTTGAAGACATTTCCTATCACTTTTACTCTCCCTACGTTCCCATTTCCCACATTATAATTTTATGTTTTAAAAAATCACAAGTTCAATCACTTTCTTTCAATGTGTCGATTAAGTCATCAATATAAATCAATGATTCTGGTAGTGTTTTCAGCATGTAATCGAGTTTTTCACGTTCACTTACTTTAATTCATTTATCGTCTTCTCAAATTCCGTGAAAAATGAACCTGATTCCTCAAAATCTTTCAACCTCATCATGTCGAGTCTACGTCTTATACAAAGTTGCAATGCTGTTGATTCCTTCATATACATCTCATCGAATTTTGTAATTATTTTGTAAACAGTGTCTTGATCACCAACAAATTCTAATCTACAATAGATCTACTTCATCGCCCATTGATTCTTTTCATCCCAATTATCTTTCGCATCCGTGTCCATTTTCTCTCCTGTATCCAATTCATAACATTTTTTACACTTTAAATACATTAATATTCTTTTTTTCCACGCTTTGTAATCACGTACATCGAATACTTGCATTTTAGTTTTATCGTCCATTGGCATCTTGATTCGTCTTTTCATCTTCACCCTTTTTTCAAAAATAGTTCTCACTATACAGATTCCTTTTATCTGCTCCGCCAACAGCCTTTTTATCTCTTCAGAACATATTTCCAATTCTTTCAAAATGAACCTTTTTTATACATTCACGACCGGTTACACGTGGTCCCATAACCTTAAATCGCGTCAACCACGATTTTTGCTACCATGTTGAGAATTGTGCATCCTGATGGCCGAAATATTGTACGTTGGCCATTACTATTAACGTAGACACATATTTACTTTATAAACGATTTCTAGAATATTTGTCGATGTACACTTGCGCGCGTCTCAGCACTTTTATTCATATCCGACCTTTTGAAGACTGTTAACCGATAGAACTGTTTACATTCGTCTGTTTCTCAGTCGCCGCGCACACACATATCTCCACACAGTGATATCCCGTTACAAAGATCTCCACTACGCACTGGACCTAGTCCAGCACAAAAATTATACATATTTCAATATTTATGAAATATGTATTTCCAACAACCTTGTACAACAACACAAGTTAGTAACTCCGCCGTTTAAGATATAGGTGACGAAGAAATGGATTGATCTTATACGAGTGAATCCGGGTAGATATATTGACTGATCTGAAAACCTAGATTGAGTATGCATAGATAGGTGGTTTTCGAAGAAGTCATGGGTGTAGAGAGTATTCGAACCGTGATATAACTCGAATTCAACTCTTACATACTAACGGAGGAAAGCTCGGTATGTAGGTAATTTTTGAACAAGGGAAGCTGATTCATTGTTCACTCTTTTTGTTATGAAAAGGGAGGACAAGGATTCGCGATACCCATTGGGTATGATCAGCGTTAATGAATGAAGATAGGAGGAGTAAGCATCCTACCAAAGTGGCTCATGGATGACCTTGCCCATGGGAAAATCCACATATTTTCATCAGATAAATGTCCGGTTTAATATTATATAATTACCGGTTTTCCCATTATATAACTACCAGCTTTTCCGCAGTTTCTAAGAACGCACAATAAACATAAGGACTTTTCTAAGAAATACACATCAATCAAAAACATTTAAGAAATTGGACGTGCAAGATGAAAGGGACCATCTCGAATTACTTAAAAAGTCTAAGTTTATGGTGGGTCCTTAGGTTTGATGAGGCTGTAAATAAGAAATGACGGCACTATGACAATAGTCTCGGCTCCGGCAGCGTTTTCGCGGTCAACGGATGCAGAACTCTACACTACGTTAGCGTCTAAGTTGCACTACATGTTAGAGCAAGGAGCAATTACTACGTATAAGAAAGACAGGTCGATTGCTGATGAGACCGCACTAGAGAGTGTCGTCTCTCCATCACGGCGACGCTGTCCAGGAAAACTATGATGGGTGTGCCTATAGTCACAAAATCATCGGATTCGTGGTGAAAAGTCTTCGTTCGGAAAATGAGGGAAATTGGCGTTACTGTTAATTGGTCAATTTCCACGTTGGTGGTTAGGAAAGGGTGCTAGCCGCCCTCAAGAGAGAGTTCGAGAAGAGGAAGCGTCGTTCGTGAGAAACATAGATTTCTCCTATGTTCTCATAGTTGGAACGAGGACTGTTTGTCGGTTTGATGGACTTTAGTTAAACAAATCTTAAGATTTATAGCGGGTCCTCGGACTAGCTGATCATGTACTTACTCAAAGAATAGAGTCTGCGTGTGGCGAGCCACGGGACAGAAATCGTTGAAATGCTTACCGTCGTGCCCCGTCCCAAGTATTTCTTTTAAGGAGAGCTATAGAGTTACTTCATGCCTTTGTTAGACAAAACGTTTATCCCTTGACCGCGACTACGTTCGGCGACTGGTTGTCGCCTCGAGTCCGAGCTCACTATCATAAATCTCAAATAAGTACAGTCGGATCGAATGACAACAGTTTCAAAATACGGCTATGGTGAAATCTAAATTACAGTACTAGGAGTCTTCCCAAAATTCCGAAGGGAAGGTTCCGGTGTTCTTTCATCTCCGACATATATACGCTTGATCTGCCAGGGTCCAGTGTGCATATAGCGCAAACTGGCTGGTAAGCGATGTAGTTGGCAAGAAATGTGGAGTACCAGGCACATCGAATTTTCGACATATCAGCAATAGCAACGGAGATACGAAGAGTTGAATACTTGAGTCTGATTCTGCGAAACTACAATTACACTGCATATAACAGGAACCAGAGTCGACGTAGAGCAAAGCGCATAAGTACTGTATTTGGCTGTAATTGTGGAGTATAGCGCGCATCGCATTTGCGACATGTATCCAATAGCAGCGCTGATACGTTGGTTTGAACATTTAGGCATGAATATGCAAAACAGCAATTACGCTGAATCTGTCAGTGACCAGAGAAGACGTAAGACAGAAGAGAAGATAGAATCGGAAGATGTGCTCTGTGCTCACCAGCAAATCAGGAGCATAACGCTCACCGAATTGTCGTCATATCTGCCATAGAAACGAAGATACGTTGCTTTCGATATTCAAGCATGAATATGCTAAACTGCAATTATGGTGTATTTGACAGGGACAAGAGCGTACATAACTCTAACCTACTGATGTGCGCTGTATATGACATCAGATGATAAATATAACGCGCATCGTATGGCCAATCTTTCTGCAAAACAAGCGGAGATACCTTGATTCGAATATGTAAGCATTAATATCCAAAACTGCAATCACGCTGGATTTCTCCGAGTCCAGTCTTGACAGTGTGCTGTATGTAGTGGGCTGATGTGTGCTGTATTTGGCAGCAAATGTGGAGTATAACATGCATCCTATTGTCGACGTACCTACAATTGATACGGAGATACTTTCACTTGAATAACTAGGCTTGAATATGCAAAACTACAAATACGCTGGATTTGACTCGGTCCGGATTTAACACGGCTTAAACCAGATGAAACGCTCTGCGTATGGCAGTCAATGTGGAATATAACGCGCATCGTATTGTCGACATATGTGCTATTGAATCGGAGTAACGTTGATTGAATATTTAAGCCCGAACATATAAAATTGCATTTGGGCTGGACTGTGCAGGGACCAGAGTTGACACAGCGCAAACGAGCTGATGGGCAATGTAACTACAGCAAATGCGGAGTACAAGGGGTATGGAATTGTCGACATATGTGCAAAAGAAGCGGCGAATCTTTGAATGGAATATTTAAGCATTAACAACAAAAACTACAATTACGCTGGATTTTGCAGGGTCCAGAGTTGACATAGCACAGACCGGCTGATTTGGCATCATATGTGGAGTATTCTGCGCATCGAATAGGCGACATAGAAACCAAGATACGTTCATTTGAATATGTAATATTT
The DNA here is from genome assembly GCF_024516045.1 of Bombus affinis. Classification (NCBI taxonomy): domain Eukaryota; kingdom Metazoa; phylum Arthropoda; class Insecta; order Hymenoptera; family Apidae; genus Bombus; species Bombus affinis. The sequence continues at coordinate 169,863 of NW_026108836.1, forward strand.
GAATATTTCGCCTGAAAATGCATAATTGCGTATACGCTGAGTTTGGCTGCGCCCACACGTTACATCACTCAAACCAGATAATATACATTGTGTTTGGCAGCAAAAGTGGCGTATATCGCGCATCGAATTGTCGGCATATCTGCAATGCAAACGGCGATACGGTGATTTGAATAATTAATCATGAATATGCAAAGCAGCAATTTCGCTAGGTTTGACAGAGACCGGAGTTGACATGGTACAAACCAGCAGATGTGCGGTGCACATGACATCGGATGTGAAATGTAACGGGCATCGCTTAGTCGCCATATGTGCAATAGAAACGGAGATACATTCATTTGAATATGTTAACCTTAATTTGTAAAACTGCAATTACGCTTGATATGTCGAGGACCAGAGATGATATAATAGCACGAGCCAGCTGATGTGAGCTGTATTTGGCAGGCGATGAGGAGTATATCTCGCATCTAAGTGACGACAAATCTGCAATTGCAGCGATGATGCATTGTAGTTAATATTCAATAATGGGCCTATTACGATACAGATAGTATTATCGTGACTGAAACACATTGCCGTCTCAGTAAAACCATTTTATTTCAAGCTTCGCGCTACAGTTCTGAATCCGGACAAGACCGTTTCAAGTTCTCGCAAGAGCAAGCAGTCAAATTAAGGTACTTACACGAGTTAGAGTCTAATACATTTTATTGGTCCAACATCGATGGGGCGATCTCGCATCGAAATTTTCAGAGGACCGCGTAACCTTCCAACGACGACCGCCGTACGAGCAGCGGATAAACTTATTTCGTGCCTTAGGTTGCCCTCACCACGTCCTCTACTTCTTGATTCTTGGTTGGTAGCTTTAGCGGCTGCAGGTCCGAGAAATTGCATCTTGACCCGCTTTCTCGTATGTCGCATGTGACGTCTCACTTTCCGCCGTAGACACTTGTCGGATCTACATACGTTGAACCATTTGCGCGAGACAAGCGCGGCGCTCTGCAGGGACGAGGGATCCAATTTTCGAAGTATCAAGTGCGAAACCTCCAGTGGTAGTTCGGAAATGATATCTACCTTACTTGGCACGAACAAACCAACGACGCGTAGTAGAGATCTAAAAAACTCCATGTTGCTTCTACTGTTGCGCGAGCACGACTGACGGTCTGGCTAAGAGTGGAGGCTTATATATGTGCTGTTCGTCACGGTGCACTGCGAGTTCCGGTTCCGGTTCCGGGTGAGAGTGCTGGTCAGGCAGAATCGATGGTATGTGCATGTATTTTCACTTACATCAGGTTCACATTATTGTTGGGAATATGATACATTTACACTGTACATGTGAATGTGTGTGTAAGCGTCAGAGTACGTCCGGGTCTTGGTTGAGACAAAAGACAAGAGCCAGTCGTTAGAAGTATCTGGAAGAGTCGGTTGTCAACAAGCGTGCGTGCAAGTAGGATTTTGAGGTCTTAAGAGTATAAGATATATGTATAACAGTTGTGTGCTAAATAAAGGGAATTATTTGTATTTCCGAATCCATTCTATATCTTTTCATGGTAGCAGAGCGTGGTTCATAATTTTGTAAGTTATTTTAGTGCGTTTTTTTCAATATTGCGAGTTAGTTCGTGTGAATTCTCAGTAAGGAAAGAAACGTTCAAAGGTTACAAAGAGGAAAAATACACTTCGAGCACGTAGGAACGCTTGAGTAAGAGATAAGGAATCATTTAAAATGGAGAGATCGGAAATCATGATACCTATTTTCGATGGTGAGGATTACGGTATGTGGAAGCAAAGAATAACGATGCTTCTCAGATGTAAAGAATGCGAGATTGTCACAACTAGGGTGAAGACAGAAACAGACAATGAAGACTGGGACAAAAAGGATCTGAAGGCAATAAATATAATTTATAATGCCGTCACAAATAGACAATTGGAATATATTAGAGAAGAAAAAACGGCATATGGGATAGTAAAAAAGTTTGATAAAGTGTACTTGAAAGCGTCGACGGCACTACAGATCGTATGCAGAAGGAGATAGGAAAAGATAAGACTTGAGAAATACACTGATTCAGCAACGTTCTTTAGCGATTTCGAAAAATTAATAAACGAATTAAAATGTGCGGGTGCACAAGTGAGTGAGAGGGAAAAACTAAATTACATGCTGAATACGTTACCCGAAGAATACAACTACATAGCGGATATAGTAGATGCATTGAAAGCAGAAAATCAAACGGTAGCGTATGTAAAAAATAAAATTGAAATAGCGGAGAAGAAAAATAAGTCCAATCGAGGAGAAATGCAAACCAACGCCTTTTCTGCAAAAAAGGAAGGATGCTTCAGACGTGGAAGAGTAGGACATTTTGCGAGAGGGTGTCAAAATGGCGTCGAAGCGGGAAGCAGTAACAGTTTTTGGCGTGGGTCAACACGTGGTCGCAGCAGAGGAAGAGGAAACAAAGGAAATACGAGCAGGCGTCGTGGAAATTTCCATCGTCAATCAACAACCGGCACGAGCGAGCATGGTAACTCAAGATCGGGCACATTGATAGCAACGGCGCACGCATCACACAGCGGCGAGGCGAACGAAATAAGTAATAATGAAGTAATGTGGCTATTCGATAGCGGTTGCACAGATCACATAATTAACAGCGTAAATTATTTCGATAAATGTATTGACCTTAAAGAACCGGTAAATATATATTTAGGCGATAATAGATCGATAACGGCAACAAAAGTAGGGAATGTTATAAGATATTTTGAAGCATTTGGAAAGAAAATGAAATATATATGAATAACGTTTTTTACGCGAAAGAAGTGTCCGCAAACTTGATTAGTTTAGGCAAGCTAACAGATAATAATAACACGGTTATTTCAAAAGGAAATATTGCAAAAGTAATAGTTGAGGACAATAAGCTTACAGCGGTAGCGGTTAAAGAAAAGGGAACATATAGAATGAAAAGTATATTGAAAGGGAAGGAGCACTTAGCAAAGAGCGCCGAACGTAGTGGTATGAGCAAAAAGGAAAGATGGCATAGGATGTTAGGACACGTAAATTTTAAATATTTAAGTATTTTGGGTAAAGAGCAGCTAGTTACTGTATACCGAATGGAATTGAGAAGGAATTTTTGAAATGTACGGTGTGCGTAGAAAGTAAAATGCACAATTTACCATTCAAAAATAATCAAACCAAGGCTAGGGAGATAATGGAAATTATTCATACGGACGTGTGCGGTCCCTTTAAGACTTCCGGATTCAATGAAGAGAAATATTTCATCCCATTTATCGATGATTATAGCAAAATAGCTAGAGTTTATTGTATAAAATCAAAGGGTGAGGTCTTTGATAGTTTCGTACAGTTTGTAAATGAAGCCGAGTATTTGACGGGCAAGAAGTTAAAAATATTGAGATGTGATAATGGAAAAGAGTATTTGAATAATCGAATTTATAAATTTGCTAGGGATAAAGGTATCAGAATTAATAATTGCCCAACCTACGTACATGAGTTAAATGGGACAGGGGAAAGGTATAATAGAACAGTTATGGACATGGCGCGTTGCTTGTTAGCGGAAGCGAAAGTACATAAAAGGTACTGACCGGAAATAGTTTGTACAGCGGTATACTTGAAAAATCGAATACTGGCAAATACTATAGAGAGAGAGACACCTTTTGAAATATTCTTCGGGAGAAAACCAAGTGTTGAAAATCTACATCTATATGGAAGTAAAGTTTTTGTAAGAAGACCAGAACGAAAAAGAGTTTCTAAATGGGATAAGAAGGCAGATATGGGAATTTTGTTACGATATAGTGAAGTAGGTTACAGAGTCTTATTAGGTGGGAAAATAACAATAGCGAGACATGTAGAGGTCATAGGAACAGACACAAAATGTATCGGCTTTGTGGAAAATTCATTCGATAAAGATAACGATGACATTGTGGATAATGATTCATTGGTAAACATGAATAAGGAAGAGTTAGAAAGTAGGGAAGATGAAAATGATAACAGTCTTGAAAGCATAAACATCCCTAGAGGATCTACACGTAATAAGAGAACTCCAGTAAGATATCCAGAAAAAGAAAACATTAGTGAAATCCATGCAAATTATTGTAGAGTAGATATCCCTTGTACATTTGAGGAGGCGATTTGTTGCGAAGATAGTGAAGATTGGAAACAAGCTATGGATAAGGAAATGGAATGACTTTATAAGAATAAAACTGGGAAATTGTTAGAAAGGGTAAAAGGCAAAGACGTATTAGATGTAAAATGGGTTTACACGAGAAAATCAGATGACAGGTATAAGACTGGATTAGTGGTAAGAGGATTCCAACAGAGAAACATAGCTGATGACATATACTCCCCAGTAGCGAGTAATCAGACCTTTAAGATGTAGCGGTACTTGTCGACAAAAGTCATCATGGTTTTTGCCCAGCAAATCCGCTACACAAGAAACCGTGTTTACTCAAACACGAGCTAATTATAGATATATCGACCTTAGGCGGTTCCGATCATTAGGCCAAATCCGTCGTTTTTGCCGTGACCATAGGCTCGTGAGTCAGCTACCCAAAAAACCAACAATTGTAAACAGGTCGCGAGCTCGGCGTCCGTTGGGACGTTTCGAGAACATTCTCGAAATTCAAATCCCAACGCCTGTCGTCAACTCCGGCGAATATAAATATAGCGGACAGGATAGCGACGCATTCTTAGTTACCGAGAGATTCGAGCAGCGACAATTAACCGATACTTCTATGCGCCCATCGAATAACGACCGCGAAACGAAACAGCAAGTATATTGTACGACTAGTGTCAGCATCGGGTATATTCTAATAAACTACGTAGTTAGGTATATTCCGGTGTTTGTGTGAAGTAATCGACACCTTATCACCTCAACTGGTGACCCCGACGTGATTTTTTTTGTGTAAGAGGTGACAGTGATAGACTAGTCGCGGTGTGAACAGTATTGTCCGCAAATCACACTATGGAAAAGGAGAGCAAACCAATTCCAGCCGGTGCTTCGTTCCGCGTGCCGCCATTTATGCCTACGAAGACCGGGATCTGGTTTTCGATCATAGAGAAGTATTTCGGCGTAGCCGGCATTAGCCACGATGACGAAAAAGCCTTAGCTCTCATGGGATTCCTCGACCCACCATACCTCGCAAAGATAGAGGATACCGTGACCAACCTCCCCGCCATCGGCCAGTACGAGAAACTGGAGAGAGAGCTAATCCGCGTCCTGACAGAATCGGACAGCGCCAAGGTTGAAAGGTTAGTTGAACGCGAAGAGATGGGCGACAGAAAGCCCTCACAGTTTTACAATGACCTAAAGAAACTAGCCAGCCCGCTCGCGTTCGACGAGTTCATTCTAAACCTGTGGGGGAACCGCCTCCCAGACCGTATCAGGGAATTCCTGGCCGCAGTTGACGATACGAGCATAGAAAAGCTGAACAGTACAGCGGATAGAATCGACGAGGCGTACGATCGCCACGGTCACCGCGCGCATAGGGTGGGCACAATCTCCGAGCCACCGGCATCGCATGCAGACGAAAACGACACGCTGGCCGCCGAAGTCGGCAGGCTGAGGGAGGAAATTAAGGCTTTAAAAATCGGTGGGTATCGTCGACCGCGAAGACGCTCGAACTCCCTTACTCGATGCCGTCGCCGTTCCCGTTCGCGAGACAACCCGCGTCAGGACGGAATTTGTTTTTATCACGCGAGATTCGGCGATCGCGCCACAAAATGCACCGTCCCGTGTAAGTGGAAGACGGGAAACGACCCTAGCCGTCCGTAAAAGCGGCGGACGACGACGGCTTGGGATCACGCCGCACCTTCATCGTGGATCAGAGAACGAAAACCTCGTTCTTAGTGGACACCGGGGCCGACATCAGCGTTTATACCCGAAGCAGGCTATCCAGGGACGTGAAAAAAGCAGCGTACGAATTATTCGCTGCCAATGGGACGCCCATCGCAACGTACGGCACCTTGGCGATGGAGCTGAACGTATCCCTCAGACGTGCCTTCAAATGGCACTTCACGATCGCCGACGTGCAAACCCCCATCATCGGCCTGGACTTCCTGAGCCATTACGGGTTGCTTGTGGACACAAGAAAAAGACGTCTTCTTGACACAACAACCCAGCTAACGACCCGGGGATACGCCGCCAATTGCGAACAACTCATGATTAAGACCGTAAAGGGGGATTCGGTCTATCATCAACTGTTGGCAAAATATTCAGATCTAACGCGCCCACCGGCCTTTGGGCGAGAGAAAATACGGCACGGCGTGGAGCACCACAGAGAAACCACACCAAGCCCACCCGTGTACTGCAAACCCCGTCGGCTCGCACCAGACCGGCTCAAACAAGTCAAGGCGGAATTTGCAACGCTGATTGAACAAGGAGTCATGCGCCCATCGAAGAGTTCCTGGGCATCTCCGCTACACGTCGTCCTAAAGAAGGATGGAAGTCTTCGACCCTGCGGTGACTACAGGGCGCTGAACGCCCGCACTGTTCCCGACAGGTACTCTCCACCGCACATAAGACTTCGCGCAGCAGCTACACGGTAGGAAAATTTTCTCAAAAGTTGACGTAGTGCGCGCCTACCATCAAATTCCAATCGCGCCTCGGGACATTAAAAAAACAGCAATCGCGACACCATTCGGCCTTTTCGAGGCAACCAATATGATGTTTCGGCTTCGAAACGCCGCGCAAACGTGTCAACGTTTCATCGATGAAACCACGCGTGGCTTAGATTTCGTATACGTGTACATCGATAATTTCCTGGTAGTTTCGGAAACCGAGGAACAGCACCGCGAGCACTTGCGGATTTTGTTCGAACGTCTAAATCATTACGGCGTTGTAATCAACCTAGCAAAGTGCGAGTTAGGCGTCGATGAGATAGCCTTCCGAGGCCATACGGTAAACGCGCAGGCTATAAAACCGCTCGCCGATCGAGTAAAAGCCGTAACTGAAGCACCGCTCCCCGCGTACATCAAAGCTCTCCGTAGGTACCTCGGTATGATTAACTTTTATCGACGTTTCATACCGGGGGCAGCCAAAATCTTGCAACCCCTCAACGATTTGCTGCGAGGGGCGAAAAAGGGCAACATGCCCATTACCTGGTCGGAGGACGCCAAAACGAGCTTTAGCGAATCGAAACGCGCCCTAGCTAACGCTACGATGTTAGCACATCCTATACCTGGCGCGCCCATCAGCCTCGCTGTAGACGCGTCCGACTTTGCAATAGGAGCGGTGTTGCAGCAACGTGCGAACAACACTTGGCAACCGTTGGGTTTCTTAACTAAACCCTTAAACGCCGCGCAGCGAAAATATAGCGCGTATGATCGCGAATTGCTCGCTATGTACACCGCGGTCAAACGATTTAGACACGCAGTAGAGGGGAGAAATTTCATTATCTTCACTGACCATAAACCCCTCACTTACGCGTTCGGTCAATATCCCGACAAGTGTTCGCCGAGACAGTTCCGGCTGCTAGATTATATCGGTCAGTTCACGACCGATATAAGGCATTTAAAAGGGCTAAACAATAATGTTGCCGACGCCCTATCGCGCATCGAAGCTATAGGAAAATCCGTGGATCACAAAACCCTCGCCGCCGCGCAAGAAAACGATGAAGAACTCCGCAACATCGTTAACTCCGGTACATCCGCGTTACAGCTTAAGAAAATTCGTTTTCCGGATTACGACGCGGAAATATACTGTGACGTGTCAAGCGGCATCGTACGACCGTACGTACCGAAATCCTTGCGGTGCGACGTATTTAATGCACTCCACGGACTTTCTCACCCAGGAATTCGCGCAACTCAGAAATTAGTAAAATCGCGTTTTGTTTGGACTGCGTTAAACAAAGATTACCAAACATGGACACGGCAATGCATCCCCTGCCAGCAATGTAAAATAACGCGACACGTATCGACGCCGTCCGGAACATTCGATAGAGCTCGCAGGACGATTCGAGCATATACATTTAGACATTATCGTTATGCAGTACTCTCAAGGCTGCCGATATTGTCTAACATGTATCGATCGTTTTTCACGTTGGCCCGAAGCGATTCCTATACCGGATATGGAAGCAACGACCGTTGCCTCGGCTCTTCTTTCCACATGGATAGCGCGTTTTGGCGGCCCAGCAAAAATAACAACCGATCAAGGACGCCAATTCGAATCCAATCTCTTCAGAGAACTATGCCGGATGCTCGGCATTAAGCATTTGCTTACCACAGCCTATCATCCCGCGTCCAACGGGATGGTAGAGCGCTTCCACCGGCAGCTTAAAGCCGCAATCAAATGCCACAATACGAGCAACTGGGTCGAAAGCCTTCCCATAGTTCTTCTAGGCATTAGAACCGCTATCAAGGAAGATCTGGGCGCAACGGCAACCGAAATGATCTATGGTACGGGCATACGATTGCCAGCGGAATTTTTCGTACCAGCAAAACAACAGGCCAACGCGGAATTCGCAAACCGTCTGCGAGAGCGAATGAGCGAGATCAGACCTCTGCCAACTTCACAACACGCCGAGAAGACGACATTCATGTTCCGCGATTTAAAAACGTCGCCGTATGTGTTCGTTCGTCACGATGCAATCGGAGGCCCTCTGCAACCGCCGTACGATGGCCCCTATCAAGTGATACAGCGTGGGAAAAAACCTTTAACATACGTGTGAAGGATAAAGGCGTAAAAGTCTCCGTAGACCGTCTAAAACCCGCCTTCATCGTGTCGGAAGATATTGAGCACCTAGAAAGGAATGCACAAGCCCACGACGTATTTGTACCTAGGAAAATCTTCCGATCGCAAAGCAGCGAGCAAGCGCAACAAAGCGACGGAGACGCAAGAGCGCATTACACCACGCGTTCGGGCCGGAAAGTTCGTTTTCCCGACCGCTTTCAAGCGGGTTTGAATTAAGCGGTTAGCAAGGGCACCCCCGCTATCATAAATAAGCTAATATAAAAGAAGAACGTTAACACTGTCAGGGGGGTACTGTAGCGGTACTTGTCGACAAACGTCATCATGGTTTTTGCCCAGCAAATCCGCTACACAAGAAACCGTGCTTACTCAAACACGAGCTAATTATAGATATATCGACCTTAGGCGGTTCCGATCATTAGGCCAAATCCGTCGTCTTTGCCGTGACCATAGGCTCGTGAGTCAGCTACCCAAAAACCAACAATTGTAAACAGGTCGCGAGCTCGGCGCCCGTTGGGACATTTCGAGAACATTATCGAAATTCAAATCCCAACGCCTGTCGTCAACACCGGCGGATATAAATATAGCGGACAGGGTAGCGACGCATTCTTAGTTACAGAGAGATTCGAGCAGCGACAATTAACCGATACTTCTTTGCGCCGATCGATTAGCGACCGCGAAACGAAACAGCAAGTATATTGTACGACTAGTGTAAGCATCGGGTATATTCTAATAAACTACGTAGTTAGGTATATTCCGGTGTTTGTGTGAATTAATCGACACCTTATCACCTCAAGATATTGCTATCATATTGTTGTCAAAATGGATTAATTATTGAGCAAATGGATGTAGAAACTGCCTTTTTATATGGTGAAGTAACCTCGGAGGTATATGTAAATCAACCAGAGGGATATGCGGACGGAACGAATAGAGTTTGTAAACTATCGAAAGCGCTGTATGGGTTAAAAGAAAGTCCAAGGGACTGGTATGAGTGTTTTGATAAGTATGTGACGAGATTAGGTTTTAAGAAGAATAACATAGAGTTGTGCCTATATGCACATGGAGAGGGAGAAAATGTTGTTTATTTACTAATGTATGTAGAAGATTTGCCAATTAGTAGTAAAAATAAAAGGAAGATACAAAGGGTAAAGAAGTTATTAACTAATAGATTTGAAATGAAAGATTTAGGTGAAGTCAAAGAATAGAGAGGATATTGGCTACAAAAATTTAATTGGCGCATTGTTGTATATTAGTGTAAATACCATACCCGATATAAGTTATAGTGTGAATTATTTGAGTAGATTTCAAGATTGTTGTAATGAGACACATTTTAAATATGCTTTGTGAATATTGAAATATTTGTACCGGACTAGAGATTTGAGATTAGATTATAAAAGGAATGAAAAATATGATAGATTGTTATGTGGACGCTGATTGGGCAGGAGATCATTTAGATAGGAAATCGACTTCTGGATATGTAATTAGATTGTATGGAAATGTAATTGGTTGGAAGTCTAAAAAACAAAGGTATGTGACAAAAGCCTCGACGTATGCAGAGTATGTAGCTCTACCGGAAGCGGTGAGTGAATTAATGTCTATTAGGGAAATTATGAAAATCTTCAATGTAAATCTAGACGATAACCCTGTAAAAATTTATGAGGATAACTCTGGAGTGATAAGTATAGCAAAGCACGGAAATTTTACGAAAAATTCTAAACATATTGAAGTTCATTACCACTACGTTCACGAATGCTTAAAGGAGAACAAGATAAACATACTTAAAGTAAGTACAGACGAAAATACTGCGGATACTTTTACGAAGGCACTGTGTAGAGAGAAATTCGAAAGGTTTAGGTCATGGATGAATGTAAACTAAGAGAAATGTAAATAAATAAGTGTTAAAGTTTCTGTTATGTAATTCGTCAAAGCATGTAAATACAATTAAGTGTACAGTATAAATGTAAGGAGGCGTGTTGGGAACATGATACATTTAAACTGTACATGTAAATGTGCGTGTAAGCGTCAGAGGACGTCCAGGCCTTAGTTGGGACAAAAGACAAGAGTCTGTCGTTAGAAGTATCTGGAAGAGTCGGTTGACAACAAGCGTGCGTGCGAGTAGGATTTTGCGGTCTTAAGAGTATAAGATATATGTATAACAGTTGTGTGCTAAATAAAGGGAATTATTTGTATTTCCGAATCCATTCTATACCTTTTCAATTATGATTAGAGTTAGAGGCGCGAAACGGATCTTCATTTGGTTTAGACGTTGAAGTTATGCAATAGAGCAGATATTTACTAGTGTAAATTTGATTGATATATAATTTGACAAGTAGTCGTGGTAATTAGGTACTCGAGAAGCGAATGACAATGATCCTGGGTTCAATAACAAAGCCGCGGTCAACGGGATAACAGAATTCGTTTTCATCCTGATTCCAAGTTGTACCATACTTCCTTATCTGCGGTATAGGTAGGACTGAGCAAACTCTTTGTCAAAACATAGAATATCCACCGAGTGTTAAGGCTCTTTGTAACTGGCTAATGTGACCTCACGAGAGAATGATTTTCCGGCACGATGATGCTGCAGAGGAAAACTATGATGGGTGTGTCTAAGGGCACCAGAACATCGGATACGTGGAGAAATGACTTCGCTCGGAAAGAGATTGAAAGTGACGTTACCGTTAATTGGACAATTTCCATGTTGATGGTTAGGGAAGGATGCTAGTAGCCCTTGAGGGAACGTTGCTAGTGTAACGTAAATCACATCAGAGACCAGGACACACACACACACCACGGGCAGGATGGTGTCCCGGTCGGCATACTTCGAACCCGATGGACCGACGAGAGAAACACATGGCGACCTTGGCGACAATGTATATTGGCGGAGTACCTGAGGATTCATTTATGGCCTAACGGTCCTTCCACCAAATGTTCCAGAAGCGTAGCAACGGTCACGTACGCCTACAGGGTAGTGGGGATAATGAGAGAACAGATGACCGAAAGTAAAAAGATTGTAGGGACTCACTCTCGTACGATCACGGCTAGAGTTCGGAAGTGTCTTATACTTGTATAAACCAAGTGAAAATAATGTCTTCTTCTTCCTTATAAAATTTCTCTTTATTTTTACGTGACATTTTGGCGATCCTGCCAGGATCCATCAACTTCAAGAAAACGAAATTACGCATTTCGGGCTACGGTCAACTTTGAAGATTGAGGATCAGCGGACCACTGTAACAGAGCAGACACTTTCGACGTTTCGACAAAGGAACACCGCAACGGAACCTTTCCTACGGGTTAAACGATCAAGGTGAGCAAGCCCTGGATTCTTTTGTCAAATACAGATCGAGAACAGACAGCACAATTAGTATAACAATGGCAACGCCACGAGAAGACAGAACCGGAACTGTTAGCGCCGCTTTAACTAACAGCGGAATAGACCCAACAGATAAAGCTTTGCTTGATGCAATGCAGAAGCAGAATGAGAGACTGACCCAACAAATGAGTATGCTTACACTGCGTATGGATGAAGTTGTAGCAAAAACAAAAACGGGAAATGTATCGGAGGCCAGTTCCCTAATAACCGTAGACGAAGTAACCCACACCGCTAAAGATCTATCGGTCCTTCGAGAACCTCGCCCATTACTTCAAACACCACCTCAACCATCCTGGGAAAGGACTTTTCCTGAACAATATACGCAACCAGAGCTAAAAGCTGAGAGTGCATTAAAATGCATTCCGATATTAAACGGAGAGGATGATATAGACGTGGAGGATTTTATTCATGAAATACAAGAAGTAAGAATGATGTGTAGCGAACCAACACTATTACTTAAAATGATTAAAATAGAGAAGATTTAGGAAAAGCCGCAATGGCAATCCGCAATATTCGTATTACCGAATTCGAATCTCTGTACGAAGCATTGAGACGTAATGTAGCTGCGCAAGTATCAGTGAGAGAACAACAGGACGAATTAAGAGGAATGAGGCAAGGATTAACCGAGAGCGTGCAAAACTATAACATCAGATTTCGAAGCGTTTTTAACAAACTCCAACACAGCATTACCAACGAGTATAGAGACGAACTAACTCGACGGGTGATGAACGAGCAACTATACATGGACTCTGTGACCGACTATGTAAGAGGCCTTCGTCCAGAAATAGGGCAGGCGCTAATGGCTAATCTCCCCCCAAATCTCATCGAAGCAGAAAAGAAAGCAATGAATATGGAAAGATACTTTCGCGAGCACAGCTCTCGCAGACAGATGACGCGACAGACAACCGCCCCGCCATTTTATCGTAACCAGGCTTCTCATCCAGTAGACAATCGCTTCGCTATTACAAGTAACACAAATAATAAAACTCCACTCACACAAAATACTCTACCAAGAACGAACAATTTTACGAAGTTTGGGAACAGACCATTAAGCGAAAGGACGCAAGCGAAATGTCCCAAATGCAATCGATTGGGACACCTTCCCAATCAATGCCAAAATTTTCGGATACCGCCTCAAAGAAAAGCCCCTCCAGGAATAAACCACGTTCAAGAACAATCGGAATTAACAATGCTACCTCAGGAAGATTACCCACAATACTATTACAATTACCAGGACGACCAGGATTGCGATTTCTCGTTGACTCCGGGGCAGGAATCAACTTGCTTAAACAAAGATGCTACCCAGGAAAGACAACAATACCAGACACAAAGAAATTCTCCATGGGACATTCCGAATACGAATCTAATTCCAAAGTCAAGTTGAATTTGTTCGACAAAAAGATAGACTTCTCTTTAATAGATGACGATTTCCCAATTATAGAAGATGGCATATTAGGCTTACCCGGTTTGAATCAATATCGATTCGAACTCTCCAACGAAACATTGAAATTAGATAACAACACCCTTCTGCTGCAACAAGAATCAACCCTTGCACCAGGAGAAACCATTCAAAAAATTCTATACCTCGAAGGGAAGCCAACGCCAGTGTGCTTTATAAATGGTGGTAAGTCTTCAATTCAAGTTTCTAACATTATCGAAAATACAAATACCATAGATCAAATCCAAAAATTGAAATCTTCGATTCGACTATCGCACATAGAAAAACCTCTCAGAGAACCTGTAGAAAAGATTCTTCTCTATTACATGGATGTATTTAATTTAGACAGCGAAACATTACCGTGTACATCTCTTGCTAAACATTCCATTACATTTAAAGAAGATAAAATCATCAACGTAAAATCCTACCGTCCTCCCGAACACCATAAAATCGAAATAAACAAACAAATGACGGAAATGTTAGACAGAAAGATTATAGAACCCTCCGACTCTCCCTATAACTCTCCCGTCTGGGTCGTTCCAAAGAAAATCGACGCGTCGGGGAAACAAAAGTGGCGAATAGTGATTGACTTTCGGAAGTTAAACGAATTAACGGACCAAGACGCATATCCATTACCCGACATTGACGATATACTATCGCAACTAGGGAACGCAAAATATTTCTCCGCTTTAGACTTATCCTCGGGATTCCACCAAATACCCATGGATGAGAATTCGAGGAAGTACACTGCATTTAGCACACCACAAGGGCACTTCCACTATAACAGAATGCCATTCGGGCTAAAGAACGCACCCGCTACCTTTCAAAGAATGATGGACACCGCGTTAAGAGGTTTAATTAATAATCATTGTTTCGTCTATCTCGATGATATCATTATATTCGGGCAATCGATAGAGGAACATAATAAAAACCTAGCCATTATACTCCAAAGACTCAGGGAAGTAGGTCTAAAAGTACAACCGGATAAATGTGAATTCCTAAAACCCGAATTGGAATATTTAGGACACTTAGTGACAGCAAACGGAGTAAAACCTAACCTTGAAAAGATAGACGCAGTAAAGAACTTCAAACTACCCAAAAATCCTACGGATGTAAAATCGTTCCTTGGGTTAGCCGGATGCTATAGAAAATTTATTAAGAATTTCTCGAAAATTGCCAAACCGTTAACGGAACTAACTAAGAAAGACATACAATTCCACTGGACTGACAAAACACAACTTAGCTTTGATACATTAAAAGAAAGACTATGCCAAGCACCAGTACTAAAATACCCCGACTATACGAAAACATTTACGTTAACAACGGACGCCAGTAATGAAGGTCTAGGAGCCATCCTTTCACAAGACGGACACCCTTGTTGCTTCATTTCAAGGACATTAAACCCCCCTGAACGAAATTATACTACGACGGAAAAAGAATTATTGGCCATCGTTTGGGCAGTTAGAAGATTTAGGCAATATTTACTAGGCCGCAAATTCAAAATTCAAACAGACCACCAAGCCCTTAAATGGCTGCACAACTGCAAGGACCCCTCTAGTCGATTGATTCGATGGAGATTGAGATTAGAGGAATACGATATAGAGTACGTAAAAGGAAAGGAAAACGTAGCCGCTGACACCCTATCCAGAGTACACGCGATAACACAAACTGACGTTTTATTAAGACAATTCAGAGACTGGGAAAAATCAGAAGAAATACCAAAATTATTGAAACTAACATCTAACAAAGACAACTTTTTCCAATTAACAAAACCATATCTGGGCCCATATGACGAAACCGTATGGTTACAGAAAATATCAGACATACTTAAAACAAATAGAAAGATAGGAATAGGAGACAATAACTTAAACGCACAAGACAAAGCACACATAAAAAGATTTCTTTTATTTTTCAATGACCAACGCGACGACATAGAATTTGCTTACGAACCAATACAGAGTTTAAGCGAAGAGGAAATAGAACAAGTACTAAAAGAAAATCATGACTTGGTAGGACATCCCGGAATACAAAAGACGTACGACAGAATCCGAGGCAAATATCATATCCCACACCTAATAGACAGAATAAAAAGCAGAATAGGAACTTGCGCGACATGTCAAACATCAAAGACTACTCGGATAAGAGGAAAGGAGGAACCACAGATAACCGACACCCCGTTAGAATCTAACGACAAAATCGCTATGGATGTGATAGGCCCGTTGAAAAAGACCAAGATAGGAAACCAATACATTCTCTCTATACACGATGAACTAACCAAATATTTAATACTTGTGCCCCTAAAAACACAACAGACCCAATCAATCTGGAATGCTTTATTGAATCATTACATTTACATATTCTCCGCACCGAAACGTATATTAACTGACAGAGGACAAAGTTTCATTAGCGAGCTAATGCAACGATACGAAGAAGCATTTAGGATCAAACACATAAAAACCACCTCATTCCATCCACAATCCAACGGAAGCCTAGAACGAACACATGCTGTAATATCCGACATGTTAAAAGCTATACAAAACGATAATGAAACAGAATGGGATCAAAACCTAAATTTTGTGTGTCTAGCATATAACACTATGGTTCATGATGCCACTGGATATACCCCTTTCGAACTAACATTTGGACACAAGGCCAATCTCCCATCTACCATATCCCAAAATCCGCAAAGAACATACGCTGATGAGGTCAGCTTCAGGAAACGAGAATGGGATGCCAAGCTACTTAAAGCCAGGGAAACTCTAATGAAGAGTAAACAAAGATACCAAAGAGATCAAAGAAAAAAAATTATTAAACCTCAATCCATTTTTAGAGAAGAAGATTTAATATTAGTTCATAATGATCATAAAAAACACAAGTTAGATACTGAATGGCTAGGGCCATACACCATTGAAAAAGTAAAAACCCCTTATTACGAAATAATGGTGAATGACTCGATTAGGAAAATACATGGTAATCGTATTAAACCTTATTTTCCAGGACGGTCTTCACCTTCTCCATAAGTAGCAGTTATGCACTTTGTTTTTGTTTTGTCTTGTTGATTAAGACAAAGACGAAAACACACTTTTTAGCCAATTAGCCTCCATAAAACAATCCTGAAGAAACACTGAGATTTTGGAGGACCAAAATCAATCTAAGAAGGGAGGTATGTAACGTAAATCACATCAGAGACCAGGACACACACACATACCGCGGGCAGGATGGTGTCCCGGTCGGCATACTTCGCACCCGATGGACCGACGAGAGGAACACATGGCGACCTTGGCAACAATGTATATTGGCGGAGTACCTGAGGATTCATTTATGGCCCAACGGTCCTTCCACCAAATGTTCCAGAAGCGTAGCAACGGTCACGTACGCCTACAGGGTAGTGGGGATAATGAGAGAACAGATGACCGAAAGTAAAAAGATTGTAGGGACTCACTCTCGTACGATCACGGCTAGAGTTCGGAAGTGTCTTATACTTGTATAAACCAAGTGAAAATAAAGTCTTCTTCTTCCTTATAAAATTTCTCTATATTTTTACGTGACACTAGCGGGAAGCGTCGTCCGTGGAAAAATAGATTTCACCTATCACCCCGTAGTTGGAACAAAGACTGTTTGCCTGTTTAGGACTGTTAAGGACTTTAATTAACTAAATCTTAAGGTTTATAATGGGTCCTCAGGCTAGCTAAACATATACTGTTGAGATGCGTTGACATCTGGCAATCATCTTATCCGACGGATAGAGTCTGCGTGTGGCGAGACACGGGACAGAAACCGTTGGAATCTCTACTGTCACGTGCCGCTACGATTATTTCATTTAAGGACAGCTATAGAATTACTCCATGCCTTTATTAGAAAAAACGTTCATCCCTTGACCGCGGCTACGTTCGGTGACTGGTTGTCGCCTCGAGGACAAGTGCAGTATCACAAGTTTCGAACAATTACAATCGGACTGGATGGCTACAATTGTTGAATTACAGCTATGGTAGAATCTAGATTACAATGTTACGGGATTTTCCCAAAATTTCAAACGGAAGGTTCCTTTGTTCTTTCATCTCCGACTTATATTTATGTCGCTGGTAGATCTTACGGATTAGCTTACGACGGCCTGGCTGGGAACGATCAGGGAAGCGAACTTTTCTGCCCGAGCGCCTGGAGTGATGAATTCCTGAGTCGTCTTCGTTTTGCTCGTTTCAAACATCAGGTGGTATTATTGCTTCGCGATTTCCGCTGTAATGGTGTTCAATGTTATCGTGCAATAAAAATTCACGCGTTTTGGACGGTCTAAAGGTACGATTACGTTCTTGTTGCTAACTTCAATCGCAATGATCCTCTTTGCTCTCGATATAAATTGATGCGGTCCGCCGTAGGGTGGCTGTAAGAGGTTTCCGATGTAATCGTGACGTAGAAATACGTAAGACGATGTTTCGAGTGGAACACGGAGGTTTCTTTTTCGCCGTTTCGCGTAATCGGATGAGGCCTGATCTTTTCTATTCGTAGTTTTAGACGGCTTCCGTATTTCGACTTGGCCTGTTGCTTCGTTGGTACACAGAATTCTGCCGGCAATCGTATGCCGGTGCCATAAATCATTTCGGCTGTCGTCGTTTTCACGTCCGTAATAACTGTTCGTATGCCAAATAAAACTGTTGGCAAGATTTCTACACAGTTGCTCGTATCGTGGCATTTGATTGCTGCTTTTAGTTGACGGTGCAGGCGCTCTACCATCCCGTTGGTCGCGGGGTGATAGGCTGTCGTTCGTAAATGCCTAATGCCCAGGAACAGGCATAATTCGTTAAATATGTTTGATTGGAACTGGCGTCCTTGATCGGTCCTTATCCTTAAAGGTACGTCGAAACGGAATATCCACGTGGAAAGGATGGCTGAAACAACGGTTGCCGCCTCCATGTCGGCGATGGGAACGGCTTCGGTCCAACGCGAAAAACGATCGATTTTCGCCAGGCAATGTCGGTATCCTAGCGTACCGTGTCTGGGGGGGGTTTGTCATAAGGTCATCGACGTCCTGTAGCTGTTGATCGCTGAGGCATTTGCCCAGCGTCACGTTCCTAATTATGCTCTAGCAGTTTATATTTCTCTAGGCAAGTTGTTTGAATGAACTGTAATTTATACCTGTTAAATCAGTGTATACTTAATGGAACCACCCCGATTATCCTAACAGAAATAAGGTTATCGAGATCGATAACCTTATTTCGTGGCTGTTAGGAACATGATACATTTAAACTGTACATGACAATGTGCGTGTAAGCGTTAGAGGACGTCCAGGCCTTAGTTGGGACAAAAGACAAGAGTCAGTCGTTCCAAGTATCTGGAAGAGTCGGTTGGCAACAAGCGTGCGTGCGAGTAGGATTTCGAGGTCTTTAGAGTATAAGATATTGTTGGGAATATGATACATTTACACTGTACATGTGAATGTGTGTGTAACCGTCAGAGGACGTCCGGGTCTTGGTTGAGACAAAAGACAAGAGCCAGTCGTTAGAAGTATCTGGAAGAGTCGGTTGACAACAAGCGTGCGTGCGAGTAGGTTTTTGAGGTCTTAAGAGTATAAGATATATGTATAACAGTTGTGTGCTAAATAAAGGGAATTTTTTGTATTTCCGAATCCATTCTATATCTTTTCACAGAGTTCGAGAAGAGGAAGCGTCGATCGTGAGAAACATAGATTTCTCCTATTTTCTCGTAGTTAGAACGAGGACTGTTTGTCGGTTTGGAGGACTTTAGTTAAACAAATCTTAAGGTTTATAGCGGGTCCTCGTACTAGCTGCTCATGTATTTACTCAAATAATGGAGTCTGCGTGTGGCGAGCCACGGGACAGAAATCGTTGAAATGCTTACCGTCGTGCCCCGTCCCAAGTATTCCTTTTAAGGAGAGCTATAGAGTTACTTCATGCCTTTGTTAGACAAAACGTTCATCCCTTGACCGCGACTACGTTCGGCGACTGACTGTCTCCTCGAGTCCGAGCTCACTATCATAAATCTCTGTAGCGGCACTCGACAGCAAACTTCCCAACGGTTTCTGTCCTGTGCCTCGCTACACAAGGACTCTACCTTTCGAACAGATGATTGCCAGATGTCTGTCAGATACACTCTCACCGAATATTTACAGCGAGCCTAAGGACCCGCTATAAATCTTAGGTTTCATGCAGCTAAGATTCTCTAAAGGGACAAATAGTCTTTGTCTCAGTAGTCCCTACACATACCACCCACTACGGGAAATCTGCTTCTTCTTACGTACGACGCTCCTCGCTAGCAACTTTCTCTCAAGGGCAGCGGTCATCCCTTTCCAACAACCAACTCACAATTTTGCCAATTAACAGCGACGTCCCTTTCCCTCACTCTCTGAACTAACACTTTTCTTAACGAGTCCGATGATCCCGTATCCTTAGACACACCCAAACATAGTTTTCCTAAGGAGCATCATCGCGACACAAATTCATTCTGTTCTATCGCGAGCCGCGAGGCAAGTTGGAAGACGCCTTCTGGATTGTTCGTCCGCAGTCGTACGTAATAGCGAATCTGAATCTCTCGACGTATGTGCAATCGTCTCGACTCGAACCACCGCGTAAAGTATCACGCCGAGCTTGAACTTGGAATCTTGAATCGATAATTGTACCGTGCTTTCGGCGCGCTAGTGTATATCACGAACACAAGCAAATAAACAGTTATTGTTAAACAATACCGAGTGATTCTTCTATACCTATCACGCACGTTACCTCATCTCAAATAAGTACAGTCGGATTGAATGACAACAGTTTCATAATACGGCTATGGTGAAGTCTAAATTACAGTACTAGGGGTCTTCCCAAAGTTCCGGAGGGAAGTTTCAGGTGTTCTTTCATCTCCGACACGGCCATTCTGACTATCACGCGTCCTCGTGTGTAACTAAAATATTGAGTTTCCTAACATTAGACTCGATACAATTAACATTATTCACAATTTAACTAGATGTTCCAATAAGGCAAGGGTCCAGTGTAGCAACAAATCCTGTTCGGGGATTTGGCAGCAAAGAAATAAAAGATTATGAAAATTAGTAGCGTTATACTTAGTATCCAATGTGATAGTTGCATCCTGCAGGTTATCAGTCGGATTGTAACGGCATGATGGACCATTTTCGATTTCGCACTCCAAAGGATCTCGGTCTTCTAGATCGTATGAGCACATAGAGCTTCGTTCCACGGTCTCACTGAGTCTTATCATATTGTCACCCCGAAAAGCATGCAAGTCGCATCGCATGTTCTCACTGAGCCTTATCATACTGTTACCATGAAAAGCGTGTGAGCCACATCGCATGTTCTCACTGAGCCTTATCATACTGTTACCATGAAAAGCGTGTGAGCCACATTACACGTTCTTTCTGAGCTTTATCACACTGTTACCATGAAAAGCGTGTGAGCCACATCATACGTTCTTTCTCAGCTTTATCACACTGTTACCATGAAATGAAAAGCGTGCGAACTCCCCCTGCCGGGTGTTATTGGCATAGTGCTACTAATCTTCCGAGATCGAAGTACTCATATCGTCATGGCCACTGTTATGGCCTTCACTACAGACATCCAACTCGGCAGGGGTGCAACCATCTGGCATTTTCCTCAACATGTCGTGACTGTACTTGAACGATCGCTTACCGTTTAATACCTTTAAGATATACATGCCTCCTTCCAAAACTTCTGCTATTACAAATGGACCTCTAAATTTTGGATCTAATTTGGTTTGATTTCGTTCCTCATTTTGCGTAATACGAAATCACCGAGGTTAAACCTAACCGCTTTAGCTTTAGTTTCGTCAAATCCATCCTCATCATACCTAGCACTAGTTTCCATCCCCTTTATTGCCTGTCGTCTTATATTGGAGATATCGATACTTTTGATGTTATCGGGTAACAACAGATCGTACGGTCTTGTCGTTCTACCTATTAGTAGTTCAAATGAGCTCGAGTTTGTCACGCGGTTGGTGGTGCAATTCAAAGCCAACTGTATTTCCCCAATCGCGTCTTGCCACGGCCGCCCGGTCGTTTCCACTACCGTGAACATAATTTTCAATGCACCCGTAACACGCTCTACCTGTCCATTGGCTCTACTAGCACCGGTCGCTATCAAGTGAACTTTAATTCGTTTGCTTTCGCAGAATTCTCGAAATTCCTTACCCTTAAAACATATTCCCTGATCTGCTATTATCCGGCAGGGCCTCCCGAATAAAAATATAGCGGATTTAAGCGCTTTAATGGTGTTAAGGGAATCTATCTTACGAGTATGATGCAGGTATACGAATTTAGTGAAGACGTCGATCAAAACAATGACGTGCTCCTTTGAATCGCTTTTACCATTCAACTTGCCTGTTATGTCCATGTGGACCGTATGCCAGGGTATGCTGGTCTTAGGTATAGGATGCAGTTCGGCCTGTATCTTACTTAAACTAGCTTTCGAATCTTGACAAGCATGACAGTTCTCAATGAATCGGCGAACGTACTTCGCCATCCCTTCGAATCAGTAATATTCGTATGGTTTCTCGAGCGTTTTCTCCCAACCTTAGTGCATAATTGACTGGTGCACACGGTTAATAACACACTATCTAAAACCACTTGGGACTATAGGTAAACAAAGAGTCCTGCCGTTTCTTTGTATCCTACGGTAAATAGTACCGGACCGTAATTCGTATGTATTCGCGATGTCTCTCGCGAGCGCATCGTTTTGCAATTCCTTGACGATTTCCAAGATTTGAGAATCACGACGTTGTTCCGCTAACAGCCAATCTTCCGAAATTTCTGCCAGATTAACTATTTTCTCTTTGATTTTGTCGAATTTAATAGGGTCAACGCCTGTGCGGTTTCGCGAAAAGAAATCTACGTGAGCCGTCCGTTTACTTTCCCGATACATAATGTCATAAATAAAAGTCTGCAAGTAAGCCCATCACCTATGGTCCCTGTCATTTAAATGTACTTTATTACTCAGCGCTTTCTACGAGTTGCAATCCGTGATGACAAGAAATTTCCGTCCATGTAGATAGTGACGGAAATGTTTTACGGCGTTTACGATAGCTAATGTTTCGAGTTCATAGGAGTGATAACTGAATTCCGCGGGGCTGGTTCTTTTATTGTAATACTCTATTTCCCTGTTCTTACCTTCGGCTTGATGCGTCAAAATCGCCCCGTAACTCTCCGAGCTAGCATCAGTATGTAGTTCTATCGGGTAATTGGGGTTGAATATCATTAGCACCGGCGCGTCGGTCAGGACGGAAACTACCTGTTGTCTTATTTTCCCGTGTCTATCTGTCCAAGTTATACTTCTGTTATCTGAGATGAGCGCGTACAGGGATGAGCGCGTAGTTTCCTCGTCTGTGAGAATTTAGGGATGAACTGTGTGACGGTCGTTGGCACAGGAAAAGAACTTAAGGTGTGTATTTTACCCGGGTCGGGACGAACTTCTCCGTTATGAATTACATATCTCAAATAGAGCACCGATGTCCTTAAGAGAACGTTTCGCAAAGTTAAAAGAGAATCCGGCTTTTACGAGGGTATCTAATACGGTGTTTCAATCTTTCTAAAGCTTGATCTATCGAGTCGGCAATAATTAGGACGTTATCGAAATAAATAACAACGTACGAATGAGCGAGGTCGCCTGGGGCGTTGCGAATGGCCCTCCGAAAGACGGACGGTGCAATTTTCAGTCCAAACGGCATCGTTATCTATTCATATTGTCTGCCGGGGGTAACGAACGCTGTATACTCCGCTGAATTAGGATAAATAGGAATTTGGTGAAACCCGCTGACCATGTCCAGGCTAATAAAGTATCTCGCCTCTTGCAATCTCGCGACTTGATCCGCAATAAGGAGTAAAGGGTACCGATCCGCGACCATATTTTGACTTAGATCTCGGGAACCTGCTCATAATCTATCTGAGCCGTTTTTCTTCTTCACGAGTTACGTAGGGCTCGCAAATGGCGAATTACTAGGCCTTATGATCTTTGCATTAATTAAAACGCTTGTTTTCTCACGTACCGCTCTTCGCTTCTCCTCGCTAAGTCTATAAGAACTTCCTCGTACGGTGGTGTTAAGATCAATTAATCGTATTTCTAACCGGCCTGTATTTGCGCGAATACGTAGGAAACCCGTAACGAATGAATCTTTGAATTTGACGAGAAGAGAAATTGATCGACTTTTATTATTACCATGTACATCAGTGTCAACTTCATTAACGACGATCTCGTTTGAAGTGGTTTCATTACAGACATTAATTATTTTTGTTTTACACATAGCGAGGCTATTTTGTGTAATGTTACGTCAAAACCCAGACTTAGAGTTCCGCAACTAATCGCGATATCATATTTTAAATAACAATCAGGAAGGACATGAGAAATTATCTTCGATGTAAAAATCATTAATACACACGATGAACAAATAGGTGGCATTTGTTTAATACAGGTATTCCCTACTCCTCGCATTACTAATATGTCAGTCATTCCTTTGTCAGAAAATCTCGAGGCCGTGGACTCTTTAATTAGTGAACGCTCTGCTCCCGAATCGGAGTAAAATGGAAACGATTTACCCAGATGACATGATCTATCCGTTGATGCCTCCAGTACGCACGAGTCGACTCGCCACTCGTTATTGAAATTATAGTTTCCCTCCATAATCAGGTTGACAGCTGCGCCCCATGCAGCGGAGTCGGAGCAAGCGATTTTAAGGGTTAAAACGTGGTAGCGAAAAATTGTTAGGTTTCACACTCGATTTTGGCACTAGCGACTGAATTACTTGCGCACGATGGTCTTAAGTGCTAGCACTGTTATAGTCGGCACTGATCCCACTTCAGATGTCGGGTTGGCGTTAGGATTAGAGTTAGGGTTAAGGACGTGAAACGAATCCCTATTGGCGCTAGACGTAATGATTATGCAATAGAGGTGATATTTACTAGTGCAAATATGACTATGATGGAATTGGACAAGTAATCGCGATAATTAGATACTCGAGAAGCTAATGACAATGATCCTAGGCGCAATAACGAATCAGCGGTCAACGGGATGACGAACTCTACTTTTCCTTAGCGTCTAAGTTGTACTCAATGTTAATGCATGGGGCAATCACTACGTATCAGAGGGTTACTTGAATCGTCGTCGTGATCGTACGGGGAGTGGTTCTCCATCACGGTAACGCTGTCGAGGAAAACTATGATGGGTGTGCCTAAGGGCACGAAATCATCGGATTCGTGGAGATAATTCTTCGTTCGGAAAGTGAGGGAAATTGGCGTTACTGTTAATTGGTCAATTTCCATGTTGGTGGTTAGGGAAGGTTGCTAGCCGCCCTTAAGAGCTTCGAGAAGAGGTAGCGTCGTTCGTGAGAAAAATAGATTTCTCCTATTTTCTCGTAGTTGGAACGAGGACTGTTTGTCGGTTTGAAGGACTTTAGTTAAACAAATCTTAAGATTCATAGCCGGTCCTCGGGCTAGCTGAACATGTACTGTGTAGACGTGTCGACATCAGGTAATCATCTTACTCAAAGAATAGAGTCTGCGTGTGGCGAGCCACGGGACTGAAATCGTTGAAATGCTTACCGTCGTGCCCCGTCCCAAGTATTTCTTTTAAGGAGAGCTATAGCGTTACTTCATGCCTTTGTTAGACAAAACGTTTATCCCTTGACCGCGACTACGTTCGGCGACCGGTTGTCGCCTCTAGCCCGAGCTCACTATCATAAATCTCACATAAGTACAGTCGGATCGAATGACAACAGTTTCATAATACGGCTATGGTGAAATCTAAATTACAGTACTAGGAGTCTTCCCAAAATTCCGAAGGGAAGGTTCCGGTGTTCTTTCATCTCCGACATATGCATGCTTGATCTGCCTGGGACCAGTGTGGATATAGCGCAAACTGGCTGGTAAGCGATGTAGTTGGCAAGAAATGTGGAGTAGCAGGCACATCGAATTGTCGACATATCAGCAATAGCAACGGAGAAACGTTGAGTTGAATACTTGAGTCTGAATGTGCGAAACTACAATTTCACTGCATATAACAGGAACCAGAGTCGACGTAGAGCAAAGCGCATAAGTACTGCATTTGGCTGTAATTGTGGAGTATAGCGCGCATCGCATTTGCGACATTCGTATACAATAGCAGCGCTGATACGTTGGTTTGAACATTTAGGAATGAATATGCAAAACAGCAATTACGCTGAATCTGTCAGTAACCAAAGAAGACGTAAGACAGAAGAGAAGATAGAATCGGAAGATGTGCTCTGTGCTCACCAGCAAATCAGGAGCATAACGCTCACCGAATTGTCGTCATATCTGCCACAGAAACGGAGATACGTTGCTCTCGATATTCAAGCATAAATATGCTAAATTGCAATTATGGTGTATTTGACAGGGACAAGAGCATACATAACTCTAACCTACTGATGTGCGCTGTATATGACATCAGATGATAAATACAACGCGCACCGACTTGTCTGTAAGTGTGCCATAGAACCAGAGATTCGTTGGTTCGAATATTTAATACTGATTATGCAAAACTGCAAATACGCAGGGTTCGGCTGTGTCCCGATTTTACATGCATCAAACGGAATAACGTGCACTGTGCTTGGCAGCAAATTTGGAGTATAACGAGCCTCTAATTGTAGCCATATGTGCCATAGAATCGGAGATACGTCGGTTTGAATACTTCATACTGAATAAACGAAACTGCAACTACGCTGGATCTGGCTGGGTCCAGATTTTACATAGCGTAAACCGGATGATGTGCACTGTACTTGGCATCAGATGTGGAATATAATGCGCATCGTATGGCCAATGCTTCTGCAAAACAAGCGGAGATACCTTGATTCGAATGTGTAAGCATTAATATGCAAAACTGCAATCACGCAGGATTTCTCCGAGTCCAGTCTTGACAGTGTGCAAACGGGCTGATGTGTGCTGTATTTGACTGCAAATGTGCAGTATTACGTGCATCCTATTGTCGACATACCTACAATGGATACGGAGATACTTTCACTTGAATAACTAGGCTTTGAATATGCAAAACTACAAATACGCTGGATTTGACTCGATTTAACACGGCTTAAACCAGATGAAGCGCTCGGCGTATGGCAGTCAATGTGGAATATAACGCGCATCGTATTGTCGACATATGTGCTATTGGATCGGAGTCACGTTGATTTGAATATTTAAGCGTGAGCATACAAAATTGCATTTGGGCTGGATTTTGCAAGGACCAGAGTTGACACAGCACAATCTAGCTGATGGGCAATGTAGCTACAGCAAATGCGGAGTACAAGGCGTATGGAATTGTCGACATATGTGCAAAAGAAGCGGCGAATCTTTGAATGCAATATTAAGCATTAACAAAAAATACTACAGTTACGCTGGATTTTACGGGGTCCAGAGTTGACATAGCACAGACCGGCTGATTTGGCATCATATGTGGAGTATTCTGCGCATCGAATAGGCGACATAGAAACCAAGATACGTTCAATTGAATATGTAGTATTTGAACATTTCGCCTGAAAATGCATAATTGCAAATACGCTGAGTTTGGCTGCGCCCATACGTTACATAACTCAAACCAGATAATATGCATTGTGTTTGGCAGCAAAAGTGGCGTATATCGCGCATCGAATTGTCGGCATATCTCCAATGCAAACGGCGATACGGTGATTTGAATAATTAATCATGAATATGTAAAGCAGCAATTTCGCTAGGTTTGACAGAGACCGGAGTTGACATGGTACAAACCAGCAGATGTGCGGTGCACATGACATCGGATGTGAAATGTAACGGGCATCGCTTTGTCGCCATATGTGCAATAGAAACGGAGATACATTCATTTGAATATGTTAACCTTAATTTGTAAAACTGCAATTACGCTTGATATGTCGAGGACCAGAGATGATATAATAGCACGAGCCAGCTGATGTGAGCTGTATTTGGCAGGCAATGAGGAGTATATCTCGCACCTAATTGACGGCAAATCTCCAATCGCAGCGGTGATACGTTTTATTTAATATTCAATAATGGGCCTGTTACGATACCGATAGTATTAGCGCGACTGAAACACTTTGCCGTCTCAGTAAAATCATTCTATTTCAAGCTTCACGCTACAGTTCTGAATCCGGACAAGACCGATTCAAGTTCTCGCAAGAGCAAGCAGTCAAATTAAGGTACTTACACGAGTTAGAGTCTAATACATTTTATTGGTCCAACATCGATGGGGCGATCTCGCATCGAAATTTTCGGAGGACCGCGTAACCTTCCAACGACGACCGCCGTACGAGCAGCGGATAATCTTATTTCGTGCCTTAGGTTGCCCTCACCACGTCCTCTACTTCTTGATTCTTGGTTGGTAGCTTTAGCGGCTGCAGGTCCGAGAAATTGCATCTTGACCCGCTTTCTCGTATGTCTCATGTGACGTCTCGCTTTCCGCCGTAGACACTTGTCGGATCTACATACGTTGAACCATTTGCGCGAGACAAGCGCGGCGTTCTGCAGGGCCGAGGGATCCAATTTTCGAAGTATCAAGTGCAAAACCTCCAGTGGTAGTTCGGAAATGATATCTACCTTACTTGGCACGAACAAACCAACGACGCGTAGAACAGATCTATAGAAACTCCATGTTGCTTCTGTTGTGGCGCGAGCACGACTGACGGTCTGGCTGAGAATGAATTCTTATATATGTGCCGTTCGTCACGGTGCACTGCGAGTTCCGGCTCCGGTGAGAGTCCTGGACAGTCAGAATCGATCGCATGTGCATGTATCATCCTATAGATCGGGTTCACATTATTATTAGTGTTAGATGCGTGAAACGAATCTTCATTTGGATTAGACGTTGTAGTTATGCAATAGAGCAGATATTCACTAGTGCGAATTTGATTTGAGGTGTATGGTAGCGATTTAGGTTTAAAGGCACAAGAGTATATTTCACTATGTAGCTTATTAAAATATACCCTACGTGTACACTAGTCGTATAATACACTTGTTGTCTTGATTCGTGATTACGAATAGATGAGCGCAAAGAAGGATCGACTTAGCTGCTACTCCTCGTGTCACTCGATAAAAAAGAATGCCTCGCTACCCCGCTCGCTATATTCATATGCGTTGGAGTTGACAAAAGGCGTTGGGATTTGAATTTTGAAGGTGTTCTCGAAAATTCGCAACTGACGCTGAACTCTCGACCTTGTTTACAAATGTTGAATTTTCGGGTAGTTGACTCGAGGGCATATGATCACGACAAAATCTACGGATTTTGATTAACCTTCGGTAACCGCCTAAGGTTGTCGGATCTATAATAAATTCATCTTTCAGTAAACACGATTTTTTGTGTAGCGGGTTCACTAGACCGAAACCGTTATGAATTTTACCTACGAGTGCCGCTACAGTACCCGCTTGCCAGTGTTAACGTTACTTCTTTTTATGTTTGTTTATGTATGTTAGCGCGGTGCCCATGCTAACCGCTTAATTCAAACCCGTTTGAGGAGGAGAACGAACTCTCCTGCCCGAACGCGTGGTATAATTGGTTCTTGCGTCTCCTTCGCTTTGTTGCGCTTGCTCGCTGCTTTGCGGTCGGAAGATTTTCCCAGGTAAAAATACGTCGTAGGTTTCTGCGCTCCTTTCCAGATGCTCGATATCTTCCGGCACGATGAAGGCGGGTTTTATACGATCTACGGAGACTTTCACGCTTTTGTCCTTCATCCGTATTTTAATGGTTTTCATCCACGCTGTGTAACCTGATAGGGGCCATCGTATGGTGGTTGCAGTGGACCTCCGATTGCATCGTGGCGTACGAAAACGC
Organism: Bombus affinis; assembly: GCF_024516045.1. Classification (NCBI taxonomy): domain Eukaryota; kingdom Metazoa; phylum Arthropoda; class Insecta; order Hymenoptera; family Apidae; genus Bombus; species Bombus affinis. The sequence continues at coordinate 199,137 of NW_026108836.1, forward strand.
ACGGCGACGTTTCTAAATCGCGGAACATTAACGTTTTCTTTTCGCCGTGTCGTGAAGTCGGCAGAGGTCTAATATCGCTCATTCGCTCTCGCAGACAGTTTGCGAATTCCGCGTTGGCCGGTTGTTTTGCTGGTACAAAGAATTCTGCTGGCAATCGTATGTCCGTACCATAAATCATTTCGGCTGCCGTTGCGCTCAGGTCCTCCTTGATAGCGGTTCTAATGCCTAAAAGAACTATGGGAAGGCTTTCAACCCAGTTGCTCGAATTGTGGCATTTGATTGCGGCCTTAAGCTGCCTGTGAAAGCGCTCTACCATCCCGTTGGACGCGAGGTGGTAGGCTGTGGTACGCAAATGCTTAATGCCGAGCATCCGGCATAGTTCGTTGAAAAGACTGGATTCGATTTGGCGTCCTTGATCGGTTGTTATTTTTGCTGGGACGCCAAAACGCGCTATCCATGTGGAAAGAAGAGCCGAGGCAACGGTCGTCGCTTCCATATCTGGTATTGGAATCGCTTCGGGCCAACGTGAAAAACGGTCGATACATGTTAGACAATATCGGTAGCCTTGTGAATATTGCATGACGATGATGTCTAAATGTATATGCTCGAATCGTCCTGCGAGCTCTCCGAATGTTCCGGTCGGCGTTGATACGTGTCTCGCTATTTTACATTGTTGACACGGGATGCATTGCCGTGTCCATGTTTGGCTTTTATTTAATTTTTGTTTACCGCCGGCCAAACTATACGCGATTTTACGAATTTTTGGGTCGCGCGTATCCCTAGATGGGAAAGTCCGTGGAGCGAATTGAATACGTCGAGCCGCAAGTGTTGCGGTACGTACGGTCGTACGATCTCGCCTGATACATCGCAGTATATTTCCGCGTCGTTATCCGGAAAACGAATTTTCTTAACCTGCAACGCGGATATATCGGAGTTGATGATGTCGCGGAGCTCCTTGTCGTTTTCTTGCGCGGCGGCGAGAATTGTGTGATCCACGGATTTTCCTATGGCTTCGATGCGAGATAGGGCGTCGGCTGCATTGTTATTCAGCCTTTTTATATGCCTTATATCGGTCGTGAACTGCCCGATATAATCTAGTTGACGGAATTGTCTCGGCGATCACTTGTCGGGATTTTGACTGAACGCATAGGTGTGGGGTTTGTGATCTATGAAAATAATGAAATTCCTCCCATCTACGGCGTGTCTAAATCGCTTGACCGCGGTATACATAGCGAGTAATTCGCGATCGTACGCGCTATATTTTCGCTGCGCGAAATTTGAGGCTTTAGTTAAGAAACCCAATGGTTGCCGAGTGTCATTCGCGCGTTACTGCAACACCGCCCCTATTGCAATGTCGGACGCGTCTACTGCGAGGCTGATGGGCGCGCCAGGTATACGATGCGCTAACATCGTAGCGTTAGCTAGGGCGCGTTTTGACTCGCTAAAGCTCGTTTTGGCTTCCTCCGACTAAATAATGGGCATGTTGCCCTTTTTCTTCCCTTGCAACAAATCGTTGAGGGGTTGCAAAATTTTAGCTGCCCCCGGTATGAAACGTCGGTAAACGTTAATCATACCGAGGTATCCGCGTAGTGCCTTGATGTTCGCGGGGAGCGGTGCTTCGTTTATGGCTGTAACGCGATCGGCGAGCGGTTTTATTCCGTGCGCGTTTACCGTATGGCCTAGGCAGGCTATTTCATTAATTCCGTACTCGCATTTTGCGAGGTTGATTACTACGCCGTACTGGTTTAGACGTTTGAACAAGATCCGCAAGTGCCAGCGGTGCTGTTCCTCGGTTTCCGAAGCTACCAAGAAGTCATCTATGTACGCGTAAACGAAATCTAAGCCTCGCGTGATTACGTCGACATATCTTTGACACGTTTGCGCGGCGTTTCGAAGCCCAAACATCATGTTGTTTGCCTCGAAAAGGCCGAATGGTGTCGAAATCGCGGTTTTTGTAACGTCCTCAGGCGCGATTGACATTTGATGGTAGGCTCGCACTAAACCAATTTTTGAGAATATTCGCCGACCGTGTAAATGCTGCGCGAAGTCTTGTATGTGCGGTGGAGAGTACCTGTCGGGTACAGTGCGGGCGTTTAGCGCCCTGTAGTCACCGCAATGTCGCAGACTTCCATCCTTCTTTGGGACGACGTATAGTCGAGATGCCCGGGAACTCTTCGATGGGCGCATGACTCCTTGCTCGATAAGTGTTGCAAATTCCGCCTTGATTGGCTTGAGACGGTCCGGTGCGAGAGGGCGGGGTTTGCAATATACGGGCGGGCGGGGTGTGGTTTCGATGTGGTGCTCCACACTGTGCCGTATTTTCTCTCACCCAAAGGCCGGTGGGCGCGTTAGATCTGCACATTTCGCCAACAATTGGTGGTAGACCAAATCCCCGTTTACGGTCTTAATCATAAGCTGTTCGCAGTTGGCGGCGTATCCCCTGGTCGATAGCTGGTTTGTTGTGTCGAGAAGTCGTCTTTTTCTTGGATCCACAAGCAACCTGTAATGACTTAGGAAATCTAGGTCGATGATGGGGGTTTGCACATCGGCGACAGTGAAGTGCCATTTGAAGGCACGTCTAAGGGACAGGTTCAGCTCCATCGCTATAGTGCCGTACGTTGCGATGCGCGTCCCATTGGCAGCGAATAGTTCATACGTTGTTTTCTTTACGTCCCTAGATAGCCTGCTTCGGGGATGAACGCCGATATCAGCACCGGTGTCAACTAAGAACGAAGTCTTCGTTCTCATGTCCAAACTAAAGATGCGGCGAGATCCCAAGCCGTCGCCGTCCTCCGCTTTTACGGACGGCAGGGGTCGTTTCCCGACTTCCACTTACAATCGTGGCGCGATCGCCGAACCTCGCATGATAGAAGCAAATTCCGTCCTGGCGCGGATAGTCTCGGGAACGCGAACGGCGGCGGGGTCGAGTGAGAGAATTCGAACGTCTTCGTAGTCGATGATACCCGCTGATTCCCATAGCCTTAATCTGTTCTCGCAGTCTACTGACCTCGGCGGCCAGTGCGTCGTTTTTGCCTTCGTGTGATGCCGGTGGCTCGATTGTGACTACCTTCGCGCGCTGCCCGTTACGATTATACGCCTCATCGAGTTTATCCGCTCTCCTGGTCAGTTTCTCGATACTCGTATCGTCCACTGCAGCCAGGACTTCCCTGATGCGATTCCTGAAGCGAGGGGGCTGGCTAATTTTTTAAGTCATTATAAAACTGTGAGGGTTTTCTGTCGCCCATCTCTTCACGTTCGACTAACCTTTCGAACTTGGCGGTGTCCGATTCGGTCAGGGCGCGGATCAGCTCGCTCTTCAATTTATCGTACTGGCCTGTGGCGAGGAGGTTGGTCACTGTATCCTCAATCTTCGCGAGGTAATGTGGGTCGAGGAGTCCCATGAGGGCTAAGGATTTTTCATCGTCGTGGAAGATGCCGGCTACCCCGAAATATTTCTCTAAAATGGAAAACCAAATCCTGGTCATCGTGGGCATAAAGGGCGGCACGCGGAACGATGAGCCGGCTGGAGTTCGTTTGCTCTCCTTTTCCATTGTGTGAGTTGCGGACTATGATATTCAAACTGCGACTAGCCTATCGCTGTCACCTCTTACACAAAAATCACGTCGGTGTCACCAGTTTGAGATGTATGGTAGCGATTTAGGCTTAAAAACACAAGAGTATATTTAACTGTGTAGTTTATTAAAATATACCCTACGTGTACACTAGACGTATAATACACTTGTTATCTTGATTCGTGATTACGAATAGATCGGCGCAAAGAAGTATCGACTTAACTGCTACTGCTCGTGTCATTCGATAACAAAGAATGCCTCGCTACCCTGTTCGCTATATTTATATGCGTCGGAGTTGACAAAAGACGTTGGGATTTAAATTTCCAAGATGTTCTCGAAAAATCAGAACGGACGCTGAACTCTCGACCTTGTTTACAAATGTTGACATTTCGGGAAGTTGACTCGAGGGCATGTGATCACGACAAAAACGACGGAATTTGATTAACCTTCGGTAACCGCCTAAGGTTGTCGAATCTATAATAAACTCATCTTTCAGTAAACACGATTTCTTGTGTAGCGGGTTCACTGGACCGAAACCGATATGAATTTTACCGACGAGTGCCGCTATAGGTGTATAATGAATCCTCAGGCTAGCTAAACATATACTGTTGAGATGCGTTGACATCTGGCAATCATCTTATCCGACGGATAGAGTCTGCGAGTGGCGAGACACGGGACAGAAACCGTTGGAATGTTTACTGTCACGTGCCGCTACCATTATTTCATTTAAGGACAGCTATAGCATTACTCCATGCCTTTATTAGACAAAACGTTCATCCCTTGACCGCGGCTACGTTCGGTGACTGGTTGTCGCCTCGAGGCCAAGTGCAGTATCACAGGTTTCGAACAATTAGAATCGGAATGGATGGCTACAATTGTTGAATTACAGCTATGGTAGAATCTAGATTACAATGTAACGGGATTTTCCCAAAATTCCAAACGGAAGGTTCCCTTGTTCTTTCATCTCCGATTTATATTTATGCTTGATCTGTCTGGGACCAGTCTGGATATAGCGCAAACTGGCTGGCAAACGATGTATTTGGCAAGAAATGTGGAGTACCAGGCACATCGAATTGTCGATATATCAGCAACAGCAACGGAGATACGTGGAGTTGAATATTTGAGTCTGAATCTGCAAAACAACAATTACACTGCATATAACAGAGACCAGAGTCGATGTTCTGGCGCGCAACACATCTGCACTCCATCCCGCGCGGCTTGGCATCCAACGGTCCACGTGCCATCCTTCGAATCCTCCATAGGCCCAAGGACCCATCATAAAGCCGAAATCCCAACTGCATTGTTCGCACATATGGCCTAAGTCAATCTGTTTGCCCGAAAAGACTTTCTAATTCTAGAAGTGTTTTCGGTCGGTTCTTAGAAAGGTCCTTGGGTTCATTACGCCCTCTTAAGAATTACGGAGAAGGCGGGTATTGGCCTAACTAAAAAAGCGGACATCTACCTAACGGAAATTCTGAGTTTTCCCATAAACAATGCCGCCTAGGACCCACGTTGGTAGGAGGCTTCTTCCTCCTCTCTTCCTTTCTAACATTAGTCATAACCAATCGGCATCGCGGATCATTGCCCTCACTTTCCTAACTAACAATGTAATCAACGAATCCGCGTTCTTCGCTCAAAGGGCACACCAATACCGAGCTTCGTACTCACATCAGAATAAACTTTAGAGTTACATCATCTCTCACGGTGACTAGAGTTCCTGCAATCCCTATAACTCTCACCGTTCCTATATCTCTAAGAGCCTCCTATTTCCCTCACAGTATCCAGAAGTCCGACAGCTCCTACAGCTCTCACGGACCTGGAGCTCCTATAGCTCACACTCTCATCTAAGAATAATCCATCTCTTCGTTATCTGTATCTTAAGCAACGGCGTTCTTACTCAGTGTGATTGTATAAATCGCTGGAAATACATATATTTTTTATAACTTTGTGACTCCCAGTGTTATACCACAACGACTACACCTATTATCCTAAGCGAAATACGGGGATCGAACTATCCGTGGTGTCGATTATTCCAATCGTAACGGGAATTTACGACTCCCATTGACGCGTATTCAAACGACCGCGTCTCCCCGCGATAGCTCGAAAATACAGTCGACATAGCGCAAACCGAATAAGTACTGCATTTGGCTGTAATTGTGGAGTATAGCGCGCATCGCATTTGCGACATGTATCCAATAGCAGCGCTGATACGTTGGTTTGATCATTTAGGCATGAATATGCAAAACAGCAATTACGCTGAATCTGTCAGTGACCAGAGAAGACGTAAGACAAAGATATGATAGAATCGGAAGATGTGCTCTGTGCTCACCAGCAAATCAGGAGCATAACGCTCACCGAATTGTCGTCATATCTGCCACAGAAACGGAGATACGTTGCTTTCGATATTCAAGCATGAATATGCTAAACTGCAATTATGGTGTATTTGACAGGGACAAGAGTGAACATAACGCTAAACTACTGATGTGAGCTGTATATGACATCAGATGACAAATATAACGCGCACCGAATTGTCTGTAAGTGTGCCATAGAAACGGAGATTCGTTGGTTCGAATATTTAATACTGAATATGTAAAACTGCAAATACGCAGGGTTCGGCTGGGTCCCGATTTTACATGCATCAAACGGGATAACATGCACTGTGCTTGGCAGCAAATTTGGAGTATAACGAGCCTCTAATTGTAGCCATATGTGCCATAGAATCGGAGATACGTCGGATGAATACTTAATCCTGAATATACGAAACTGCAACTACGCTGGATCTGGCTGGGTCCAGATTTTACATAGAGTAAACCGGCATCAGATGTGGAATATAACGCGCATCGTATGACCAATGTTTCTGCAAAACAAGCGGAGATACCTTGATTCGAATATGTAAGCATTAATATCCAAAACTGCAATCACGCTGGATTTCTCCGAGTCCAGTCTTGACAGTGTGCAAACGGGCTGATGTGTGCTGTATTTGGCAGCAAATGTGGAGTATAACATGCATCCTATTGTCGACGTACCTACAATGGATACGGTGATACTTTCACTTGAATAACTAGGCTTGAATATGCAAAACTACAAATACGCTGGATTTGACTCGGTCCGGATTTAACACGGCTTAAACCAGATGAAGCGCTCTGCGTATGGCAGTCAATGTGGAATATAACGCGCATCGTATTGTCGACATATGTGCTATGGAATCGGAGTCACGTTGATTTGAATATCTAAGCCTGAACATACAAAATTGCATTTGGGCTGGATTTTGCAGGGACCAGAGTTGACACAGCACAGACCGGCTGATTTGGCATCATATGTGGAGTATTCGGCGCATCGAATAGGCGACATAGAAACCAAGATACGTTCATTTGAATATGTAATATTTGAAAATTTCTCCAGAAAATGCATAATTGCGTATACGCTTAGTTTGGCTGCGCCCACACGTTACATAGCTCAAACCAGGTAATATACATTGCGTTTGGCAGCAAAAGTGGCGTATATCGCGCATCGAATTGTCGGCATAACTGCAATGCAAACGGCGATACGGTGATTTGAATAATTAATCATGAATATGTAAAGCAGCAATTTCGCTAGGTTTGACAGAAACCGGAGTTGACATGGTACAAACCAGCAGATGTGCGGTGCACATGACATCGGATGTGAAATGTAACGGGCATCGCTTTGTCGCCATATGTGCAATAGAAACGGAGATACATTCATTTGAATATGTTAACCTTAATTTGTAAAACTGCAGTTAAGCTTGATATGTCGAGGACCAGAGATGATATAATAGCACGAGCCAGTTGATGTGAGCTGTATTTGGCAGGCAATGAGAAGTATATCTCGCATCTAATTGACGACAAATCTGCAATTGCAGCGGTGATACATTGTAGTTAATATTCAATAATGGGCCTATTACGATACCGATAGTATTAGCGTGACTGAAACACATTGCCGTCTCAGTAAAACCATTTTATTTCAAGCTTCACGCTACAGTTCTGAATCCGGACAAGACCGATTCAAGATCTCGCAAGAGCAAGCAGTCAAATTAAGGTACTTACACGAGTTAGAGTCTAATACATTTTATTGGTCCAACATCGATGGGGCGATCTCGCATCGAAATTTTCAGAGGACAGCGTAACCTTCCAACGACGACCGCCGTACGAGCAGCGGATAAACTTATTTCGTGCCTTAGGTTGCCCTCACCACGTCCTCTACTTCTTGATTCTTGGTTGGTAGCTTTAGCGGCTGCAGGTCCGAGAAATTGCATCTTGACCTGCTTTCTCGTATGTCGCATGTGACGTCTCACTTTCCGCCGTAGACACTTGTCGGATCTACATACGTTGAACCATTTGAGCGAGACAAGCGCGGCGCTCTGCAGGGACGAGGGATCCAATTTTCGAAGTATCAAGTGCGAAACCTCCAGTGGTAGTTCGGAAGTGATATCTACCTTACTTGGCACGAACAAACCAACGACGCGTAATAGAGATCTAAAAAACTCCATGTTGCTTCTACTGCTGCGCGAGCACGACCGACGGTCTGGCTAAGAGTGGAGGCTTATATATGTGCTGTTCGTCACGGTGCACTTCGAGTTCCGGTTCCGGGTGAGAGTGCTGGTCAGGCAGAATCGATGGTATGTGCATGTATTTTCACTTACATCGGGTTCACATTATGATTAGAGTTAGAGGCGCGAAACGAATCTTCATTTGGTTTAGACGTTTGTAGTTATGCAGTAGAGCAGATATTTACTAGTGTAAATATGATTGTTATATAATTGGCAAGTAGTCGTGGTGATGAGGTACTCGAGAAGCTATAAATAAAATAGCTATAAATAAATTCCCTTTTTTTAGCACACAACATTTATACATATATCCTATACTCTAAAGACCTCGAAATGCTACTAGCACGCACGCTTTTTGTCAACCGGCTCCTCCATATACTTCTAACGCCTGACTTTTGTCTTTTGTCCCAACTAAGGCCTGGACGTCCTCTGACGCTTACACGCACATTTACATGTACAGCTTAAATGTATCATGTTCCTAACACGCCTCCTTACATTTATACTGTACACTTAATCGTATTTACATGCTTTGACGAATTACGTAACAGAAACTTTAACACTTATTGCTTTATCTACATTCCTCTTAGTTTACATTCATCCATGACCTAAACCTTTCGAATTTCTCTCTACGCAGTGAATTCGTAAAAATATCCGCAGTATTTTCGCCTGTAATTACTTTAAATATGTTTATCTTATTCTCCTTTAAGCACTCGTGAACGTAGTGCTAATGAACTTCAATGTGTTTAGAATTTTTTGTAAAATTTCCGTGCTCGTCTATACTTATCACTCCAGAGTTATCCTCATAAATTTTTACAGGGTTATCGTCTAGATTTACATTGAAGATTTTCATAATTTCCCTAATGGACATTAATTCACTCACCGCTTCCGATAGAGCTACATACTCTGCATACGTCGAGTCTTTTGTCACACACCTTTGTTTTTTAGACTTCCAACCAATTACATTTCCATACAATCTAATTACATATTCAGAAGTCGATTTCCTTTCTAAATGATCTCCTGCCTAATCAGCGTCCACATAACAATCTATCGTTTCACATTTTTCATTCCTTTTATAATCTAATCTTAAATCTCTAGTCCGGTACAAATATTTCAATATTTGCATAGCATATTTAAAGTGTGTCTCATTACAACAATCTTGAAATCTACTCAAATAATTCACACTATAATTTCTATCGGGTCTGGTATTTTCACTAATATACAACAATGCGCCAATTAAATTTTTGTATTCAATATCCTCTCTATTTATCTCAGCTTTTTCAATTCTTAAGTTGGTCTCCATAGGTGTACAGTACAATTTGCTATTTTGTAACTTACATTTGTTTGCTAATGATTCAATGTATTTCTTTTGGCTTAATCTTATTTCATTTTTGAAATAATCATAGTCTATATTTATTCCAAGATATTCTTTGACTTCATCTAAATCTTTCATTTCAAATCTATTAGTTAATAACTTCTTTACCCTTTGTATCTTCCTTTTATTTTTACTACAAATTAGCAAATCGTCTACATACATTAGCAAATAAACAACATTTTCTCCCTCTCCATGTGTATATAGGCACAACTCTATGTTATTCTTCTTAAAACCTAATCTCGTCACATACTTATCAAGACACTCATACCACTCCCTTCGACTTTCTTTTAACCCATAAAGCGCTTTCGATAGTTTACAAACTCTATTCGTTCCGTCCGCATATCCCTTTGGTTGATTTACATATACCTCCGAGGTTACTTCACCATTTAAAAAAGCAGTTTCTACATTCATTTGCTCGATAATTAATCCATTTCGACAACAAAATGTTAGCAATATCTTGAAGGTCTAATTACTCGCTACTGGGGAGTATATGTCATCGGCTACGTTTCTTTGTTGGAATCCTCTTACCACTACTCAAGCCTTATACCTGTCATCTGATTTTCTCGTGTAAACCCATTCTACATCTAATACGTCTTTGCCTTTTACCCTTTCTACCAATTTCCAAGTTTTATTCTTATAAAGACATTCTATTTCCTTATCCATAGCTTGTTTCCAATCTTCACTATCTTCACAACAAATCGCCTCCTCAAATGTACAAGGGATATCTACACTACAATAATTTGCGTGGATTTCACTAATGTTTTCTTTTTCTGGATATCTTACTGGAGTTCTCCTATTACGTGTAGATCTTCCAGGGATGTTTAAGCTTTCAAGACTGTTATCATTTTCATCTTCCCTACTTTCTAACTCTTCCTTATTCATGTTTACCAATAAATCATTATCATCAATGTCATCGTTATCTTTATCGAATGAATTCTCCACAAAACCGATACATTTTGTGTCTGTTTCTATGACCTCTACATGTCTCGCTATTGTTATTTTCCCACCTAATAAGACTCTGTAGCCTACTTCACTATATCCAAACAAAATTCCCATATCTGCCTTTTTATCCCATTTTGAAACTCTCTTTTGTTCTTACAAAAAATTTACTTCCATATAAATGTAGATTTTCAACACTCCCGAAGAATATTTCAAAAGGTGTCTTTCTCTCTATTGTATTTGCCAGTATTCGATTTTTCAAGTATACCGCTGTCCAATTAATTTCGAGCCAGTACCTTTTATGTACTTTCGCTTCCGCTAACAAGCAACGCGCCATGTCCATCACTGTTCTATTATACCTTTCCGTTGTCCCGTTTAATTCATGTACGTAGGTTGGGCAATTATTTATTCTGATACCTTTATCCCTAGCAAACTTATAAATTCGATTATTCAAGTACTCTTTTCCATTATCACATCTCAATATTATAAACCTCTTGCCCGTTAAATTCTCGGCTTCATTTACAAACTGTACGAAACAATCAAAGACCTCATCTTTTGATTTTATACAATAACTTCTAGCTATTTTGCTATAATTATCGATAAATGAGATGAAATATTTCTCTTCATTGAATCCGGTAGTCTTAAAACCGCACACGTCCGAATGAATAATTTCCATTATCTCCATAGCCTTGGTTCGATTATTTTTCAATGGTAAATTTTGCATTTTCCTTTTCATGTACACCCTACATTTCAAAAATTCCTTTTCAAATTCATTCGTTATACCAGTGACTAGCTGCTCTTTACCCAAAATATTTAAATATTTAAAATTTACGTGTCCTAGCATCCTATGCCATCTTTTCCTTTTACTCATATCACTACGTTCGGCGCTGTTTGCTAAGTGCTCCTTCCCTTTCAATATACTTTTCATTCTATATGTTCCCTTTTCTTTAACCGCTACCGCTGTAAGCTTATTGTCCTCATCTATTACTTTTGCAATATTTCCTATTGAAATGACCTTGTTCCTATTATCTGTTAACTTGCCTAAACTAATCAAGTTTGCGGACATTTCTTTTGCGCAAAAAACATTATCCACATTTATTTCATTTTGCATTCCAAATGCTTCAAAATAACTTATAACATTCCCTAATTTTGTTGCCTTTATCGATCTATTATCGCCTAAATATATATTTACCGGTTCTTTAAGGTCAATACATTTATCTAAATAATTTACGCTGTTAATTATGTGATCTGTGCAACCGCTATCTAATAGCCACATTACTTCATAATTACTTATCTCGTTCGCCTCGCCGCTGTGTGCTGCGTGCGCCGTTGTTATCCATGTGCTTGATCTTGAGTTACCATGCTCGCTCGTGCCGGTTGTTGACTGACGATGGAAATTTCCATGTCCCCTGCTCGTATTTCCTTTGTTTCCTCCTCCTCTGCTGCGACAACGTGTTGACCCAAGCCAAAAACTGATATACTGTTTCCCGCTTCGACGCCATTTTGACACTCTCTCGCAAAATGTCCTACTCTTCCACATCTGAAGCATCCTCCCTTTTTTGCAGAAAAGGCGTTGGTTTGCATTTCTCCTCGATTGGACTTATTTTTCTTCTCCGCTATTTCAATTTTATTTTTTACATACGCTGCCGTTTGATTTTCGGCTTTCAGTGCATCTACTATATCCGCTATGTAGCTGTATTCTTCGGGTAGCGTAATCAGCATGTAAGTTAGTTTTTCCCTCTCACTCACTTGTGCACCAGCACATTTTAATTCGTTTATTAATTTTTCGAAATCGCTAAACAACGATGCTGAATCACTGCAGTTCTCAAGTTTTATCTTTTCCAATCTCCTTCTGCATACGACCTGTAGTGCCGTCGACTCTTTCAAGTTTCATGTCATCAAACTTTTTTACTATCTCATACGCCGTTTTTTCTTCTCTAATATATTCCAATTGTCTGTTTGTGATGGCACTATAAATTATATTTATTGCCTTCGGATCCTTTTTGTCCCAGTCTTCACTGTCTGTTTCTGTCTTCACCCTAGTTGTGACAACCTCGCATTCTCTATACTTGAGAAACGTTGTTATTCTTTGCTTCCACATACCGTAAATATTCATCGAAAATAGGTATCATGATTTCCAATCTCTCCATTTTAAATGATTCCTGATCAGTTACTCAAGCGTTCCTACGTGCTCGAAGTGTATTTTTCCTCTTTGTAACCTTTGAACGTTTCTTTCTTTACTGAAGATTCACTCGATCTAACTCGCAATATTGAAAACCATGCACTAAAATAACTGGCAAAACTATGAACCACGCTCTGCTACCATGTAAAGATATAGAATGGACTCGGAAATACAAATAATTCCCTTTATTTAGCACACAACAGTTATACATATATCTTATACTCTAAAGACCTCGAAATCCTACCCGCACGCACGCTTGTTGTCAACAGACTCTTCCAGATACTTCTAACCACTGACTCTTGTCTTTTGTCCTAACTAAGGCCTGGACATCCTCTGACGCTTATACACACATTCACATGTACAGTGTAAATGTATCAGATTCCTAGCAGAATTGTTATGCGACTGATGCATCAACATACCATGCAAGAAGAATTGGAAACTAGGACAAAAAGGAAGAGCTTTGAAAGAGATACTTATAATCATAGTAAACGACAAAAAATTCGTATATGTTCAAGTGAATCTGACGAGGAGGATATTGATGAAAAGGTAGTTGACAATAGAAGAATACAAGTAATAACACAAGAGTCAAACAATCTCCTCGATAACGGCAAAAGGATGATGCGAATGATGGGATATAAGGCGGTTACGGCCTCGGAAATAATGAACAAGGTCGTTTAGAGTCAGTTCAAGCACCTAGACAGCATGGTCGCAGAGTCTTTGGACATCATGTTCCTGGACGTGAAGATTCAGGTCTTAAATGGAATCCTGCAGAGGAAGTTATAAAGTTTGTAAAAGATATGAAATGGTGATATGAAAAGTTGACCACAGATGATGAAATTGATTTCTGTTGTGAAGATATAGTGAAAACTGTTATCAATGCGAAAACGGTATTCGCCCATTTGGATGACGTTGAAGTGCGTCGAGCAAGGACACGTTGTAATCCTCATGAAACAATTCGTGGTGCACTTTTTTTAAATCGTGCTACTGTTAAAATGGCGAATACAGATAGAGCATGTAACTTTATCTTTACTAACCCAAAAGGTTTGAGGGAGAATGGGCTGCTATACTTTGCAGATGTATGTGCTGGGCCAGGAGGTTTTAGGGAACATTTTCTATGGCGAATACGAATTCAAATTACGAATTCAAATACGAATTATTTCAACCCCCCCCCCCCCCCCGACTAGTATAGGTAGCCTTAACTCAAATACATCTGACAGTTACAACAACAAAGACTCCGTTATTAGTCCACATGATCTTCGTCCTCTTCACACGCGACAACTACAGAGGTAATACCGGAAAATATAATTAATAAGATGGTCTTCTGAGTGGTTTAATTGCAATAGTATTTGGGATGAAATATACTTTTTCAAATCATATGCGGCATTTCGTATAATAACTGAATGGTTATAGGAAAGAATGATGACGTTAAACCGTACGATACGATTGCATAGCATATTTTATAATTGTATAACAAATACTTCCCGCAGGGAGGGCTCGCTTATGTGAGCCTATGAGGGCTGGCAAACCCACTTTCCCGAAGCCAGGGGGACCGTCGGGACAAGCGTCTCGCATACGCGAGTCCCTATGTACTCCGCAGGGAAGGTCGTCGGGGGTAAAAGGCGTTTAATTACTATTACATCCTCTCTACGTGGCCTTGGGCAGTAGCGCACCCACGATCCTGATGCCAAGGATGAGACCGCCGGGATAAGTTCCCGGGTACAAAAGTACCTTGAGGCCCCCGCTTACGTGAGTCCCATCTGGAACGCCGAGCTCGGTTAGCAGGTCGCTGGCCGGCAGTCAGATGGCCGTACATCCATACGATATTCCCACCAACGACTAAGGTTGGTACCACGGGCGGTCGAGTTACAGCCCGGAGGGAGTAGCGACCCCTCTGATCGGCCAATTAATGGGTATGGACACGTGGTGGCAGTGGTTGATGGACAAGATGCTGGCAAGAGGGCCGATTTAAGGTGGAGACTCCACCGAATGGCCTTCGGCGGGTGAGCAGCGTCCCACCTGCTCCGAAACCGTACTGGTGAGACGGGAGGGCTTAGAATGTGCCCCGTTCGACCTGATACGAGCGACAGCTCCTGCAGACTAAGCTGATCCAGGGAGCAAGGTATTGGGTGCCTTGTGCGATGGTTGGGCGTAATCTCAACTCCTATGGTCCTAGGGGGCCCGGCTACTGTGTGGAATTATATTCGAGGAAAGCACCCGTTACCAAAAGACAATGCTATTTGTATAACAAATATTTAGTCGACACAATTTGTCTTTATTTGGAATGATTAGATACCTGCTTGTGGCAGCTGCTCCCATAATAGAATAAGTTGCAGTACCTTAGTCTACAATCCATTACTTCCCAACATCAATATTTGACTCAGGTCTTTTATAATGAAATATGTAGAGGACAGGGTATATGGGACTTTTGACCGTCAGACTTATTTGAGGTTATCGATTGTCGTCGTAATCGCCGAATTTACTTAAAATAATAAAGTAAGGTACAGCCTATGGGCCCTGAGTCGTAGATACAATGTGTAAAAATATTCCATAAATGTTCGTCACGAAATTCAGCAGATCGCTCGTTGATACCCGTAGGTATTCGAAGATACTTTACTCTTTGTGTTGCCTCGGTTTACTTATACTGGTCGGGGCGGAAGTCGGAAGATTCAAAATCGACTTTGTTCGAAGTAGCGGCAACATTTTTATGATCCGAGTGTATTTACTTGTATCCTTACGATCCTGATACTCCGAGGCAAAATAACAATAGGATTTGAATTGCCCTCTGGCTCATATGCCGCAACAAATTTTTATAGTTTGTGCTCATGTATAGGTACTTATGAACTATCTAAAATATATGTCGGATTGAAGTCAGGATTATGGAGATGGGCGTTTAATGAATTTTCATTGGAATTAGCCATTGCCGTGATACAATGGAGAGTTTATTAGCACGGGCTTATTAACAAGATTACGCACTAGTGATGATGACCTTAGGTTCGAAACGAATCCGCGGTCACGGGATGGTAAACGTATGTTCTCGCACTGTTCAAGTCTAACTCTTTATTAACTAGATGCGATGTATTCGCTGGTTGTAAGGTGGCACTGTCATTCGTCGATGAGATCGTACGAAAGAATGAATCTCCGTCTCGACGATGTCGTCGAGGAAAACTATATTGAGTGGGTCTAAGGATATGAGATCCTCGGATTCGTCAAAGAAAGCTTTCGTTCAAAAGGAGAGGGAAATTAGCGCTGTTGCTAATTGGTCGATCTCCATATCGGCGTTTTGAAAGAGATGCTGGCCGCCCTTGAGGGGAGGTTGTTGACGGGGGGCAACGCTCGTGGAGGATAGGTTTCTCCTATCTTTCCGTAGTTGCAACAAAGTCTATTTGACGGACTTCGCTTGACTAAATCTTAAGATCTATAGCGGGTCCTTACGTTAGCTAAACATACGCCACAAAGGCATGCCGACACCCGGCGATCATCTTACCCGAAGGACAAAATCTGCGTGTGGCGGGCCGCGGGATAGAAACTATTGAAGTATTTACTGCCACGTATCGCTACGACTATTTCTTTTAAGGAGAGGTATAGAGTTACTCTGTGCCTTTGTTAGATAAAACGTTCATCCCTTTGACCGCGGCTACGTTCGGCGACTGATTGTCGCCTCGAGCCCAAGCTCATGATCATAAATCTCGAACAATCGGAGCGGCATTCGTTTAATCCAAGTTACAGAGTTGCGGTATTCCCGCGAATCCAAGGAGGAGCTCCGGCGTTCTTTCATCTCCGACACGGCCATTCTGACTATCACACGTCCTCGGGTGTAGCTACAATATTGAGAGTTTTCTTAACGTTAGTCTCGGCTTATTTAGACATTAAGTTAAATTGTAAACAATTAACATTGTTTACAATTGTAAACAATTAACATTGTTTACAATTAACATTGTTTACAATTGTAAACAATTAACATTGTTTACAATTTAACTTAATGTCTAAATAAGCCGAGACTAACGTTAAGAAAACTAAATAAGCTGAGGGTCCAGTGTAACAATAAAATTTTGTTCGGAGGTTTGACAACAAAAGGAATAGAAGAGAACATGAATTAGTAACGTTGTAATTAATATTGGAAGTGCTAGTTGCATCCTGTGGGTTATCAGTCGGGTCATAACGGCGAAATGGACCAGTCTCGATTTCGTACCCCAATGGATCTCGTTTTTCTAGATCGCACGACCGCACCAAACTTCGTAACGCTGTAGCTCATGGTGCGCGTGAACACATCACTTGCCCCTTAGTCGAGCTTCATAACACTATAGCTCATTGTGCGCGTGAACACATCACTTGCCCCTTCACCGAGCTTCATAACTCTATAGCTCATGGTGCGCGTGAACACATCACTTGCCCCTTTACCGAGCTTCATAACTCTATAGCTCATGGTGCGCGTGAACACATCACTTGCCCCTTTACCGAGCTTCATAACATACTCCGTAAGGTGCTACGGTCTTTGTGCTAAGGATCTTCCGAGATCGAGGTACTCATGTCGTCGTGGTCACTGTTATTGCCGTCACTACCGACGTCCAACTCAGCGGGAACGCGACTGTCCGGCATTTTTCTTAATCTGTCGTGACTGTCTTTATACGATCGTTTACCGTCTAGCGTTTTTAGAATATATCTATCTCCTTCCAAAATCTCGGTTATTACAAATGGACCCTTGAATTTCGGCTCTAGCTTGGTTTGGTTTCTTTCCTCGTTCTTGCGTAGTACGAAGTCGCCGAGGTTAAACCTAACCACTTTAGCTTTGTTCCTATCAAATCTTTCTTTGTCGTATTGGGCGTTACTTTCTATGTTCTGTACGGCCTGCTGCCTTACATCGGAGATATCGACTTCTTTTTCTTCAATATTGTCGGGTAGCAATAGGTCATACGGTCTCGCCGATCTACCGATTAGTAGTTGTAAGGGGCTCGAATTAGTCACGCGGTTGACGGTGCAGTTCAACGCTAGCTGCATTTCCCCAATCGCGTCTTGCCACGGCCGCCCGGTCGTCTCTACTGTCGTGAACATGTTTTTCAACGTGCCCATAACACGTTCTACTTGTCCGTTAGCCCTACTGGCACCGGTCGCTATCAAGTGAACTTTAATTCGTTTGCTTTCGCAGAACTCGCGAAATTCTTTACCCGTAAAACACCTTCCCTGGTCCGCTATTATCCGACAGGGACTCCCGAATAAAAATATAGCGGATTTAAGCGCTTTAATGGTGTTAAAAGAATCTATCCTATGAGTATGATGCAGGTATACGAATTTAGTGAAGGCGTCGATCAATACAATGACGTACTCCTTCGAATCGCTTTTACCACTCAGCTTGCCCGTTATATCCATGTGGACCGTGTGCCAAGGTATGCTGGCCTTGGGTATGGGATGCAGTTCGGCTTGTATCTTACCTGAACTAGCCTTCGAAACTCTACAAGCATGGCAGTTCTCTACGAACTTGCGAACGTACTTCGCCATTCCTTCGAACCAGTAATACTCGTACAGTTTCTCGAGCGTCTTATCCCAACCCAAGTGCATAATTGACTGATGCACATGGTTAATAACGGACCACCTAAACCCTCTTGGAACAATAGGTAAACTGAGAGTCCTGCCTCTTCTTTGAATTTTCCGGTGGAGAGTACCGGACCGTAATTCGTAAGTATTCGCGATGTCTTCCGCGAGCTCATCATTTTGCAATTTTTCGACAATTCCCGAAATTTGGGGGTCACGACGTTGTTCGGCTAGTAGCCAGTCTTCCGAAATTTCGGCCAGATTAACCATTTTCTCTTTGATTTTGTCGAATCTAATAGGGTCAACGCCTGTGGGATTTCGCGAAAAGAAATCTACGTGGGCCATTCGCTTGCCCTCCCGATACACAATGTCGAAGGTAAACGTTTGCAAGTAAGCCCACCACCTGTGTACCCTGTCATTCAAATGTACTTTGCTCTTAGACGCTTTTAATGAATTGCAGTCCGTGACGACAAGAAATTCCCGTCCGTGCAGGTAGTGGCGGAAATGTTTTATGGCGTTTACAACAGCTAATGTTTCGAGTTCATAAGAGTGATATCTGGATTCCGTGAGGCTGGTTCTTTTACTATAGTATTCCACTACTCGATTTTTACCTTCCACCTCGTGCATCAAAATAGCCCCAAATCCTTCGGAGCTAGCATCGGTATGTAATTCTATTGGGTAATTGGGGTCAAATAGCATTAACACCGGTGCGTCGGTCAGAACGGAGATTACCTCTTGTCTTATTTTTTCGTGCCTGTCCGCCCATGTTATATTTTTACTGCCGGACGTAAGCGCGTATAAGGGTTTTAACAATTGCGAAAATTTAGGGATGAACTTCCGAAAGTACGAGGCTAGCCCTATGAACTGCCTGAGCTGTGTGACGGTCGTCGGCGCGGGTAGGGAGCTTAAGGCATATACTTTACCCGGGTTGGGACGGACTTCTCCGTTCTGGATTACGTATCCCAAATAGAGTATCGACGTCTTCAGGAAAGAGCACTTAGAAAAGTTAAACGAAAACCCGGCGTTTACAAGGGTACTTAACACGATGTCCAACCTCTCTAAGGCTTGATCTATTGAGTCGGCGATAATTAGGACATCATCCAAATAGACAACGACGTAGGAATACGCAAGGTCGCCCAGGGCATTGAAAATGGCCCTCTGAAAAACGGACGGTGCATTTTTCAATCCGAACGGCATCGTTACGTACTCGTACTGCCCGTCAGGTGTAACGAACGCCGTGTATTCCGCCGAATTGGGATGTATAGGAATTTGGTGGAACCCGCTGGCCATGTCCAGGCTAATGAAGTATTTCGCCGTTTGTAACCTCGCGATTTGGTCCGCGATAAGGGGTAGGGGGTACCGGTCCGCGACCGTATTCTTATTCAACGCTCGAAAATCTACGCACAATCTATCCGAACCGTCCTTTTTCTTCACGAGTAGCATGGGGCTCGCGAACGGCGAATTGCTAGGTCTTATAATGTTAGCTCTGAGTAGTTCGCTGATTCGCGCTCATACGATCCTCCGCTCTTCCTCGCTAAGTCTATAGGGGCTTCTTTGGACGGTGATGTTAGGGTCGATCAACCGTATTTCTAATTGGCCCGTATTTACGCGGGTACGTGGGAAACCCGTGATGAACGAGTTTTTGAATCTGTCGAGAATGGAAATTAATCGGTCTTTATCGTCGCCGAGTACCTCGGTGTCTACATCATTGAGGTCGATCGCAGGTTCGGCGATATTATTACAGACATTAACCGTTTTCGACTTACAAATATCGAGGTTATTGCGCGTCATGAGTACGTCGAAGCCTTGGCTTAAAATTTCGCACCCAATAATAATATCGTGTTTTAAGTAATTGTCGGCAAGGACGTGAAAAATTACCTGTAATTTTTAAAATTTTATTTTTTATTTTATTTTATTTTTAATTTTATTTTTAATTTTAAAAAAATTACAGTGTAAGACCGCTGATACATACGGCGGACAGAATTTGGGTCGTACTCTTAACGCAAGTGTTCCCAATTCCTCGCATTACTACTATCTCGGTCGCTCTCTTGCCGGAAAATTTTGAAGCTACCGATTCTTTGATTAATGAGCATTCAGCTCCGGAATCAAAACAAAACAGGAACGACTCACCCTGGTGACTTAATTTACCGGTCGGGGCCTCCACCACACAGAGGTTAACCTGTCGCTCCTCTTTCGTAGCAGGGTTTCCTCTACGTGAGGTCGGGCAGTTGGGCGCGATGTGGCCCTCCTCGTTACACCTGTAGCAGGACACCTTCGAAGACGTGGCAGCCCGGTTTTCCCCTGATTTTCGATTGCGTTTCTCCGCCTCCAGTCTTGTCCTCTCGCGGCACTCAGATGCTTTATGTCCGTGTCTACCGCAGTGGTAGCACTTGTGTCGGGAGTCAGAAGGCTTATGCCGTTTAGCTTCGGGACTCGCGGAGGAGTTGCTTACTGAAGACGCCGGCCTCTTCACAGAATCGGAGAGCACTGTCATTTCGCCTGTGAGCTGGTCCTCGGTCTTGATATCGTTCGTGAGTGCTATCCGTAGGACGCGCTGGTCCTGTGAACCTATATGAAGGAGCACGGTAGCGTTGACTATCTCGTCCTTGGTACACCTTTCCCACCTCGCCATCAGGAAGGAACGTAAACGGCTGCTGTAATCTCCCAGGGTTTCACCCTCCAGTCGTGCTTGGTTTTTCATCTTCCATAGCGCCGTGGCGGCTGTCTCTTTCCCACCAAAGCGTGTAAGGAAACGGTCTTTAAACTTTGGCCAAGAGGAAATTTGAGTAGCAGGTACTTGTGTAAGCCACTGCGCTGCCGAGCTTTCTAGAGCGGCACTCAAGGCACAAAGTAGCGCACCGCCTTGCAAAGGTTTTTCTTCCATGATCACGTCAACAGTCGCACACCATGCGGCTGGGTCAGAACCCAAGCTTCCGGGGTTAAAACGCGGAAGCGGCACGATCGTAGATGTTTCACTCGGTCTTTGCTCTCGCGGCTGAGTTATCTGGCGCACGATGGCCATGAGTTGTTCCATCGTTACGTATGGCCCTGATCCCACTTCTGATGTCGGATTGAAGTCAGGATTATGGAGATGGGCGTTTAATGAATTTTCATTGGAATTAGCCATTGCCGTGATACAATGGAGAGTTTATTAGCACGGGCTTATTAACAAGATTACGCACTAGTGATGATGACCTTAGGTTCGAAACGAATCCGCGGTCACGGGATGGTAAACGTATGTTCTCGCACTGTTCAAGTCTAACTCTTTATTAACTAGATGCGATGTATTCGCTGGTTGTAAGGTGGCACTGTCATTCGTCGATGAGATCGTACGAAAGAATGAATCTCCGTCTCGACGATGTCGTCGAGGAAAGCTATATTGAGTGGGTCTAAGGATATGAGATCCTCGGATTCGTCAAAGAAAGCTTTCGTTCAAAAGGAGAGGGAAATTAGCGCTGTTGCTAATTGGTCGATCTCCATATCGGCGTTTTGAAAGAGATGCTGGCCGCCCTTGAGGGGAGGTTGTTGACGGGGGGCAACGCTCGTGGAGGATAGGTTTCTCCTATCTTTCCGTAGTTGCAACAAAGTCTATTTGACGGACTTCGCTTGACTAAATCTTAAGATCTATAGCGGGTCCTTACGTTAGCTAAACATACGCCACAAAGGCATGCCGACACCCGGCGATCATCTTACCCGAAGGACAAAATCTGCGTGTGGCGGGCCGCGGGATAGAAACTATTGAAGTATTTACTGCCACGTATCGCTACGACTATTTCTTTTAAGGAGAGGTATAGAGTTACTCTGTGCCTTTGTTAGATAAAACGTTCATCCCTTTGACCGCGGCTACGTTCGGCGACTGATTGTCGCCTCGAGCCCAAGCTCATGATCATAAATCTCGAACAATCGGAGCGGCATTCGTTTAATCCAAGTTACAGAGTTGCGGTATTCCCGCGAATCCAAGGAGGAGCTCCGGCGTTCTTTCATCTCCGACATATACAATAAACTGAAGTACTGTAGGAAAGTAATTTACAGTGTTACTAGGTTTGGTTACATATTTCAATATCGTTCACGCCATCGCAAAAGCTTGTATGACGCTGCGTCGGCGTATATGCACACGGGGAGGTGATGGACGAGGCGAGGATGATAGCCTCCCGCGAAGTAGCGTCTGGCCCTGACGGAGTCCCGCGACGGGTATGAGGGGAGATGATGCGGGTCATGGCACCTAGACTGCGACTCCTATTTACATCATGTTCGAAGGAAGGTGCCAATCCTCGGATATGGCGCACGGCGAGGCTGGTATTGCTTCGGAAGGAGGGACGACCAGCCCTTGTATCGTCCGGTATGACTATAGGATGAAGTGTGCAATTTCTTCCAATCAATCATTGCCAGAATCATTGTACTGTTCTCAGTCGAAAATGTTCGTGAGATGTCAACAACGACTTTTGGCATCAATGACGTAGTTTAGTGATAACTACACTATCAGCTAGGGCCATCTATAGGCAAATTCCGGTTTCATATTTACAAACCTGATACGCTCGATTTGACAGGGATCAGTGCGGACATAGCGCTAATTGTCTAGTGTGCGCTGAATTGGGCAAGAAATCTGGAGTACCGGGCACATCGAATACTCGGCATGTTTGCAACAGCAACGGAAATACGGGGATTTGACTATTTGAGTCCGAATATGCAAACCTGCAATGACGCCGTATTTGACACGGCCCAGATTTGACACAGAGCAAACCGGCTGGAGTATGCTGTATTTGGCAGCAAATGTGGAGTATAACATGCATCCTATTGTGGACATACTTACTATGAAAACGGAGATACATTCAGTTGAATATTTAGGCTTGAATGAGCAAAACTACAAATACGCTGGATTTGACTCGTTCCGTATTTAACATGGCTTAAACCAGATGAAGCGCCTAGTGTATGGCAGTCGATGTGGAATATAACGCGCACCGATTTGTCGACATATCTGCAACAGAAACTGAGTCAAGTCAATCTGAATATTGAACCCTGATCATGCATTACTGCATTTACGCTTGATTTCACGGGGTCCGGATTTGACATAGCGCAAACCAGATGATGAGAGCTGTATTTAATAGCAACTACGGAGTATAAAGCGCATCGAATTTTCCACATATCTGCAATCGAAACGGAGATACGTTGATTTGATTATTTAGGTGTGATAATGCAAAACTGCAGTTGCGTTGGGTTTGACCGGACCAGAGTGGACATAGCGCTAATTGGATGATATTGGTTTAATTTGCAACAAATGTGGAATGCAAGTATTGGCGACACATTTCCAACAGTAGCGGAGATGCGTGGATTTGAATATATAATAATGTATATGAAAAACTGCAATTATGCTGGATTTGTTGGTGATCGGAGATGACATAGTTTAAATCGAATGATGTGCACTGTATTGGCAGCAAATGTGAAGTATAACCTGAGTCGAATTGTCGGCATATCTGTAACAGAATCGTAGATACGTTGATTTGAATATTTATGCACGAATTTGCAAAACTGCAATTACGCGGGTTTGACACGGGCCAGAGTTGACATAGCGCCAGCCCACTAATGTGCGCTGTATTTGGCAGCAAATATGGAGTGGATGTCGGCACATATGCTATAGAGGCGGAGACACATTGATCTGAACGTTTATTCCTGAGTATGCAAAACTACAATTACGCTGCACTTCACAGGGTCCAGAATCGACATAGCCCAAAGCGGCTGATGTGTGCTGTATTTGGCAACAATTTTGGCGTATAACACGCTTTACGTTGTCGGCATATCTGCAACAGAAGCGGAGATACGTTGATTAGAATATTTCAGCCTGAATATGCAAAGCTGAAACTACGTTGGATTTGTCGGAGACCAGAGATGACGTAGCACAAACCCTCCGATGTGTGCTTAATTTGGGAGACAATGTGGAGTATAACACACATAAATTCATCGTCATATCTGCATTAGAAACAGAGATACGTAGATTTGAGTATTTAAGCCTGAATATGCAAAACTGCAATTTCGCTGGATTTCACACGTTCCAGAGTTAACTTAGCGCCAGCCCACTTAGGTGCGCTCTATTTGGCAGCAAATGTGGAGCTACCGCGCATAGTATTTTCGACGTATATCCAATACCAGTGCAGCAGTTGAAAAGTCGCATCCCGGATGATGCGCGCTGTATTTAGTAGTAAATGTGGAATACAACTTGCATAGTATTGTCGACATATCTGTAATAGGAACGAAGATACCTTCATTTGAATATTTAAGCCTGAATATGCAAATTTGCAATTACACAGAATTTGATCGGGTCCAGAGTTGACGTGGCACAACCCGGCTGATTTGGCAGCATATGTGCAGTATTATGCGCATCGAATGGTCGTCATTTGAGCTCTTGAGGCGGATATACGTGGATTTAAATATTTTAGACTGAGTATGCAAAACTGCAAATACGCTGGATTTGACACGGTCCAGAATTGACATTGCACAAACTGGCAGATATGCGCTGTATAGGTTTATTTGAACATCTAAGCATGAATATGCGAAACTACAATCATGCCGGATTTGACTGAAACCAGAGAGGACATAACGGAAACAGGCTGGTGTGCGCTGCATTTGGCAAGAAATGTGGGGTACAAGTCACATCGAATTCTCGACATATTTGCCACAATAACGGAGATACGTTGATTTTATTATTCGTGCATGAGTATCCAAAATTGCAATTACGCTGGATTTAACAATGGTCAGAATCGACATAGCGCAAACCGGCTGATGAGTAATACATTTGGCAGTACGATACTAACTCGAATTGTGGACATATCTGCAACGGAATCCGAAATAGCTTGATTTGAATATTTAATCCTGAAAATGGAAAGCGCTATCAACACCACTCTCAGCAACGCTAACACCTCTCACAACTTGACAACGCTAACAACTCCACTCTCAACAACGCTAACACCTCTCGCAACTCGACAGCGCTAACAACTCTACTCTTCGACTTCTCGATTAACTCCGAGCTCTCGACTCACTCTTATTTCTCGATCAACCGCACAACGCTTCTCGGTCAGCCAATCTTTAAAGTTAAATCGTCCCCTACCATTAGCGTTTGTTTTTCCAACTCTCTAACCTCATTCTATTAACGCTCCGCAAGTACAAGGTGACTTTAGTCACATAGGCTTTCTCCCCGATGTAAACTAACAACCGAAGGACAGACGACATTGTTTTGATCGATTTCTAATGAGGATTTTCCCTCAGGATACTACAATATGTTGACTTGAATATTTAAGCCTGAATATGCAAAACTGCAAATGCACTGAGGTTGGCTGCGTCCACACGTTACATAACTCAAACCAGATAATATGCACTGTATTTGGCAGCGAATATGGAGTATAACGCGCTTCGTTCTGTCGGCATATTTGGAATGCAAACGGCGATACGGTGATTTGAATAATTAATCATGAATATGTATAGCAGCAATTTCGCTGGATTTGACAGAGCCCGGAGTTGACATAGTACAAACCTGCTGATGTGTGGTGCATATGACATCAGATGTGAAATTTAACGGACATCGAATTGTAGCCATATGTGCAATAGAAACGGAGATACATTCATTTGAATATTTTAACCTGAATATGCAAAACTACAATAACGCTGGATTTGACAGGGACCAGAGTTGACATAGCGCAAACCAGCTGACATGCAGTGCACATGACAGCAAATGTGACATATAACGCGCATCGAATTTTTCGAAAATGTTCCGTAGAAACGGACATACCATGATTTGAATATTTACGACTGCAAACGCAATACTACAATTGCGATGGATGTTTCAAGGACCAGATCTGATATGGCTGTAACCAGCTAATGTGCGGTGTATCTGAGTGCAAATATGAAGTGCAACGCGCTATTTATAATCGAAATATATGCAATAGAAGCGGAGATACGTTTTTGTGAATACGTAAGCCTGAATATGCGCAACAGCAGTTACGCTGTGATTGACAGAGCCTAGAGTTGACCGCAAACTTGCAGATGTGCGCTGGTTATGGCATGGGATATGAAATATAACGGGCATCGCATTGTACCCATTTGCGCTATAGAAACGGAGATACGTGGATTTGAATATTCTAACCTGAATATGCAAAACTGCAATTACGCTTGATATGTCAAGGACCAGAGATGATATAGTAGCTCGAGCCAGCTGATGTGAGCTATATTTGGCAGGCAATGAGGGGTATATCTCGCATCTAATTGACGACAAATCTGCAATTGCAGCGATGATACATTGTAGTTAATATTCAATAATGGGCCTATTACGATACAGATAGTATTATCGTGACTGAAACGCATTGCCGTCTCAGTAAAACCATTTTATTTCAAGCTTCGCGCTACAGTTCTGAATCCGGACAAGACCGTTTCAAGTTCTCGCAAGAGCAAGCAGTCAAATTAAGGTACTTACACGAGTTAGAGTCTAATACATTTTATTGGTCCAACATCGATGGGGCGATCTCGCATCGAAATTTTCAGAGGACCGCGTAACCTTCCAACGACGACCGCCGTACGAGCAGCGGATAAACTTATTTCGTGCCTTAGGTTGCCCTCACCACGTCCTCTACTTCTTGATTCTTGGTTGGTAGCTTTAGCGGCTGCAGGTCCGAGAAATTGCATCTTGACCCGCTTTCTCGTATGTCGCATGTGACGTCTCACTTTCCGCCGTAGACACTTGTCGGATCTACAAACGTTGTACCATTTGCGCGAGACAAGCGCGGCGCTCTGGAGGGACGAGGGATCCAATTTTCGAAGTATCAAGTGCGATACCTCCAGTGGTAGTTCGGAAATGATATCTACTTTACTTGGCACGAACAAACCAACGACGCGTAGTAGAGATCTAAAAAATTCCATGTTGCTTCTACTGTTGCGCGAGCACGACTGACGGTCTGGCTAAGAGTGGAGGCTTATATATGTGCTGTTCGTCACGGTGCACTGCGAGTTCCGGTTCCGGGTGAGAGTGCTGGTCAGGCAGAATCGATGGTATGTGCATGTATTTTCACTAACATCGGGTTCACATTATGATTAGAGTTAGAGGCGCGAAACGGATCTTCATTTGGTTTAGACGTTGTAGTTATGCAATAGAGCAGATATTTACTAGTGTAAATTTGATTGTTATATAATTTGACAAGTAGTCGTGGTAATTAGGTACTCGAGAAGCTAATGACAATGATCCTGGATTCAATAACAAAGCCGCGGTCAACGGGATAACAGAATTCGTTTTCATCCTGATTCCAAGTTGTACCATACTTCCTTATCTACGGTATAGGTAGGACTGAATAAACTCTTTGTCAAAACATAGAATATCCACCGAGTGTTAAGGCTCTTTGTAAGTGGCTAATGTGACCTCGCGAGAGAATGATTTTCCGGCACGATGATGCTGCAGAGGAAAACTATGATGGGTGTGTCTAAGGGCACCAGAACATCGGATACGTGGTGAAATGACTTCGCTCGGAAAGAGATTGAAAGCGACGTTACTGTTAATTGGACAATTTCCATGTTGATGGTTAGAGAAGGATGCTAGTAGCCCTTGAGGGAACGTTGCTAGCGGGAAGCGTCGTCCGTGGATAAATAGATTTCACCTATCCTCTCGTCGTTGAAACAAAGACTGTTTGCCTGTTTAGGACTGTTAAGGACTTTAATTAACTAAACCTTAAGGTTTATAATGGGACCTCAGGCTAGCTAAACATATACTGTTGAGATGTGTTGACATCTGGCAATCATCTTATCCGACGGATAGAGTCTGCGTGTGGCGAGTCACGGGACAGAAACCGTTGGAATGTTTACTGTCACGTGCCGCTACGATTATTTCATTTAAGGACAGCTATAGAATTACTCCATGCCTTTATTAGACAAAACGTTCATCCCTTGACCGCGGCTACGTTCGGTGACTGGTTGTCGCCTCGAGGCCAAGTGCAGTATCACAAGTTTCGAACAATTACAATCGGACTAGATGACTACGATTGTTTAATTACAGCTATGGTAGAATCTAGATTACAATGTTACGGGATTTTCCCAAAATTCCAAACGGAAGGTTCCCGTGTTCTATCATCTCCGATTTATATTTATGCTTGATCTGTCTGGGACCAGTCTGGATATAGCGCAAACTGGCTGGCAAACGATGTATTTGGCAAGAAATGTGGAGTACCAGGCACATCGAATTGTCGACATATCAGCAACAGCAACGGCGATACGTGGTGTTGAATATTTGAGTCTGAATCTGCAAAACAACAATTACACTGCATATAACAGAGACCAGAGTCGATGTTCTGGCGCGCAACACATCTGCACTCCATCCCGCGCGGCTTGGCATCCAACGGTCCACGTGCCATCCTTCGAATCCTCCATAGGCCCAAGGACCCATCATAAAGCCGAAATCCCAACTGCATTGTTCGCACATATGGCCTAAGTCAATCTGTTTGCCCGAAAAGACTTTCTAATTCTAGAAGTGTTTTCGGTCGGTTTTTAGAAAGGTCCTTGGGTTTATTACGCCCTCTTAAGAATTACGGAGAAGGCGGGTATTGGCCTAACGAAAAAAGCGGACATCTACCTAACGGAAAATCTGAGATTTCCCATAAACAATGTTGCCTAGGACCCACGTTGGTAGGAGGCTTCTTCCTCCTCTCTTCCTTTCTAACATTAGTCATAACCAATCGGCATCGCGGATCATTGCCCTCACTTTCCTAACTAACAATGTAATCAACGAATCCGCGATCTTCGCTCAAAGGGCACACCAATACCGAGCTTCGTACTCACATCAGAATAAACTTTAGAGTTACATCATCTCTCACGGTTACTAGAGTTCCTGCAATCCCTATAACTCTTACCGTTCCTATATGTCTCAGAGTTCCATCGTCTCTCGCGGTGACTAAAGTTCCTGCAATCCCTATAACTCTCACCGTTCCTATATCTCTAAGAGCCTCCTATTTCTCTCACAGTATCCAGAAGTCCGACAGCTCCTACAGCTCTCACGGACCTAGAGCTCCTATAGCTCACACTCTCATCTAAGAATAATCCATTTCTTCGTTTTCTGTATCTTAAGCAACGGCGTTCTTACTCAGTGTGATTGTATAAATCGTTGGAAATACATATATTTTTTATAACTTTGTGACCCCCAGTGTTATACCACAACGACTACACCTATTATCCTAAGCGAAATACGGGGATCGAACTATCCGTGGAGTCGATTATTCCAATCGTAACGGGAATTTACGACTCCCATTGACGCGTGTTCAAACGAACGCGTCTCCCCGCGATAGCTCGAAAATACAGTCGACATAGCGCAAACCGAATTAGTACTGTATTTGGCTGTAATTGTGGAGTATAGCGCGCATCGCATTTGCGATATGTATCCAATAGCAGCGCTGATACGTTGGTTTGAACATTTAGGCATGAATATGCAAAACAGCAATTACGCTGAATCTGTCAGTGACCAGAGAAGACGTAAGACAGAAGAGATGATATAATCGGAAGATGTGCTCTGTGCTCACCAGCAAATCAGGAGCATAACGCTCACCGAATTGTCGTCATATCTGCCATAGAAACGAAGATACGTTGCTTTCGATATTCAAGCATGAATATGCTAAACTGCTATTATGGTGTATTTGACAGGGACAAGAGTGAACAAAACGCTAACCTACTGATGTGCGCTGTATATGACATCAGTTGTCAAATATAACGCGCACCGAATTGTCTGTAAGTGTGCCATAGAAACGGAGATTCGTTGGTTGGAATATTTAATACTGAATATGTAAGGCTGCAAATACGCAGGGTTCGGCTGGGTCCCGATTTTACATGTATCAAACGGAATAACGTGCACTGTGTCTGGCAGCAAATTTGGAGTATAGCGAGCCTCTAATTGTAGCCATATGTGCCATAGAATCGGAGATACGTCGGTTTGAATACTTAATCCTGAATATACGAAACTGCAACTACGCTGGATCTGGCTGGGTCCAGATTTTACATAGCGTAAACCGGATGATGTGCACTGTACTTGGCATCAGATGTGGAACGCGCATCGCATGGCCAATGTTTCCGGAAAACAAGCGGAGATACCTTGATTCGAATATGTAAGCATTAATATCCAAAACTGCAATTTCGATGGATTTCTCCGAGTCCAGTCTTGACAGTGTGCAAACGGGCTGATGTGTGCTGTATTTGGCAGCAAATGTGCAGTATTACGTACATCCTATTGTCGACGTACCTACAATGGATACGGAGATACTTTCACTTGAATAACAAGGCTTGAATATGCAAAACTACAAATACGCTGGATTTGACTCGGTCCGGATTTAACACGGCTAAAACCAGATGAAGCGCTCTGCGTATGGCAGTCAATGTGGAATATAACGCGCATCGTATTGTCGACATATGTGCTATTGAATCGGAGTCACGTTGATTTGAATATTTAAGCGTGAGCATACAAAATTGCATTTGGGCTGGATTTTGCAAGGACCAGAGTTGACACAGCACAATCTAGCTGATGGGCAATGTAGCTACAGCAAATGCGGAGTACAAGGCGTATGGAATTGTCGACATATGTGCAAAAGAAGCGGCGAGTCTTTGAATGCAATATTAAGCATTAACAAAAAAAACTACAATTACGCTGGATTTTACAGGGTCCAGAGTTGACATAGCACAGACCGGCTGATTTGGCATCATATGTGGAGTATTCTGCGCATCGAATAGGCGACATAGAAACCAAGCTACGTTCATTTGAATATGTAGTATTTGAACATTTCGCCTGAAAATGCATAATTGCAAATACGCTAAGTTTGGCTGCGCCCACACGTTACATAACTCAAACCAGATAATGTCCTTTGTATTTGGCTGCAAAAGTGGCGTATATCGCGCATCGAATTGTCGGCATATCTGCAATGCAAACGGCGATACGGTGATTTGAATAATTAATCATGAATATGCAAAGCAGCAATTTCGCTCGGTTTGACAGAGACCGGAGTTGACATGGTACAAACCAGTAGATGTGCGGTGCACATGACATCGGATGTGAAATGTAACGGGCATCGCTTTGTCGCCATATGTGCAATGGAAACGGAGATACATTCATTTGAATATGTTAACCTTAATTTGTAAAACTGCAATTACGCTTGATATGTCGAGGACCAGAGATGATATAATAGCACGAGCCAGCTGATGTGAGCTGTATTTGGCAGGCAATGAGGAGTATATCTCGCATCTAATTGACGGCAAATCTCCAATCGCAGCGGTGATACGTTTTATTTAATATTCAATAATGGGCCTGTTACGATACCGATAGTAATAGCGTGACTGAAACACATTGTCGTCTCAGTAAAACCATTTTATTTCAAGCTTCACGCTACAGTTCCGAATCCGGACAAGACCGTTTCACGTTCTCGCAAGAGCAGGAAGTCAAATTATGGTACTTACACGAGTTAGAGTCTAATACATTTTATTGGTCCAACATCGATGGGGCGATCTCGCATGGAAATTTTCGGAGGACCGCGTAACCTTCCAACGACGACCGCCGTACGAGCAGCGGATAAACTTATTTCGTGCTTTAGGTTGCCCTCACCACGTCCTCTACTTCTTGATTCTTGGTTGGTAGCTTTAGCGGCTGCAGGTCCGAGAAATTGCATCTTGACCCGCTTCCTCGTATGTCGCATGTGACGTCTCACTTTCCGCCGTAGACACTTGTCGAATCTACATACGTTGAACCATTTGCGCGAGACAAGCGCGGCGCTCTGCAGGGACGAGGGATCCAATTTTCGAAGTATCAAGTGCGAAACCTCCAGTGGTAGTTCGGAAATGATATCTACCTTACTTGGCACGAACAAACCAACGACGCGTAGTAGAGATCTAAAAAACTCCATGTTGCTTCTACTGTTGCGCGAGCACGACTGACGGTCTGGCTAAGAGTGGAGGCTTATATATGTGCTGTTCGTCACGGTGCACTGCGAGTTCCGGTTCCGGGTGAGAGTGCTGGTCAGGCAGAATCGATGGTATGTGCATGTATTTTCACTTACATCGGGTTCACATTATGATTAGAGTTAGAGGCGCGAAACGAATCTTCATTTGGTTTAGACGTTGTAGTTATGCAATAGAGCAGATATTTACTAGTGTAAATTTGATTGTTATATAATTTGACAAGTAGTCGTGGTAATTAGGTACTCGAGAAGCTAATGACAATGATCCTGGGTTCAATAACAAAGCCGCGGTCAACGGGACAACAGAATTCGTTTTCATCCTGATTCCAAGTTGTACCCTACTTCCTTATCTACGATATAGGTAGGACTGGATATAGGTAGATGGATATACGATATATACTGGATATACGATATAGGTAGGACTGAAGAAACTCTTTGTCAAATCATAGAATATCCACCGAGTGTTAAGGCTCTTTGTAACTGGCTAATGTGACCTCACGAGAGAATGATTTTCCGGCACGATGATGCTGCAGAGGAAAACTATGATGGGTGTGTCTAAGGGCACCAGAACATCGGATTCGTGGAGAAATGACTTCGCTCGGAAAGAGATTGTAAGTGGCGTTACTGTTAATTGGACAATTTCCATGTTGATGGTTAGAGAAGGATGCTAGTAGCCCTTGAGGGAACGTTGCTAGCGGGAAGCGTCGTCCGTGGAAAAATAGATTTCACCTATCATCCCGTAGTTGGAACAAAGACTGTTTGCCTGTTTAGGACTGTTAAGGACTTTAGTTAACTAAATCTTAAGGTTCATAATGGGTCCGCAGGCTAGCTAAACATATACTGTTGAGAAGCGTTGACATCTGGCAATCATCTTATCCGACGGATAGAGTCTGCGTGTGGCGAGACACGGGACAGAAACCGTTGGAATGTTTACTGTCACGTGCCGCTACGATTACTTCATTTCAGGACAGCTATAGAATTACTCCATGCCTTTATTAGACAAAACGTTCATCCCTTGACCGCGGCTACGTTCGGTGACTGGTTGTCGCCTCGAGGCCATGTTCGGTATCACAAGTTTCGAACAATTACAATCGGACTGGATGACTACAATTGTTTAATTACCGCTACCGTAGAATCTAGATTACAATGTTTCGGGATTTTCCCAAAATTCCAAACGGAATGTTGCGGTGTTCTTTCATCTGCGACTTATATTTATGTCGCTGGTAGTTCTTACGCATTAGCTTATCGACGGCCTGGCTGGGAACGATCAGGGAAGCGAACTTTTCTGCCCGCGCGCCTGGAGTGATGAATTCCAGAGTCGTCTTCGTTTTGCTCATCTCAAACATCAGGTGGTATTATTACTTCGCGATTTTCGCTGTAATGGTGTTCAATGTTACCGTGCAATAAAAATTCACGCATTTCGGACGGTCTAAGGGTACGATTACGTTCTTGTTGCTAACTTCAATCGCAATGGTCCCTTTTGCTCTCGATATAAATTGATGCGGTCCGCCGTAGGGTGGTTGTAAGGGGTATCCGATGGCATCGTGACGTAGAAATACGTAAGACGATGTTTCGAGTGGAACACGGAGGTTTCTTTTTCGCCGTGTCGCGTAATCGGATGAGGCCTGATCTTTTCTATTCGTAGTTTTAGACGGCTTCCGTATTTCGACTTGGCCTGTTGCTTCGTTGGTACACAGAATTCTGCCGGCAATCGTATGCCGGTGCCATAAATCATTTCGGCTGTCGTCGTTTTCACGTCCGTAATAACTGTTCGTATGCCAAATAAAACTGTTGGCAAGATTTCTACACAGTTGCTCGTATCGTGGCATTTGATTGCTGCTTTTAGTTGACGGTGCAGGCGCTCTACCATCCCGTTGGTCGCGGGGTGATAGGCTGTCGTTCGTAAATGCCTAATGCCCAGGAACAGGCATAATTCGTTAAATATGTTTGATTGGAACTGGCGTCCTTGATCGGTCCTTATCCTTAAAGGTACGTCGAAACGGAATATCCACGTGGAAAGGATGGCTGAAACAACGGTTGCCGCCTCCATGTCGGCGATGGGAACGGCTTCGGTCCAACGCGAAAAACGATCGATTTTCGCCAGGCAATGTCGGTATCCTAGCGTACCGTGTCTGGGGGGGTTTGTCATAAGGTCATCGACGTCCTGTAGCTGTTGATCGCTGAGGCATTTGCCCAGCGTCACGTTCCTAATTATGCTCTAGCAGTTTATATTTCTCTAGGCAAGTTGTTTGAATGAACTGTAGTTTATACCTGTTAAATCAGTGCATACTTAATTGAACCACCCCGATGATCCTAACAGAAATAAGGTTATCGGTCTGTTCGTGGCTGTTAGGAACATGATACATTTACACTGTACATGTGAATGTGCGTGTAAGCGTCAGAGGACGTCGAGGCCTTAGTTGGGACAAAAGACAAGAGTCAGTCGTTTCAAGTATCTGGAAGAGTTGGTTGGCAACAAGCGTGCGTGCGAGTAGGATTTCGAGGTCTTTAGAGTATAAGATATATGTATAACTGTTGTGTGCTAAATAAAGGGAATTATTTGTATTTCCGAACCCCTTCTATGTCCTTACAGTGGCGTCGATTATCTGATGGTAACGGTTACGACTCTCGTTTACGCGAAACATAGTTGATTTTGTTTAAATGCTAGATATAGTTTCACGTGAGTAGGGGCAGAAGGAAAGAAGGGTATACACGAATCATTTATAAACCACTTAAGAAGTATGGGCGAAAATGATTTGAAAGAGTATTTCTTTACTCAACTTGCCTTATTTTCATATTGCTATTATAACATAAATGTCATGGTAGAAACCCGGATGATAAATAAATGGCTTATTTCGTTAAACAAATTATTGCCTTTCTGAATTAAATTAGATACTTTCAATAATCCTCAACTACGAAATTTATGTTGACTCTTCTATAAATGGTGCATGCCTGTCAGTGAGATATTATAAGAACGAAGAGTTTACCATTAAAACTTTAAGATTTCGACAAAAGTTTTAAAGCGTAGGCGTCACTGTGTAGGTACGTAGGTAGGTAAATTGAGGTCAACCGGATGTAGAGTTAGTGCCGCATTGACTACGCTGGTCTTTACCTTTCTCTCATTGCGTTCGTCAGATAATAAATATAATTTACATGTTATTATAAACTGTATTATAAATTATTATAAATTTTTGTACATAATATATATTGTTGAGGTAAATAAATTCAAAATTGAGGGAACAACGAATTCAAGTATTATCCTGTGCTTTCGGGTTACTATTGGTGGCGGGGCAGTAGCCGCTTGGGGTACGTGGGCGTTGCCTCTGGGCCGCTTCGGTCAATCTCACTCCGCGAGTAGTTGGGAGCGGCTATGTCGAAGTCAGTTATGAAAGTGCGCAGTGGTTTCTCAGTCTGATTCGTGTATTTTCCATGTATGTCATATCAGATTTCTTGGATATTATTTCGTCACAGTGTAAAATGTGTCTTTTTTATACTTGCGAACTGGTTAATTCTATCGTTGTTACTGAATATTATAATATTCTGGTACATTAGTGTATTTGTAATGGTATAGAATGGATTCGGAAATACAAATAATTCCCTTTATTTAGCACACAACATTTATACATATATCCTATACTCTAAAGACCTCGAAATGCTACTAGCACGCACGCTTTTTGTCAACCGGCTCCTCCAGATACTTCTAACGCCTGACTCTTGTCTTTTGTCCCAACTAAGGCCTGGACGTCCTCTGACGCTTACACGCACATTTACATGTACAGTTTAAATGTATCATGTTCCTAACACGCCTCCTTACATTTATACTGTACACTTAATCGTAGTTACATGCTTTGACGAATTGCGTAACAGAAACTTTAACACTTATTGCCTTATCTACATTTCTCTTAGTATACATTCATCCATGACCTAAACCTATCGAATTTCTCCCTACGCTGTGCCTTCGTAAAAATATCCGCAGTATTTTCGCCTGTAATTACTTTAAATATGTTTATCTTATTCTCCTTTAAGCACTCGTGAACGTAGTGCTAATGAACTTCAATGTGTTTAGAATTTTTTGTAAAATTTCCGTGCTTTGCTATACTTATCACTCCAGAGTTATCCTCATAAATTTTTACAGGGTTATCGTCTAGATTTACATTGAAGATTTTCATAATTTCCCTAATGGACATTAATTCACTCACCGCTTCCGATAGAGCTACATACTCTGCATACGTCGAGTCTTTTGTCACACACCTTTGTTTTTTAGACTTCCAACCAATTACATTTCCATACAATCTAATTACATATTCAGAAGTCGATTTCCTTTCTAAATGATCTCCTGCCTAATCAGCGTCCACATAACAATCCATCGTTTCACATTTTTCGTTCCTTTTATAATCTAATCTTAAATCTCTAGTCCGGTACAAATATTTCAATATTTGCATTGCATATTTAAAGTGTGTCTCATTACAACAATCTTGAAATCTACTCAAATAATTCACACTATAATTTCTATCGGGTCTGGTATTTTCACTAATATACAACAATGCGCCAATTAAATTTTTGTATCCAATATCCTCTCTATTTATCTCAGCTTTTTCAATTCTTAAGTTGGTCTCCATAGGTGTACAGTACAATTTGCTATTTTGTAACTTACATTTGTTTGCTAATGATTCAATGTATTTCTTTTGGCTTAATCTTATTTCATTTTTGAAATAATCATAGTCTATATTTATTCCAAGATATTCTTTGACTTCATCTAAATCTTTCATTTCAAATCTATTAGTTAATAAGTTCTTTACCCTTTGTATCTTCCTTTTATTTTTACTTCAAATTAGCAAATCGTCTACATACATTAGCAAATAAACAACATTTTCTCCCTCTCCATGTGTATATAGGCACAACTCTATGTTATTCTTCTTAAAACCTAATCTCGTCACATACTTATCAAGACACTCATACCACTCCCTTCGACTTTCTTTTAACCCATAAAGCGCTTTCGATAGTTTACAAACTCTATTCGTTCCGTCCGCATATCCCTTTGATTGATTTACATATACCTCCGAGGTTACTTCACCATTTAAAAAAGCAGTTTCGACATTCATTTGCTCGATAATTAATCCATTTCGACAACAACATGTTAGCAATATCTTAAAGGTCTGATTACTCGCTACTGGGGAGTATATGTCATCAGCTATGTTTCTTTGTTGGAATCCTCTTACCACTAATCTAGTCTTATACCTGTCATCTGATTTTCTCGTGTAAACCCATTTTACATCTAATACGTCTTTGCCTTTTACCCTTTCCAACAATTTCCCAGTTTTATTCTTATAAAGTCATTCCATTTCCTTATCCATAGCTTGTTTCCAATCTTCACTATCTTCGCAACAAATCGCCTCCTCAAATGTACAAAGGATATCTACTCTACAATAATTTGCATGGATTTCACTAATGTTTTCTTTTTCTGGATATCTTACTGGAGTTCTCTTATTACGTGTAGATCTTCTAGGGATGTTTATGCTTTCAAGACTGTTATCATTTTCATCTTCCCTATTTTCTAACTCTTCCTTATTCATGTTTACCAATAAATCATTATCCTCAATGTCATCGTTATCTTTATCGAATGAATTCTTCACAAAACCGATACATTTTGTGTCTGTTTCTATGACCTCTACATGTCTCGCTATTGTTATTTTCCCACCTAATAAGACTCTGTAACCTACTTCACTATATCCAAACAAAATTCCCATATCTGCCTTCTTATCCCATTTTGAAACTCTCTTTTGTTCTTACAAAAACTTTACTTCCATATAGATGTAGATTTTCAACACTCCCGAAGAATATTTCCAAATGTGTCTTTCTCTCTATTGTATTTGCCAGTATTCGATTTTTCAAGTATACCGCTGTCCAATCAATTTCCAGCCAGTACATTTTATGTACTTTCGCTTCCGCTAACAAGCAACGCGCCATGTCCATCACTGTTCTATTATACCTTTCCGTTGTCCCGTTTAATTCATGTACGTAGGTTGGGCAATTATTTATTCTGATACCTTTATCCCTAGCAAATTTATAAATTCGATTATTCAAGTACTCTTTTCCATTATCACATCTGAATATTATAAACCTCTTGCCAGTTAAATTCTCGGCTTCATTTACAAACTGTACGAAACAATCAAAGACCTCATCTTTTGATTTTATACAATAACTTCTAGCTATTTTGCTATAATTATCGATAAATGAGATGAAATGTTTCTCTTCATTGAATTCGGTAGTCTTAAAACCGCACACGTCCGAGTGAATAATTTCCATTATCTCCATAGCCTTGGTTCGATTATTTTTGAATGGTAAATTTTGCATTTTCCTTTCCATACACACCCTACATTTCAAAAATTCCTTTTTAAATTCATTCGTTATACCAGTAACTAGCTGCTCTTTACCCAAAATATTTAAATATTTAAAATTTACGTGTCCTAGCATCCTATGCCATCTTTTCCTTTTACTCATATCACTACGTTCGGCGCTGTTTGCTAAGTGCTCCTTCGCTTTCAATATACTTTTCATTCTATATGTTCCCTTTTCTTTAACCGCTACTGCTGTAAGCTTATTGTCCTCATCTATTACTTTTGCAATATTTCCTATTGAAATGACCTTGTTCCTATTATCTGTTAACTTGCCTAAACTAATCAAGTTTGCGGACATTTCTTTCGCGCAAAAAACATTATCCACATTTATTTCATTTTGCATTCCAAATGCTTCAAAATAACTTATAACATTCCCTAATTTTGTTGCCTTTCGATATATTATCGCCTAAATATATATTTACCGGTTCTTTAAGGTCAATACATTTATCGAAATAATTTACGCTGTTTATTATGTGATCTGTGCAACCGCTATCTAATAGCCACATTACTTCATTATTACTTATCTCGTTCGCCTCGCCGCTGTGTGCTGCGTGCGCCGTTGCTATCCATGTGCTTTATCTTGAGATACCATGCTCGCTCGTGCCGGTTGTTGACTGACGATGGAAATTTCCATGTCCCCTGCTCGTATTTCCTTTGTTTCCTCCTCCTCTGCTGCGACAACGTGTTGACCCAAGCCAAAAACTGATACTGTTTCCCACTTCGACGCCATTTTGACACTCTCTCGCAAAATGTCCTACTCTTCCACATCTGAAGCATCCTTCCTTTTTTGCAGAATAGGCGTTGGTTTGCATTTCTCCTCGATTGGACTTATTTTTCTTCTCCGCTATTTCAATTTTATTTTTTACATACACTGCCGTTTGATTTTCGGCTTTCAGTGCATCTACTATATCCGCTATGTAGCTGTATTCTTCGGGTAACGTAATCAGCATGTAAGTTAGTTTTTCCCTCTCACTCACTTGTGCGCCAGCACATTTTAATTCGTTTATTAATTTTTCGAAACCGCTAAATAACGATGCTGAATCACTGTAGTTCTCAAGTTTTATCTTTTCCAATCTCCTTCTGCATACGACCTGTAGTGCCGTCGACTCTTTCAAGTTTCATTTCATCAAACTTTTTTACTATCTCATACGCCGTTTTTTCTTCTCTAATATATTCCAATTGTCTGTTTGTGATGGCACTATAAATTATATTTATTGTCTTCGGATCCTTTTTGTCCCAGTCTTCACTGTCTGTTTCTGTCTTCACCCTAGTTGTGACAACCTCGCATTCTCTATACTTGAGAAACGTTGTTATTCTTTGCTTCCACATACCGTAAATATTCATCGAAAGTAGGTATCATGATTTCCAATCTCTCCATATTAAATGATTCCTTATCAGTTACTCAAGCGTTCCTACGTGCTCGAGGTGTATTTTTCCTCTTTGTAACCTTTGAACGTTTCTTTCTTTACTGAACACTCACTCGATCTAACTCGCAATATTGAAAACCATGCACTAAAATAACTGGCAAAACTATGAACCACGCTCTGCTACCATGTAAAGATATAGAATGGACTCGGAAATACAAATAATTCCCTTTATTTAGCACACAACAGTTATACATATATCTTATACTCTAAAGACCTCGAAATCCTACCCGCACGCACGCTTGTTGTCAACAGACTCTTCCAGATACTTCGAACCACTGACTCTTGTCTTTTGTCCCAACTAAGGCCTGGACATCCTCTGACGCTTATACACACATTCACATGTACAGTGTAAATGTATCATATTCCTAGCAGAATTGTTATGCGACTGATGCATCAACATACCATGCAAGAAGAATTGGAAACTAGGACAAAAAGGAAGAGCTTTGAAAGAGATACTTATAGTCATAGTAAACGACAAAAAATTCGTAGATGTTCAAGTGAATCTGACGAGGAGGATATTGATGAAAAGGTAGTTGACAATAGAAGAATACAAGTAATAACACAAGAGTCAGACAATCTCCTCGATAACGGCAAAAGTATGATGCGAATGATGGGATATAAGGCGGTTACGGCCTCGGAAATAATGAACAAGGTCGTTTAGAGTCAGTTCAAGCACCTAGACAGCATGGTCGCAGAGTCTTTGGACATCATGTTCCCGGACATGAAGATTCAGGTCTTAAATGGAATCCTGCAGAGGAAGTTATAAAGTTTGTAAAAGATATGAAATGGTGATATGAAAAGTTGACCACAGATGATGAAATTGATTTCTGTTGTGAAGATATAGTGAAAACTGTTATCAATGCGAAAACGGTATTCGCCCATTTGGATGACGTTGATGTGCGTCGAGCAAGGACACGTTGTAATCCTCATGAAACAATTCGTGGTGCATTTTTTTTAAATCGTGCTACTGTTAAAACTGCAAATACAGATAGAGCATGTAACTTTATGTTTACTAACCCAAAAGGTTTGAGGGAGAATGGGCTGCTATACTTTGCAGATGTATGTGCTGGACCAGGAGGTTTTAGGGAACATGTTCTATGGCGAAAGAAATGACGTGCTAAAGGATTTGCTCTTACTTTAGAAAATGAACATGATTTCAAATTAGAAGATTTTTATGCGGGTCCTTGTGAAACATTTCATCCATACCACGGACCAAAGGAAAGTGGTGATGTCTTTGACCCAGAAAATGAAGAGGCATTTACAAATCATATAATGCAGCATACCCATGGCAAAGGAGTACATTTTGTGATGTCTGATTGAGGATTCTCAGTAGAACGACAAGAAAATGTACAAGAAATTCTTTCAAATCAACTGTATCTTTGTCGATGTTTAATAGCATTGATGGTTGAAAGAGAGGGTGGTGATTTTGTGACAAAATTATTCAACCTTTTTACACTCTTTAGTGCTGGTTTAGTTTATTTAATGTATCGCTGCTTTGAAGAAGTTTGTATTTTTAAACCAAACTCTTCTAGACCAGGAAATTCAGAAGGTTACATAATATGTAAGAAGAAACGATCTGGGGTACAAGATTTTGTTGAATATCTGAAGCATGTTAATCGTCTGCTTTTAAAAGGTGGTGTAAATGACGACGTTTTACAACTAGTATCATATAATGAATTAAAAAGAGAGAAACAATTTGTTCAATATCTACGTGCTTCTAACAAAGATTTGGCCGGAAAGCAAATACTCGACCTGTGTAAAATTGCAGCATTTTATGCGGATAATACTCTTGTTGAGACAAAACAAGCTGATATACGCAAACAATATCTAGAGTATTGGAATTACCACCAAATACACTTGTAAACGCAGAGGTTGTATATGAAATAACTAAGGAGTTTATATATCAGCAAAAAGTACTTGCATTGCATATT
Organism: Bombus affinis; assembly: GCF_024516045.1. Classification (NCBI taxonomy): domain Eukaryota; kingdom Metazoa; phylum Arthropoda; class Insecta; order Hymenoptera; family Apidae; genus Bombus; species Bombus affinis. Next base: position 241,000 of record NW_026108836.1, read on the forward strand.
ATAGATGCATTCTACTTAGGAGAAGTGGACATTAGCAAAAAATATTTGAGGAGCAGGTAAGCAACTGAATGTTATTGAGTTCAATAATTAACTTTTAGATTTCCAGTAATGAAATGTTTTTTCAAGAAGTACGTTCATGTAATACTAATGTATGACTGTTGTTTAAAGGAACGAGGAAGCGACGTTGTTCTGTGAAGCTTTGTGGAAACCAGCTGGAAATAACTATACTCGAATACGTGCCAAAGATCTACTTCCTGTTGGTACATATATCTGTGAAAAGTTGCGACTAACACAGCGTAAAATGAAAAATAATTCCGATGCCATAGTATACGAACTTCCAGAAAAGACATTAGATGTTAATGGTTATAATAAGGGCAAATTATATTTCATACAACAGAGTGTAATATTTTTAAGAAGCACCGGAAATCCTTGGAATCGGTATGTCAGTAAAACACATTCCATAAAGTATGTCTTTAATTGAAAAACAAACGAGAAGCTATTCGACCTTCATAGACCAAGTTCAGCAGAAGCAAGTTTCGTTAAATCTTTTAAAGGTCGCCTTATTTGTCATTGGCCTAATGATTCATCACTTACTATAAACAGATTTGCAAAATTTATTAAAGATAAGTGTCCGGCATACAATACGTGCTTAGAATATTAAAACTACAGGCTGTACATATATTCGTACACGACTTGATCCGCATAGATGTCAAACAGATTAATTCCGTTAATTTGACTGTTATTTCAAATATGAAATACTTGTGATATATTTCAGTATTTAGCATTATATTTGTATAGAAATAGAAGTGTAGCGGTACATGTGTCATAGGACAAAGCAAATAACGTCGTTGACGCCTCGAAGTACCTAGACCGCTGAGCTACAATTAATGTAAAAACAATGTCACCGCAACCAGCAATTGTCGTCAGGTAGGCAAATACGAATTCTTTTAACCCCCCCTCCCCGGCGACTAGTATAGGTAGCCTTAACTCAAATACATCTGACGCTTACAACAACAAAGACTCCGTTATTAGTCCACATGACCTTCGTCCTCTTCACACACGACAACTACAGAGGTAATACCGGAAAATATAATTAATAAGATGGTCTTCTGAGTGGTTTAATTGCAATACTATTTGGGATGAAATATACTTTTTCAAATCATATGCGGCATTTCGTATAATAACTGAATGGTTATAGGAAAGAATGATGACGTTAAACTGTACGATACGATTGCATAGCATATTTTATAATTGTATAACAAATATTTCCCGCAGGGAGGGCTCGCTTATGTGAGCCTATGAGGGCTGGCAAAACCACTTCGCCGAAGCCAGGGGGACCGTCGGGACAAGGGTCCCGCTTACGTGAGTCCCTATGTACTCCGCAGGGAAGGTCGTCGGAGGTGTAAGGCGTTTAATTAATATTACATCCTCTCTACGTGGCCTTGGGCAGTAGCGCACCCACGATCCTGATGCCAAGGATGGGACCGCCGGGATAAGTTCCCGGGTACAAAAGTACCTTGAGGCCCCCGCTTACGTGAGTCCCATCTGGAACTGCCGAGATCGGTTAGCAGGTCGCTGGCCGGCTGTCACGTGGTCGTACATCCATACGATAGTCCCACCAACGACTAAGGTTGGTACCACGGGCGATCGAGTTACAGCCCGGAGGGAGTAGCGACCCCTCTGATCGGCCAATTAATGGGTATGGACTCGTGGTGGCAGTGGTTGATGGACAAGATGCTGGCAAGAGGGCAGATTTAAGGTGGAGACTCCACCGAATGGACTTCGGCGGATGAGCAGCGTCCCACCTGCTCCGAAACCGTACTGGTGAGACGGGAGGGCTTAGAATGTGCCCCGTTCGACCTGATACGAGCGACAGCTCCTGCAGACTAAGCTGATCCAGGGAGCAAGGTATTGGGTGCCTTGTGCGATGGTTGGGCGTAATCTCAACTCCTATGGTCCTAGGGGGCCCGGCTACTGTGTGGAATTATAATCGAGGAAAGCACCCGTTACCAAAAGACAATGCTATTTGTATAACAAATATTTAGTCGACACAATTTGTCTTTATTTGGAATGATTAGATACCTGCTTGTGGCAGCTGCTCCCATAATAGAATAAGTTGCAGTACCTTAGTCTACAATCCATTACTTCCCAACATCAATATTTGACTCAGGTCTTTTATAATGAAATATGTAGAGGACAGGGTATATGGGACTTTTGACCGTCAGACTTATTTGAGATTATCGATTGTCGTCGTAATCGCCGAATTTACTTAAAATAATAAGGTAAGGTACAGCCTATGGGCCCTGAGTCGTAGAAACAATGTGTAAAAATATTCCATAAATGTTCGTCACGAAATTCAGCAGATCGCTCGTTGATACTCGTAGGTATTCGAAGATACTTTACTCTTTGGGTTGCCTCGGTTTACTTATACTGGTCGGGGCGGAAGTCGGAAGATTCAAAATCGACTTTGTTCGAAGTAGCGGCAACATTTTTATGCTCCGAGTGTATTTACTTGTATCCTTACGATCCTGCCACTCCGAGGCAAAATAACAATAGGATTTGAATTTCCCTCTGGCTCATATGCCGCAACAAATTTTTATAGTTTGTGCTCATGTATAGGTACTTATGAACTATCTAAAATATATAATAAGCTGAAGTACTGTAGGGAAGTAATTTACAGTGTTACTAGGTTTGGTTACATATTTCAATATCGTTCACGCCATCGCAAAAGCTAGTATGATGCTGCGTCGGCGTATATGCACACAGGGAGGTGATGGACGAGGCGAGGATGATAGCCTCCCGCGAAGTAGCGCCTGGCCCTGACGGAGTCCCGTGACGGGTATGATGGGAGATGATGCGGGTCATGGCACCTAGACTGCGACTTCTATTTACATCGTGATCGAAGGAGGGTGCCAACCCTCGGATATGGCGCACGGCGAGGCTGGTATTGCTTCGGAAGGAGGGACGACCAGCCCTTGTATCGTCCGGTATGCCTATAGGATGAAGTGTGCAATTTCTTCCAAAGAATCATTGCCAGAATCATTGTACTGTTCTCAGTCGAAAATGTTCGTGAGATGTCAACAACGACTTTTGGCATCAATGACGTAGTGTAGTGATAACTACACTATCAGCTAGGGCCATCTATAGGCAAATTCCGGTTTCATATTTACAGACCTGATACGCTCGATTTGACAGGGATCAGTGCGGATGTCACGTAAAATAAAAGAGAAATTTTGTAAGAAGAAGAAAACTTTATTTTTACTTCGTTTATACAATTATAAGACACTTCCGAGCTCTAGCCGTGACCGTACGAGAGTGAGTCTCTTACAATCTTTTTACATTCGGTCATCTGTTCTCTCATTATCCCCACTACCCTGTAGGCGTACGTGACCGTTGCTACGCTTCTGGAACATTTGGTGGAAGGACCGTTAGGCCATAAATGAATCCTCAGGTACTCCGCCAATATACATTGTCGCCAAGGTCGCCATGTGTTTCTCTCGTCGGTCCATCGGTTTCGAAGTATGCCGACCGGGACACCATCCTGCCCGCGGTGTGTGTGTGTCCTGGTCTCTGATGTGATTTACGTTACACGGACATAGCGCTAATTGTCTAGTGTGCGCTGAATTGGGCAAGAAATCTGGAGTACCGGGCATATCGAATACTCGGCATGTCTGCAACAGCAACGGAAATACGGGGATTTGAATATTTGAGTCTGAATATGCAAACCTGCAATGACGCCGTATTTGACACGGCCCAGAGTTGACATAGAGCAAACCGGCTGGAGTATGCTGTATTTGGCAGCAAATGTGGAGTATAACATGCATCCTATTGTGAACATACTTACTATGAAAACGGAGATACATTCAGTTGAATATTTAGGCTTGAATGAGCAAAACTACAAATACGCTGGATTTGACTCGTTCCGTATTTAACATGGCTTAAACCAGATCAAGCGCCCAGTGTATGGCAGTCGATGTGGAATATAACGCGCACCGATTTGTCGACATATCTGCAACAGAAACTGAGCCACGTCGATCTGAATATTGAACCCTGATCATGCATTACTGCATTTACGCTTGATTTCACGGGGTCCGGATTTGACATAGCGCAAACCAGATGATGCGAGCTGTATTTAATAGCAACTACGGAGTATAAAGCGCATCGAATTTTCCACATATCTGCAATCGAAACGGAGATTCGTTGATTTGATTATTTAGGTGTGATAATGCAAAACTGCAGTTGCGTTGGGTTTGACCGGACCAGAGTGGACATAGCGCTAATTGGATGATATTGGTTTAATTTGCAACAAATGTGGAATGCAAGTATTGGCGACACATTTCCAACAGTAGCGGAGATGCGTGGATTTGAATATATAATAATGTATATGAAAAACTGCAATTACGCTGGATTTGTCGGTGATCGGAGATGACATAGTTTAAATCGAATGATGTGCACTGTACTGGCGGCAAATGTGAAGTATAACCTGAGTCGAATTGTCGGCATATCTGTAACAGAATCGTAGATACGTTGATTTGATTATTTATGCACGAATTTGCAAAACTGCAATTACGCGGGTTTGACACGGGCCAGAGTTGACATAGCGCCAGCCCACTAATGTGCGCTGTATTTGGCAGCAAATATGGAGTGGATGTCGGCACATATGTTATAGAGGCGGAGACACATTGATCTGAACGTTTATTCCTGAGTATGCAAAACTACAATTACGCTGCACTTCACAGGGTCCAGAATCGACATAGCCAAAAGCGGCTGATGTGTGTTGTATTTGGCAACAATTTTGGCGTATAACACGCTTTACGTTGTCGGCATATCTGCAACAGAAGCGGAGATACGTTGATTAGAATATTTCAGCCTGAATATGCAAAGCTGAAACTACGTTGGATTTGTCGGAGACCAGAGATGACATAGCACAAACCCTCCGATGTGTGCTTAATTTGGGAGCCAATGTGGAATATAATACACATAAATTCATCGTCATATCTGCATTAGAAACAGAGACACGTAGATTTGAATATTTAAGCCTGAATATGCAGAACTGCAATTTCGCTGGATTTCGCACGGTCCAGAGTTAACTTAGCGCCAGCCCACTTAGGTGCGCTCTATTTGGCAGCAAATGTGGAGCTACCGCGCATAGTATTTTCGACGTATATCCAATACCAGTGCAGCAGTTGAAAGGTCGCATCCCGGATGATGCGCGCTGTATTTAGTAGTAAATGTGGAATACAACTTGCATAGTATTGTCGACATATCTGTAATAGGAACGAAGATACCTTCATTTGAATATTTAAGCCTCAATATGTAAATTTGCACAAACCGGCTGATTTGGCAGCATATGTGCAGTATTATGCGCATCGAATGGTCGTCATTTGAGCTCTTGAGGCGGAGATACGTGGATTTCAATATTTTAGATTGAGTATGCAAAACTGCAAATACGCTGGATTTGACACGGTCTAGAATTGACATTGCGCAAACTGGCAGATATGCGCTGTATAGGTTTATTTGAACATTTAAGTATGAATATGCGTAACTACAATCATGCCGGATTTGACTGAAACCAGAGAGGACATAACGGAAACAGGCTGGTGTGCGCTGCATTTGGCAAGAAATGTGGGGTACAAGTCACATCGAATTCTCGACATATTTGCCACAATGACGGAGATACGTTGATTTGATTATTCGTGCATGAGTATCCAAAATTGCAATTACGCTGGATTTAACAATGGTCAGAATCGACATAGCGCAAACCGGCTGATGAGTAATACATTTGGCAGTACGATACTAACTCGAATTGTGGACATATCTGCAACGGAATCCGAAATAGCTTGATTTGAATATTTAATCCTGAAAATGGAAAGCCGTATCAACACCACTCTCAGCAACGCCAACACCTCTCACAACTCGACAACGCTAACAACTCCACTCTCAACAACGCTAACACCTCTCGCAACTCGACAGCGCTAACAACTCTACTCTTCGACTCCTTGATTAACTCTGACCTCTCGACTCACTCTTATTTCTCGATCAACCGCTCAACGCTTCTCGATCAGCCAAACTTTAAAGTTAAATCGTCCCCTACCTTTAGCGTTAGTTTTTCCAACTCTCTAATCACATTCTGTTAACGCTCCGCAAGTACAAGGTGACTTCAGTCACATAGGCTTTCTTACCGATGTAAACTAACAACCGAAGTACACACGACATAGTTTTGATCGATTTCTAATGAGGATTTTTCCTCGCGATACTACAATATGTTGACTTGAATATTTAAGCCTCAATATGCAAAACTGCAAATGCGCTGAGGTTGGCTGCGTCCACACGTTACATAACTCAAACCAGATAATATGCATTGTGTTTGGCAGCAAAAGTGGCGTATATCGCGCATCGAATTGTCGGCATATCTGCAATGCAATCGGCGATACGGTGATTTGAATAATTAATCATGAATATGCAAAGCAGCAATTTCGCTAGGTTTGACAGAGACCGGAGTTGACATGGTACAAACCAGCAGATGTGCGGTGCACATGACATCGGATGTGAAATGTAACGGGCATCGCTTTGTCGCGATATGTGCAATAGAAACGGAGATACATTCATTTGAATATGTTAACCTTAATTTGTAAAACTGCAATTACGCTTGATATGTCGAGGACCAGAGATGATATAATAGCACGAGCCAGCTGATGTGAGCTGTATTTGGCAGGCAATGAGGAGAATATCTCGCACCTAATTGACGGCAAATCTCCAATCGCAGCGGTGATACGTTTTATTTAATATTCAATAATGGGCCTGTTACGATACCGATAGTATTAGCGCGACTGAAACACATTGCCGTCTCAGTAAAATCATTCTATTTCAAGCTTCACGCTACAGTTCTGAATCCGGACAAGACCGTTTCAAGTTCTCGCAAGAGCAAGCAGTCAAATTAAGGGACTTACACGAGTTAGAGTCTAATACATTTTATTGGTCTAACATCGATGGAGCGATCTCGCATGGAAATTTTCGGAGGACCGCGTAACCTTCCAACGACGACCGCCGTACGAGCAGCGGATAAACTTATTTCGTGCCTTAGGTTGCCCTCACCACGTCCTCTACTTCTTGATTCTTGGTTGGTAGCTTTAGCGGCTGCAGGCCCGAGAAATTGCATCTTGACCCGCTTTCTCGTATGTCTCATGTGACGTCTCGCTTTCCGCCGTAGTCACTTGTCGGATCCACAAACGTTGAACCATTTGCGCGAGACAAGCGCGGCGCTCTGCAGGGACGAGGGATCCAATTTTCGATGTATCAAGTGCAAAACCTCCAGTGGTAGTTCGGAAATGATATCTACCTTACTTGGCACGAACAAACCAACGACGCGTAGCACAGATCTAAAGAAACTCCATGTTGCTTCTATTGTGGCGCGAGCACGACTGACGGTCTGGCTGAGAATGAATTCTTATATATGTGCCGTTCGTCACGGTGCACTGCGAATTCCGGCTCCGGTGAGAGTCCTGGACAGTCAGAATCGATCGCATGTGCATGTATCATCCTATAGATCGGGTTCACATTATTATTAGTGTTAGATGCGTGAAACGAATCTTCATTTGGATGAGACGTTGTAGTTATGCAATGGAGCAGATATTCACTAGTGCGAATTTGATTTGAGGTATATGATAGCGATTTAGGTTTAAAGGCACAAGAGTATATTTAACTATGTAGCTTATTAAAATATACCCTACGTGTACACTAGTCGTATAATACATTGTTGTCTTGATTCGTGATTACGAATAGATGGGCGCAAAGAAGTATCGACTTAGCTGCTACTGCTCGTGTCACTCGATAAAAAAGAATGCCTCGCTACCCTGCTCGCTATATTCATATGCGTTGGAGTTGACAAAAGGCGTTGGGATTTGAATTTTGAAGGTGTTCTCGAAAATTCGCAACTGACGCTGAACTCTCGACCTTGTTTACAAATGTTGAATTTTCGGGTAGTTGACTCGAGGGCATATGATCACGACAAAATCTACGGATTTTGATTAACCTTCGGTAACCGCCTAAGGTTGTCGGATCTATAATAAACTCATCTTTCAGTAAACACGATTTTTTGTGTAGCGGGCTCACTAGACCGAAACCGTTATGAATTGTACCTACGAGTGCCGCTACAGTATCCGCTTGCCAGTGTTAACGTTACTTCTTTTTATGTTTGTTTATGTATGTTAGCGCGGTGCCCATGCTAACCGCTTAATTCAAACCCGTTTGAGGAGGAGAACGAACTCTCCTGCCCGAACGCGTGGTATAATTGGTTCTTGCGTCTCCGTCGCTTTGTTGCGCTTGCTCGGTGCTTTGCGGTCGGAAGATTTTCCCAGGTAAAAATACGTCGTAGGTTTCTGCGCTCCTTTCCAGATGCTCAATATCTTCCGACACGATGAAGGCGGGTTTTATACGATCTACGGAGACTTTCACGCTTTTGTCCTTCATCCGTATGGTAATGGTTTTCATCCACGCTGTGTAACCTGATAGGGGCCATCGTATGGTGGTTGCAGTGGACCTCCGATTGCATCGTGGCGTACGAAAACGCACGGCGACGTTTCTAAATCGCGGAACATGAACGTTTTCTTTTCGCCGTGTCGTGAAGTCGGCAGAGGTCTAATATCGCTCATTCGCTCTCGCAGACAGTTTGCGAATTCCGCGTTGGCCGGTTGTTTTGCTGGTACAAAGAATTCTGCTGGCAATCGTATGTCCGTACCATAAATCATTTCGGCTGCCGTTGCGCTCAGGTCCTCCTTGATAGCGGTTCTAATGCCTAAAAGAACTATGGGAAGGCTTTCAACCCAGTTGCTCGAATTGTGGCATTTGATTGCGGCCTTAAGCTGCCTGTGAAAGCGCTCTACCATCCCGTTGGACGCGAGGTGGTAGGCTGTGGTACGCAAATGCTTAATGCCGAGCATCCGGCATAGTTCGTTGAAAAGACTGGATTCGAATTGGCGTCCTTGATCGGTTGTTATTTTTGCTGGGACGCCAAAACGCGCTATCCATGTGGAAAGAAGAGCCGAGGCAACGGTCGTCGCTTCCATATCTGGTATTGGAATCGCTTCGGGCCAACGTGAAAAACGGTCGATACATGTTAGACAATATCGGTAGCCTTGTGAATATTGCATGACGATGATGTCTTAATGTATATGCTCGAATCGTCCTGCGAGCTCTCCGAATGTTCCGGTCGGCGTTGATACGTGTCTCGCTATTTTACATTGTTGACAACGGGATGCATTGCCGTGTCCATGTTTGGCTTTTATTTAATTTTTGTTTACCGCCGGCCAAACTATACGCGATTTTACGAATTTTTGGGTCGCGCGTATCCCTAGATGGGAAAGTCCGTGGAGCGAATTGAATACGTCGCGCCGCAAGGGTTTCGGTTACGGTCGTACGATGTCGCCTGATACGTCGCAGTATATTTCCGCGTCGTAATCCGGAAAACGAATTTTCTTAACCTGCAACGCGGATATATCGGAGTTGATGATGTCGCGGAGCTCCTTGTCGTTTTCTTGCGCGGCGGCGAGAATTGTGTGATCCACGGATTTTCCTATGGCTTCGATGCGAGATAGGGCGTCGGCTGCATTGTTATTCAGCCTTTTTATATGCCTTATATCGGTCGTGAACTGCCCGATATAATCTAGTTGACGGAATTGTCTCGGCGATCACTTGTCGGGATTTTGACTGAACGCATAGGTGTGGGGTTTGTGATCTATGAAAATAATGAAATTCCTCCCATCTACGGCGTGTCTAAATCGCTTGACCGCGGTATACATAGCGAGTAATTCGCGATCGTACGCGCTATATTTTCGCTGCGCGAAATTTGAGGCTTTAGTTAAGAAACCCAATGGTGGCCGAGTGTCATTCGCGCGTTACTGCAACACCGCCCCTATTGCAAAGTCGGACGCGTCTACTGCGAGGCTGATGAGCGCGCCAGGTATACGATGCGCTAACATCGTAGCGTTAGCTAGGGCGCGTTTTGACTCGCTAAAGCTCGTTTTGGCTTCCTCCGACTAAATAATGGGCATGTTGCCCTTTTTCGCCCCTTGGAACAAATCGTTGAGGGGTTGCAAAATTTTAGCTGCCCCCGGTATGAAACGTCGGTAAACGTTAATCATACCGAGGTGTCCGCGTAGTGCCTTGATGTTCGCGGGGAGCGGTGCTTCGTTTATGGCTGTAACGCGATCGGCGAGCGGTTTTATTCCGTGCGCGTTTACCGTATGGCCTAGGCAGGCTATTTCATTAATTCCGTACTCGCACTTTGCGAGGTTCATAACTACGCCGTACTGATTTAGACGTTCGAACAAGATCCGCAAGTGCCAGCGGTGCTGCTCCTCGGTTTCCGAAGCTACCAAGAAGTCATCTATGTACGCGTAAACGAAATCTAAGCCTCGCGTCGACAAATCTTTGACACGTTTGCGCGGCGTTTCGAAGCCCAAACATCATGTTGTTTGCCTCGAAAAGGCCGAATGGTGTCGAAATCGCGGTTTTTGTAACGTCCTCAGGCGCGATTGACATTTGATGGTAGGCTCGAACTAAACCAATTTTTGAGAATATTCGCCGACCGTGTAAATGCTGCGCGAAGTCTTGTATGTGCGGTGGAGAGTACCTGTCGGGTACAGTGCGGGCGTTTAGCGCCCTGTAGTCACCGCAATGTCGCAGACTTCCATCCTTCTTTGGGACGACGTGTAGTCGAGATGCCCGGGAACTCTTCGATGGGCGCATGACTCCTTGCTCGATAAGTGTTGCAAATTCCGCCTTGATTGGCTTGAGACGGTCCGGTGCGAGAGGGCGGGGTTTGCAATATACGGGCGGGCGGGGTGTGGTTTCGATGTGGTGCTCCACACTGTGCCGTATTTTCTCTCACCCAAAGGCCGGTGGGCGCGTTAGATCTGCACATTTCGCCAACAATTGGTGGTAGACCAAATCCCCGTTTACGGTCTTAATCATAAGCTGTTCGCAGTTGGCGGCGTATCCCCTGGTCGATAGCTGGTTTGTTGTGTCGAGAAGTCGTCTTTTTCTTGGATCCACAAGCAACCTGTAATGACTTAGGAAATCTAGGTCGATGATGGGGGTTTGCACATCGGCGACGGTGAAGTGCCATTTGACGGCACGTCTAAGGGACAGGTTCAGCTCCATCGCTATAGTGCCGTACGTTGCGATGCGCGTCCCATTGGCAGCGAATAGTTCATACGTTGTTTTCTTTACGTCCCTAGATAGCCTGCTTCGGGGATGAACGCCGATATCAGCACCGATGTCAACTAAGAACGAAGTCTTCGTTCTCTTGTCCAAAATAAAGATGCGGCGAGATCCCAAGCCGTCGCCGTCCTCCGCTTTTACGGACGGCAGGGGTCGTTTCCCGACTTCCACTTACAATCGTGGCGCGATCGCCGAACCTCGCATGATAGAAGCAAATTCCGTCCTGGCGCGGATAGTCTCGGGAACGCGAACGGCGGCGGGGTCGAGTGAGAGAATTCGAACGTCTTCGTAGTCGATGATACCCGCTGATTCCCATAGCCTTAATCTGTTCTCGCAGTCTACTGACCTCGGCGGCCAGTGCGTCGTTTTTGCCTTCGTGTGATGCCGGTGGCTCGATTGTGACTACCTTAGCGCGCTGCCAATTACGATTATACGCCTCATCGAGTTTATCCGCTCTCCTGGTCAGTTTCTCGATACTCGTATCGTCCACTGCAGCCAGGACTTCCCTGATGCGATTCCTCCACAAGCTGTGGATGAATTCATCGGAAGCGAGGGGGCTGGCTAATTTTTTAAGTCATTATAAAACTGTGAGGGTTTTCTGTCGCCCATCTCTTCACGTTCGACTAACCTTTCGAACTTGGCGCTGTCCGATTCGGTCAGGGCGCGGATCAGCTCGCTCTTCAATTTATCGTACTGGCCTGTGGCGAGGAGGTTGGTCACTGTATCCTCAATCTTCGCGAGGTAATGTGGTTCGAGGAATCCCATGAGGGCTAAGGATTTTTCATCGTCGTGGAAGATGCCGGCTACCCCGAAATATTTCTCTAAAATGGAAAACCAAATCCTGGTCATCGTGGGCATAAAGGGCGGCACGCGGAACGATGAGCCGGCTGGAGTTCGTTTGCTCTCCTTTTCCATTGTGTGAGTTGCGGACTATGATATTCAAACTGCGACTAGCCTATCGCTGTCACCTCTTACACAAAACTCACGTCGGTGTCACCAGTTTGAGATGTATGGTAGCGATTTAGGCTTAAAAACACAAGAGTATATTTAACTGCGTAGTTTATTAAAATATACCCTACGTGTACACTAGACGTATAATACACTTGTTATCTTGATTCGTGATTACGAATAGATCGGCGCAAAGAAGTATCGACTTAACTGCTACTGCTCGTGTCATTCGATAACAAAGAATGCTTCGCTACCCTGTTCGCTATATTTATATGCGTCGGAGTTGACAAAAGACGTTGGGATTTAAATTTCCAAGATGTTCTCGAAAAATCAGAACGGAAGCTGAACTCTCGACCTTGTTTACAAATGTTGACATTTCGGGTAGTTGACTCGAGGGCATGTGATCACGACAAAAACGACGGAATTTGATTAACCTTCGGTAACCGCCTAAGGTTGTCGAATCTATAATAAACTCATCTTTCAGTAAACACGATTTCTTGTGTAGCGGGTTCACTGGACCGAAACCGATATGAATTTTACCGACGAATGCCGCTATAGGTGTATAATGAATCCTCAGGCTAGCTAAACATATACTGTTGAGATGCGTTGACATCTGGCAATCATCTTATCCGACGGATAGAGTCTGCGAGTGGCGAGACACGGGACAGCAACCGTTGGAATGTTTACTGTCACGTGCCGCTACCATTATTTCATTTAAGGACAGCTATAGAATTACTCCATGCCTTTATTAGACAAAACGTTCATCCCTTGACCGCGGCTACGTTCGGTGACTGGTTGTCGCCTCGAGGCCAAGTGCAGTATCACAAGTTTCGAACAATTACAATCGGACTAGATGACTACGATTGTTTAATTACAGCTATGGTAGAATCTAGATTACAATGTTACGGGATTTTCCCAAAATTCCAAACGGAAGGTTCCCGTGTTCTATCATCTCCGATTTAGATTTATGCTTCATCTGTCTGGGACCAGTCTGGATATAGCGCAAACTGGCTGGCAAACGATGTATTTGGCAAGAAATGTGGAGTACCAGGCACATCGAATTGTCGACATATCAGCAACAGCAACGGAGATACGTGGAGTTGAATATTTGAGTCTGAATCTGCAAAACAACAATTACACTGCATATAACAGAGACCAGAGTCGATGTTCTGGCGCGTAACACATCTGCACTCCATCCCGCGCGGCTTGGCATCCAACGGTCCACGTGCCATCCTTCGAATCCTCCATTGGCCCAAGGACCCATCATAAAGCCGAAATCCCAACTGCATTGTTCGCACATATGGTCTAAGTCAATCTGTTTGCCCGAAAAGACTTTCTAATTCTAGAAGTGTTTTCGGTCGGTTTTTAGAAAGGTCCTTGCGTTTATTACGCCCTCTTATGAATTACGGAGAAGGCGGGTATTGGCCTAACGAAAAAAGCGGACATCTACCTAACGGAAAATCTGAGATTTCCCATAAACAATGTCGCCTAGGACCCACGTTGGTAGGAGGCTTCTTCCTCCTCTCTTCCTTTCTAACATTAGTCATAACCAATCGGCATCGCGGATCAATGCCCTCACTTTCCTAACTAACAATGTAATCAACGATTCCGCGTTCTTCGCTCAAAGGGCACACCAATACCGAGCTTCGTACTCACATGAGAATAAACTTTAGAGTTACATCATCTCTCACGGTGACTAGAGTTCCTGCAATCCCTATAACTCTTACCGTTCCTATATCTCTCAGAGTTCCATCGTCTCTCGCGGTGACTAAAGTTCCTGCAGTCCCTATAACTCTCACCGTTCCTATATCTCTAAGAGCCTCCTATTTCTCTCACAGTATCCACAAGTCCGACAGCTCCTACAGCTCTCACGGACCTAGAGCTCCTATAGCTCACACTCTCATCTAAGAATAATCCATTTCTTCGTTATCTGTATCTTAGACAACGGCGTTCTTACTCAGTGAGATTGTATGAATCGTTGGAAATACATATATTTTTTATAACTTTGTGACCCCCAGTGTTATACCACAACGACTACACCTATTATCCTAAGCGAAATACGGGGATCGAACTATCCGTGGAGTCGACTATTCCAATCGTAACGGGAATTTACGACTCCCATTGACGCGTATTCAAACGAACGCGTCTCCCCGCGATAGCTCGAAAATACAGTCGACACAGCGCAAACCGAATAAGTACTGTATTTGGCTGTAATTGTGGAGTATATCGCGCATCGCATTTGCGATATGTATCCAATAGCAGCGCTGATACGTTGGTTTGAACATTTAGGCATGAATATGCAAAACAGCAATTACACTGAATCTGTCAGTGACCAGAGAAGACGTAAGACAGAAGAGATGATAGAATCCGTAGAGGTGCTCTGTGCTCACCAGAAAATCAGGAGCATAACGCTCACCGAATTGTCGTCATATCTGCCATAGAAACGAAGATACGTTCCTTTCGATATTCAAGCATGAATATGCTAAACTGCTATTATGGTGTATTTGACAGGGACAAGAGTGAACAAAACGCTAACCTACTGATGTGCGCTGTATATGACATCAGTTGTCAAATATAACGCGCACCGAATTGTCTGTAAGTGTGCCATAGAAACGGAGATTCGTTGGTTGGAATATTTAATACTGAATATGTAAAGCTGCAAATACGCAGGGTTCGGCTGGGTCCCGATTTTACATGCATCAAACGGAATAACGTGCACTGTGTTTGGCAGCAAATTTGGAGTATAACGAGCCTCTAATTGTAGCCATATGTGCCATAGAATCGGAGATACGTCGGTTTGAATACTTAATCCTGAATATACGAAACTGCAACTACGCTGGATCTGGCTGGGTCCAGATTTTACATAGCGTAAACCGGATGATGTGCACTGTACTTGGCATCAGATGTGGAATATAACGCGCATCGCATGGCCAATGTTTCTGGAAAACAAGCGGAGATACCTTGATTCGAATATGTAAGCATTAATATCCAAAACTGCAATTTCGATGGATTTCTCCGAGTCCAGTCTTGACAGTGTGCAAACGGGCTGATGTGTGCTGTATTTGGCAGCAAATGTGCAGTATTACGTACATCCTATTGTCGACGTACCTACAATGGATACGGAGATACTTTCACTTGAATAACAAGGCTTGAATATGCAAAACTACAAATACGCTGGATTTGACTCGGTCCGGATTTAACACGGCTAAAACCAGATGAAGCGCTCTGCGTATGGCAGTCAATGTGGACTATAACGCGCATCGTATTGTCGACATATGTGCTATTGAATCGGAGTAACGTTGATTTGAATATTTAAGCCCGAACATACAAAATTGCATTTGGGCTGGATTGTGCAGGGACCAGAGTTGACACAGCGCAAACGAGCTGATGGGCAATGTAACTACAGCAAATGAGGAGTACAAGGGGTATGGAATTGTCGACATATGTGCAAACGAAGCGGCGAATCTTTGAATGCAATATTTAAGCATTAACAACAAAAACTACAATTACGCTGGATTTTACAGGGTCCAGAGTTGACATAGCACAGACCGGCTGATTTGGCATCATATGTGGAGTATTCTGCGCATCGAATAGGCGACATAGAAACCAAGTTCATTTGAATATGCAATATTTGAATATTTCGCCTGAAAATGCATAATTGCGTATACGCTGAGTTTGGCTGCGCCCACACGTTACATAACTCAAACCAGATAATATACATTGTGTTTGGCAGCAAAGGTGGCGTATATCGCGCATCGAATTGTCGGCATATCTGCAATGCAAACGGCGATACGGTGATTTGTATAATTAATCATGAATATGCAAAGCAGCAATTTCGCTAGGTTTGACAGAGACCGGAGTTGACATGGTACAAACCAGCAGATGTGCGGTGCACATGACATCGGATGTGAAATGTAACGAGCATCGCTATGTCGCCATATGTGCAATAGAAACGGAGATACATTCATTTGAATATGTTAACCTTAATTTGTAAAACTGCAATTACGCTTGATATGTCGAGGACCAGAGATGATATAATAGCACGAGCCAGCTGATGTGAGCTGTATTTGGCAGGCAATGAGGAGTATATCTCGCATCTAATTGATGACAAATCTGCAATTACAGCGATGATACATTGTAGTTAATATTCAATAATGGGCCTATTACGATACAGATAGTATTATCGTGACTGAAACACATTGCCGTCTCAGTAAAACCATTTTATTTCAAGCTTCGCGCTACAGTTCTGAATCCGGAAAAGACCGTTTCAAGTTCTCGCAAGAGCAAGCAGTCAAATTAAGGTACTTACACGAGTTAGAGTCTAATACATTTTATTGGTCCAACATCGATGGGGCGATCTCGCATCGAAATTCTCAAAGGACCGCGTATCCTTCCAACGACGACCGCCGTACGAGCAGCGGATAAACTTATTTCGTGCCTTAGGTTGCCCTCACCACGTCCTCTACTTCTTGATTCTTGGTTGGTAGCTTTAGCGGCTGCAGGTCCGAGAAATTGCATCTTGACCCGCTTTCTCGTATGTCGCATGTGACGTCTCACTTTTCGCCGTAGACACTTGTCGGATCTACAAACGTTGAACCATTTGCGCGAGACAAGCGCGGCGCTCTGCAGGGACGAGGGATCCAATTTTCGAAGTATCAAGTGCGATACCTCCAGTGGTAGTTCGGAAATGATATCTACTTTACTTGGCACGAACAAACCAACGACGCGTAGTAGAGATCTAAAAAATTCCATGTTGCTTCTACTGTTGCGCGAGCACGACTGACGGACTGGCTAAGAGTGGAGGCTTATATATGTGCTGTTCGTCACGGTGCACTGCGAGTTCCGGTTGAGAGTGCTGGTCAGGCAGAATCGATGGTATGTGCATGTATTTTCACTTACATCGGGTTCACATTATGATTAGAGTTAGAGGCGCGAAACGGATCTTCATTTGGTTTAGACGTTGTAGTTATGCAATAGAGCAGATATTTACTAGTGTAAATTTGATTGTTATATAATTTGACAAGTAGTCGTGGTAATTAGGTACTCGAGAAGCTAATGACAATGATCCTGGGTTCAATAACAAAGCCGCGGTCAACGGGATAACAGAATTCGTTTTCATCCTGATTCCAAGTTGTACCATACTTCCTTATCTACGGTATAGGTAGGACTGAACAAACTC
Organism: Bombus affinis; assembly: GCF_024516045.1. Lineage (NCBI taxonomy): Eukaryota > Metazoa > Arthropoda > Insecta > Hymenoptera > Apidae > Bombus > Bombus affinis. The sequence continues at coordinate 258,347 of NW_026108836.1, forward strand.
TTTGTCAAAACATAGAATATCCACCGAGTGTTAAGGCTCTTTGTAACTGGCTAATGTGACCTCAAGAGAGAATGATTTTCCGGCACGATGATGCTGTAGAGGAAAACTATGATGGGTGTGTCTAAGGGCACCAGAACATCGGATACGTGGAGAAATGACTTCGCTCGGAAAGAGATTGAAAGTGACGTTACTGTTAATTGGACAATTTCCATGTTGATGGTTAGAGAAGGATGCTAGTAGCCCTTGAGGGAACGTTGCTAGCGGGAAGCGTCGTCCGTGGAAAAATAGATTTCACCTATCATCCCGTAGTTGAAACAAAGACTGTTTGCCTCTTTAGGACTGTTAAGGACTTTAATTAACTAAATCTTAAGGTTTATAATGGGTCCTCAGGCTAGCTAAACATATACTGTTGAGATGCGATAAAATCTGGCAATCATCTTATCCGACGGATAGACTCTGCGTGTGGCGAGTCACGGGACAGAAACCGTTGGAATGTTTACTGTCACGTGCCGCTACGATTATTTCATTTAAGGACAGCTATAGAATTACTCCATGCCTTTATTAGACAAAACGTTCATCCCTTGACCGCGGCTACGTTCGGTGACTGGTTGTCGCCTCGAGGCCAAGTGCAGTATCACAAGTTTCGAACAATTACAATCGGACTAGATGACTACGATTGTTTAATTACAGCTATGGTAGAATCTAGATTACAATGTTACGGGATTTTCCCAAAATTCCAAACGGAAGGTTCCCGTGTTCTATCATCTCCGATTTATATTTATGCTTGATCTGTCTGGGACCAGTCTGGATATAGCGCAAACTGGCTGGCAAACGATGTATTTGGCAAGAAATGTGGAGTACCAGGCACATCGAATTGTCGACATATCAGCAACAGCAACGGAGATACGTGGAGTTGAATATTTGAGTCTGAATCTGCAAAACAACAATTACACTGCATATAACAGAGACCAGAGTCGATGTTCTGGCGCGCAACACATCTGCACTCCATCCCGCGCGGCTTGGCATCCAACGGACCACGTGCCATCCTTCGAATCCTCCATAGGCCCAAGGACCCATCATAAAGCCGAAATCCCAACTGCATTGTTCGCACATATGGTCTAAGTCAATCTGTTTGCCCGAAAAGACTTTCTAATTCTAGAAGTGTTTTCGGTCGGTTTTTAGAAAGGTCCTTGGGTTTATTACGCCCTCTTAAGAATTACAGAGAAGGCGGGTATTGGCCTAACGAAAAAAGCGGACATCTACCTAACGGAAAATCTGTGATTTCCCATAAACAATGTCGCCTAGGACCCACGTTGGTAGGAGGCTTCTTCCTCCTCTCTTCCTTTCTAACATTAGTCATAACCAATCGGCATCGCGGATCAATGCCCTCACTTTCCTAACTAACAATGTAATCAACGATTCCGCGTTCTTCGCTCAAAGGGCACACCAATACCGAGCTTCGTACTCACATCAGAATAAACTTTAGAGTTACATCATCTCTCACGGTGACTAGAGTTCCTGCAATCCCTATAACTCTTACCGTTCCTATATCTCTCAGAGTTCCATCGTCTCTCGCGGTGACTAAAGTTCCTGCAATCCCTATAACTCTCACCGTTCCTATATCTCTAAGAGCCTCCTATTTCTCTCACAGTATCCAGAGGTCCGACAGCTCCTACAGCTCTCACGGACCTAAGCTCCTATAGCTCACACTCTCATCTAAGAATAATCCATTTCTTCGTTATCTGTATCTTAAGCAACGGCGTTCTTACTCAGTGTGATTGTATAAATCGTTGGAAATACATATATTTTTTATAACTTTGTGACCCCCAGTGTTATACCACAACGACTACACCTATTATCCTAAGCGAAATACGGGGATCGAACTATCCGTGGAGTCGATTATTCCAATCGTAACGGGAATTAACGACTCCCATTGACGCGTATTCAAACGAACGCGTCTCGCCGCGATAACTCGAAAATACAGTCGACATAGAGCAAACCGAATGAGTACTGTATTTGGCTGTAATTGTGGAGTATATCGCGCATCGCATTTGCGATATGTATCCAATAGCAGCGCTGATACGTTGGTTTGAACATTTAGGCATGAATATGCAAAACAGCAATTACGCTGAATCTGTCAGTGACCAGAGAAGACGTAAGACAGAAGAGATGTTAGAATCGGAAGAGGTGCTCAGTGCTCACCAGAAAATCAGGAGCATAACGATCACCGAATTGTCGTCATATCTGCCATAGAAACGAAGATACGTTGCTTTCGATATTCAAGCATGAATATGCTAAACTGCTATTATGGTGTATTTGACAGGGACAAGAGTGAACAAAACGCTAACCTACTGATGTGCGCTGTATATGACATCAGTTGTCAAATAAAACGCACACCGAATTGTCTGTAAGTGTGCCATAGAAACGGAGATTCGTTGGTTCGTATATTTAATACTGAATATGTAAAGCTGCAAATACGCAGGGTTCGGCTGGGTCCCGATTTTACATGCATCAAACGGAATAACGTGCACTGTGTTTGCCAGCAAATTTGGAGTTTAACGAGCCTCTAATTGTAGCCATGTATGCCATAGAATCGGAGATACGTCGGTTTGAATACTTAATCCTGAATATACGAAACTGCAACTACGCTGGATCTGGCTGGGTCCAGAATTTACATAGCGTAAACCGTATGATGTGCACTGTACTTGGCATCCGATGCGGAATATAACGCGCATAGCATGGCCTATGTTTCTGCAAAACAAACGGAGATACCTTGATTCGAATATGTAAGCATTAATATCCAAAACTGCAATTACGCTGGATTTCTCCGAGTCCAGTCTTGACAGTGTGCAAACGGGCTGATGTGTGCTGTATTTGGCAGCAAATGTGCAGTATTTCGTACATCCTGTTGTCGACGTACCTACAATGGATACGGAGATACTTTCACTCGAATAACAAGGCTTGAATATGCAAAACTACAAATACGCTGGATTTGACTCGGTCCGGATTTAACACGGCATAAACCAGATGAAGCGTTCTGCGTATGGCAGTCAATGTGGATTATAAAGCGCATCGTATTGTCGACATATGTGCTATTGAATCGGAGTAACGTTGATTTTAATATTTAAGCCCGAACATACAAAATTGCATTTGGGCTGGATTTTGCAGGGACCAGAGTTGACACAGCGCAAACGAGCTGATGGGCAATGTAACTGCAGCAAATACGGAGTACAAGGCGTATGGAATTGTCGACATATGTGCAAAAGAAGCGGCGAATCTTTGAATGCAGTATTTAAGCATTAACAACAAAAACTACAATTACGCTGGATTTTACAGGGTCCAGAGTTGACATAGCACAGACCGGCTGATTTGGCATCATATGTGGAGTATTCTGCGCATCGAATAGGCGACATAGAAACCAAGATACGTTCATTTGAATATGTAATATTTGAATATTTCGCCCGAAAATGCATAATTGCGTATACGCTGAGTTTGGCTGCGCCCACACGTTACATAACTCAAACCAGCTAATATACATTGTGTTTGGCAGAAAAAGTGGCGTATATCGCGCATCGAATTGTCGGCATATCTGCAATGCAAACGGCGATACGGTGATTTGAATAATTAATCATGAATATGCAAAGCAGCAATTTCGTTAGGTTTGACAGAGACCGGAGTTGACATGGTACAAACCAGCAGATGTGCGGTGCACATGACATCGGATGTGAAATGTAACGGGCATCGCTTTGTCGCCATATGTGCAATAGAAACGGAGATACATTCATTTGAATATGTTAACCTTAATTTGTAAAACTGCAATTACGCTTGATATGTCGAGGACCAGAGATGATATAATAGCACGAGCCAGCTGATGTGAGCTGTATTTGGCAGGCAATGAGGAGTATATCTCGCATCTAATTGACGACAAATCTGCAATTGCAGCGATGATACATTGTAGTTAATATTCAATAATGGGCCTATTACGACACAGATAGTATTATCGTGAATGAAACACATTGCCGTCTCAGTAAAACCATTTTATTTCAAGCTTCGCGCTACAGTTCTGAATCCGGACAAGACCGTTTCAAGTTCTCGCAAGAGCAAGCAGTCAAATTAAGGTACTTACACGAGTTAGAGTCTAATACATTTTATTGGTCCAACATCGATGGGGCGATCTCGCATCGAAATTTTCAGAGGACCGCGTAACCTTCCAACGACGACCGCTGTACGAGCAGCGGATAAACTTATTTCGTGCCTTAGGTTGCCCTCACCACGTCCTCTACTTCTTGATTCTTGGTTGGTAGTTTTAGCGGCTGCAGGTCCGAGAAATTGCATCTTGACACGCTTTCTCGTATGTCGCATGTGACGTCTCACTTTCCGCCGTAGACACTTGTCGGATCTACAAACGTTGAACCGTTTGCGCGAGACAAGGGCGGCGCTCTGCAGGGACGAGGGATCCAATTTTCGAAGTATCAAGTGCGATACCTCCAGTGGTAGTTCGGAAATGATATCTACTTTACTTGGCACGAACAAACCAACGACGCGTAGTAGAGATCTAAAAAATTCCATGTTGCTTCTACTGTTGCGCGAGCACGACTGGCGGTCTGGCTAAGAGTGGAGGCTTATATATGTGCTGTTGGTCACGGTGCACTGCGAGTTCCGGTTCCGGGTGAGAGTGCTGGTCAGGCAGAATCGATGTTATGTGCATGTATTTTCACTTACATCGGGTTCACATTATGATTAGAGTTAGAGGCGCGAAACGGATCTTCATTTGGTTTAGACGTTGTAGTTATGCAATAGAGCAGATATTTACTAGTGTAAATTTGATTGTTATATAATTTGACAAGTAGTCGTGGTAATTAGGTACTCGAGAAGCTAATGACAATGATCCTGGGTTCAATAACAGAGCCGCGGTCAACGGGATAACAGAATTCGTTTTCATCCTGATTCCAAGTAGTACCATACTTCCTTATCTACGGTATAGGTAGGACTGATCACACTCTTTGTCAAAACATAGAATATCCACCGAGTGTTAAGGCTCTTTGTAACTGGCTAATGTGACCTCACGAGAGAATGATTTTCCGGCACGATGATGCTGCAGAGGAAAACTATGATGGGTGTGTCTAAGGGCACCAGAACATCGGATACGTGGAGAAATGACTTCGCTCGGAAAGAGATTGAAGGTGACGTAACCGTTAATTGGACAATTTCCATGTTGATGGTTAGAGAAGGATGCTAGTAGCCCTTGAGGGAACGTTGCTAGCGGGAAGCGTCGTCCGTGGAAAAATAGATTTCACCTATCATCCCGTAGTTGAAACAAAGACTGTTTGCCTCTTTAGGACTGTTAAGGACTTTAATTAACTAAATCTTAAGGTTTACAATTGGTCCTCAGGCTAGCTAAACATATACTGTTGAGATGCGTTGACATCTGGCAATCATCTTATCCGACGGATAGAGTCTGCGTGTGGCGAGTCACGGGACAGAAACCGTTGGAATGTTTACTGTCACGTGCCGCTACGATTATTTCATTTAAGGACAGCTATAGAATTAATCCATGCCTTTATTAGACAAAACGTTCATCCCTTGACCGCGGCTACGTTCGGTGACTGGTTGTCGCCTCGAGGCCAAGTGCAGTATCACAAGTTTCGAACAATTACAATCGGACTAGATGACTACGATTGTTTAATTACAGCTATGGTAGAATCTAGATTACAATGTTACGGGATTTTCCCAAAATTCCAAACGGAAGGTTCCCGTGTTCTATCATCTCCGATTTATATTTATGCTTGATCTGTCTGGGACCAGTCTGGATATAGCGCAAACTGGCTGGCAAACGATGTATTTGGCAAGAAATGTGGAGTACCAGGCACATCGAATTGTCGACATATCAGCAACAGCAACGGAGATACGTGGAGTTGAATATTTGAGTCTGAATCTGCAAAACAACAATTACACTGCATATAACAGAGACCAGAGTCGATGTTCTGGCGCGCAACACATCTGCACTCCATCCCGCGCGGCTTGGCATCCAACGGACCACGTGCCATCCTTCGAATCCTCCATAGGCCCAAGGACCCATCATAAAGCCGAAATCCCAACTGCATTGTTCGCACATATGGTCTAAGTCAATCTGTTTGCCCGAAAAGACTTTCTAATTCTAGAAGTGTTTTCGGTCGGTTTTTAGAAAGGTCCTTGGGTTTATTACGCCCTCTTAAGAATTACAGAGAAGGCGGGTATTGGCCTAACGAAAAAAGCGGACATCTACCTAACGGAAAATCTGTGATTTCCCATAAACAATGTCGCCTAGGACCCACGTTGGTAGGAGGCTTCTTCCTCCTCTCTTCCTTTCTAACATTAGTCATAACCAATCGGCATCGCGGATCAATGCCCTCACTTTCCTAACTAACAATGTAATCAACGATTCCGCGTTCTTCGCTCAAAGGGCACACCAATACCGAGCTTCGTACTCACATCAGAATAAACTTTAGAGTTACATCATCTCTCACGGTGACTAGAGTTCCTGCAATCCCTATAACTCTTACCGTTCCTATATCTCTCAGAGTTCCATCGTCTCTCGCGGTGACTAAAGTTCCTGCAATCCCTATAACTCTCACCGTTCCTATATCTCTAAGAGCCTCCTATTTCTCTCACAGTATCCAGAGGTCCGACAGCTCCTACAGCTCTCACGGACCTAAGCTCCTATAGCTCACACTCTCATCTAAGAATAATCCATTTCTTCGTTATCTGTATCTTAAGCAACGGCGTTCTTACTCAGTGTGATTGTATAAATCGTTGGAAATACATATATTTTTTATAACTTTGTGACCCCCAGTGTTATACCACAACGACTACACCTATTATCCTAAGCGAAATACGGGGATCGAACTATCCGTGGAGTCGATTATTCCAATCGTAACGGGAATTAACGACTCCCATTGACGCGTATTCAAACGAACGCGTCTCGCCGCGATAACTCGAAAATACAGTCGACATAGAGCAAACCGAATGAGTACTGTATTTGGCTGTAATTGTGGAGTATATCGCGCATCGCATTTGCGATATGTATCCAATAGCAGCGCTGATACGTTGGTTTGAACATTTAGGCATGAATATGCAAAACAGCAATTACGCTGAATCTGTCAGTGACCAGAGAAGACGTAAGACAGAAGAGATGTTAGAATCGGAAGAGGTGCTCAGTGCTCACCAGAAAATCAGGAGCATAACGATCACCGAATTGTCGTCATATCTGCCATAGAAACGAAGATACGTTGCTTTCGATATTCAAGCATGAATATGCTAAACTGCTATTATGGTGTATTTGACAGGGACAAGAGTGAACAAAACGCTAACCTACTGATGTGCGCTGTATATGACATCAGTTGTCAAATAAAACGCACACCGAATTGTCTGTAAGTGTGCCATAGAAACGGAGATTCGTTGGTTCGTATATTTAATACTGAATATGTAAAGCTGCAAATACGCAGGGTTCGGCTGGGTCCCGATTTTACATGCATCAAACGGAATAACGTGCACTGTGTTTGCCAGCAAATTTGGAGTTTAACGAGCCTCTAATTGTAGCCATGTATGCCATAGAATCGGAGATACGTCGGTTTGAATACTTAATCCTGAATATACGAAACTGCAACTACGCTGGATCTGGCTGGGTCCAGAATTTACATAGCGTAAACCGTATGATGTGCACTGTACTTGGCATCCGATGCGGAATATAACGCGCATAGCATGGCCTATGTTTCTGCAAAACAAACGGAGATACCTTGATTCGAATATGTAAGCATTAATATCCAAAACTGCAATTACGCTGGATTTCTCCGAGTCCAGTCTTGACAGTGTGCAAACGGGCTGATGTGTGCTGTATTTGGCAGCAAATGTGCAGTATTTCGTACATCCTGTTGTCGACGTACCTACAATGGATACGGAGATACTTTCACTCGAATAACAAGGCTTGAATATGCAAAACTACAAATACGCTGGATTTGACTCGGTCCGGATTTAACACGGCATAAACCAGATGAAGCGTTCTGCGTATGGCAGTCAATGTGGATTATAAAGCGCATCGTATTGTCGACATATGTGCTATTGAATCGGAGTAACGTTGATTTTAATATTTAAGCCCGAACATACAAAATTGCATTTGGGCTGGATTTTGCAGGGACCAGAGTTGACACAGCGCAAACGAGCTGATGGGCAATGTAACTGCAGCAAATACGGAGTACAAGGCGTATGGAATTGTCGACATATGTGCAAAAGAAGCGGCGAATCTTTGAATGCAGTATTTAAGCATTAACAACAAAAACTACAATTACGCTGGATTTTACAGGGTCCAGAGTTGACATAGCACAGACCGGCTGATTTGGCATCATATGTGGAGTGTTCTGCGCATCGAATAGGCGACATAGAAACCAAGATACGTTCATTTGAATATGCAATATTTGAATATTTCGCCCGAAAATGCATAATTGCGTATACGCTGAGTTTGGCTGCGCCCACACGTTACATAACTCAAACCAGGTAATATACATTGTGTTTGGCAGAAAAAGTGGCGTATATCGCGCATCGAATTGTCGGCATATCTGCAATGCAAACGGCGATACGGTGATTTGAATAATTAATCATGAATATGCAAAGCAGCAATTTCGTTAGGTTTGACAGAGACCGGAGTTGACATGGTACAAACCAGCAGATGTGCGGTGCACATGACATCGGATGTGAAATGTAACGGGCATCGCTTTGTCGCCATATGTGCAATAGAAACGGAGATACATTCATTTGAATATGTTAACCTTAATTTGTAAAACTGCAATTACGCTTGATATGTCGAGGACCAGAGATGATATAATAGCACGAGCCAGCTGATGTGAGCTGTATTTGGCAGGCAATGAGGAGTATATCTCGCATCTAATTGACGACAAATCTGCAATTGCAGCGATGATACATTGTAGTTAATATTCAATAATGGGCCTATTACGACACAGATAGTATTATCGTGAATGAAACACATTGCCGTCTCAGTAAAACCATTTTATTTCAAGCTTCGCGCTACAGTTCTGAATCCGGACAAGACCGTTTCAAGTTCTCGCAAGAGCAAGCAGTCAAATTAAGGTACTTACACGAGTTAGAGTCTAATACATTTTATTGGTCCAACATCGATGGGGGCGATCTCGCATCGAAATTTTCAGAGGACCGCGTAACCTTCCAACGACGACCGCCGTACGAGCAGCGGATAAACTTATTTCGTGCCTTAGGTTCCCCTCACCACGTCCTCTACTTCTTGATTCTTGGTTGGTAGTTTTAGCGGCTGCAGGTCCGAGAAATTGCATCTTGACACGCTTTCTCGTATGTCGCATGTGACGTCTCACTTTCCGCCGTAGACACTTGTAGGATCTACAAACGTTGAACCGTTTGCGCGAGACAAGCGCGGCGCTCTGCAGGGACGAGGGATCCAATTTTCGAAGTATCAAGTGCGATACCTCCAGTGGTAGTTCGGAAATGATATCTACTTTACTTGGCACGAACAAACCAACGACGCGTAGTAGAGATCTAAAAAATTCCATGTTGCTTCTACTGTTGCGCGAGCACGACTGGCGGTCTGGCTAAGAGTGGAGGCTTATATATGTGCTGTTGGTCACGGTGCACTGCGAGTTCCGGTTCCGGGTGAGAGTGCTGGTCAGGCAGAATCGATGTTATGTGCATGTATTTTCACTTACATCGGGTTCACATTATGATTAGAGTTAGAGGCGCGAAACGGTTCTTCATTTGGTTTAGACGTTGTAGTTATGCAATAGAGCAGATATTTACTAGTGTAAATTTGATTGTTATATAATTTGACAAGTAGTCGTGGTAATTAGGTACTCGAGAAGCTAATGACAATGATCCTGGGTTCAATAACAAAGCCGCGGTCAACGGGATAACAGAAATCGTTTTCATCCTGATTCCAAGTTGTACCATACTTCCTTATCTACGGTATAGGTAGGACTGAACAAACTCTTTGTCAAAACATAGAATATCCACCGAGTGTTAAGGCTCTTTGTAACTGGCTAATGTGACCTCACGAGAGAATGATTTTCCGGCACGATGATGCTGCAGAGGAAAACTATGATGGGTGTGTCTAAGGGCACCAGAACATTGGATACGTGGAGAAATGACTTCGCTCGGAAAGAGATTGGAAGTGACGTTACTGTTAATTGGACAATTTCCATGTTGATGGTTAGAGGAGGATGCTAGTAGCCCTTGAGGGAACGTTGCTAGCGGGAAGCGTCGTCCGTGGAAAAATAGATTTCACCTATCATCCCGTAGTTGGAACAAAGACTGTTTGCCTGTTTAGGACTGTTAAGGACTTTAGTTAACTAAATCTTAAGGTTTATAATGGGTCCTCAGGCTAGCTAAACATATACTGTGGAGATGCGTTGATATCTGGCAATCATCTTATCCGACGGATGTCTGCGTGTGGCGAGACTGGGGACAGAAACCGTTGGAATGTTTACTGTCGTGTCCCGTCCCAAGTATTTCTTTTAAGGACAGATATAGAATTACTCCATGGCTTTATTAGACAAGACGTTCATCTCTTGACCGCGGCTACGTTCGGTGACTGGTTGTCGCCTTGAGGCCATGTTCGGTATCACAAGTTTCGAACAATTACAATTGGACTGGATGACTACAATTGTTTAATTACCGCTACGGTAGAATCTAGATTACAATGTTTCGGGATTTTCCCAAAATTCCAAATAGAATGTTGCGGTGTTCTTTCATCTGCGACTTATATTTATGTCGCTGGTAGTTCTTTCGCATTAGCTTATCGACGGCCTGGCTGGGAACGAATAGGGAAGCGAACTTTTCTGCCCGCGCACCTGGAGTGATGAATTCCTGAGTCCTCTTCGTTTTGCTCGTTTCAAACATCAGGTGGTATTATTTCTTCGCGATTTTCGCTGTAATGGTGTTCAATGTTACCGTGCAATAAAAATTCACGCATTTCGGACGGTCTAAGTGTACGATTACGTCCTTGTTGCTAACTTCAATCGCAATGGTCCTTTTCGCTCTCGATATAAATTGATGCTGTCCGCCGTAGGGTGGTTGTAAGGGGTTTCCGATGTAATCGTGACGTAGAAATACGTAAGACTTTAGACGGCTTCCGTATTTCGACTTGGCCTGTTGCTTCGTTGGTACACAGAATTCTGCCGGCAATCGTATGCCGGTGCCATAAACCATTTCGGCTGTCGTCGTTTTCACGTCCGTAATAACTGTTCGTATGCCTAATAAAACTATTGGCAAGATTTCTACACAGTTGCTCGTATCGTGGCATTTGATTGCTGCTTTTAGTTGTCGGGGCAGGCGATCTACCATCCTGTTGGTCACGGGGTGATAGGCTGTCGTTCGTAAATGCCTAATGCCGAGGAACAGGCATAATTCGTTAAATAAGTTTGACTCGAACTGGCGTCCTTGATCGGTCCTTATCCTTAAAGGTACGTCGAAACGGAATATCCACGTGGAAAGGATGGCTGAAACAACGGTTGCCGCCTCCATGTCGGCGATGGGAACGGCTTCGGTCTAACGCGAAAAACGATCGATTTCCGCCAGGCAATGTCGGTATCCTAGCGTCCCGTGTCTGGGGGGGTTTGTCATAAGGTCATCGACGTCCTGTAGCTGTTGATCGCTGAGGCATGTGCCCAGCGTCACGTTCCTAATTATGCTCTAGCAGTTTATATTTCTCTAGTCAAGTTGTTTGAACGAACTGTAATTTATACCTGTTAAATCAGTGTATACTTAATTGAACCACCCCGATTATCCTAACAGAAATAAGGTTATCGATCTGTTCTTGGCTGTTAGGAACATGATACATTTACACTGTACATGTGAATGTGCGGGCAAGCGTCAGAGGACGTCCAGGCCTTAGTTGGGACAAAAGACAAGAGTCAGTCGTTTCAAGTATCTGGAAGAGTCGGTTGACAACAAGCGTGCGTGCGAGTAGGATTTCGAGGTCTTTAGGGTATAAGATATATGAATAACTGTTGTGTGCTAAATAAAGGGAATTATTTGTATTTCCGAGTCCATTCTATATCTTTACATGGTAGCAGAGCGTGGTTCATAGTTTTGCCAGTTATTTTAGTGCATGGTTTTCAATATTGCGAGTTAGATCGAGTGTTCAGTAAAGAAAGAAACGTTCAAAGGTTACAAAGAGGAAAAATACACTTCGAGCACGTAGGAACGCTTGAGTAACTGATAAGGAATTATTTAATATGGAGAGATCGGAAATCATGATACCTATTTTCGATGGTGAGGATTACGGTATGTGGAAGCAAAGAATAACGATGCTTCTCAGATGTAAAGAATGCGAGATTGTCACAACTCGTTGAAGACAGGGTGAAGACAGAAACAGACAATGAAGACTGGGACAAAAAGGATCTGGAGGCAATAAATATAATTTATAATGCCGTTACAAATAGACAATTGGAATATATTAGAGAAGAAAAAACGGCATATGGGATAGTAAAAAAGTTTGATAAAATGTACTTGAAAGCGTCGACGGCACTACAGATCGTATGCAGAAGGAGATAGGAAAAGATAAGACTTGAGAAATACGCTGATTCAGCAACGTTCTTTAGCGATTTCGAAAAATTAATAAACGAATTAAAATGTGCGGGTGCACAAGTGAGTGAGAGGGAAAAACTAAATTACATGCTGAATACGTTACCGGAAGAATACACCTACATAGCGGATATAGTAGATGCATGAAAGCAGAAAATCAAACGGTAGCGTATGTAAAAAATAAAATTGAAATAGCGGAGAAGAAAAATAAGTCCAATCGAGAAGAAATGCAAACCAACGCCTTTTCTGCAAAAAAGGAAGGATGCTTCAGACGTGGAAGAGTAGGACATTTTGCGAGAGAGTGTCAAAATGGCGTCGAAGCGGGAAGCAGTAACAGTTTTTGGCGTGGGTCAACATGTGGTCGCAGCAGAGGAAGAGGAAACAAAGGAAATACGAGCAGGAAACGTGGAAATTTCCATCGTCAATCAACAACCGGCACGAGCGAGCATGGTAACTCAAGATCAGGCACATTGATAGCAACGGCGCACGCAGCACACAGCGGCGAGGCGAACGAGATAAGTAATAATGAAGTAATGTGGCTATTAGATAGCGGTTGCACAGATCACATAATTAACAACGTAAATTATTTCGACAATTCTATTGACCTTAAAGAACCGGTAAATATATATTTAGGCGATAATAGATCGATAAAGGCAACAAAAGTAGGGAATGTTATAACTTATTTTGAAGCATTTGGAAAGAAAATGAAATAAATATGAATAACGTTTTTTACGCGAAAGAAGTGTCCGCAAACTTGATTAGTTTAGGCATGCTAACAGATAATAAGAACACGGTTATTTCAAAAGGAAATATTGCAAAAGTAATAGGTGAGGACAATAAGCTTACAGCGGTAGCGGTTAAAGAAAAGGGAACATATAGAATGAAAAGTATATTGAAAGGGAAGGAGCACTTAACAAACAGCGCCGAACGTAGTGGTATGAGTAAAAAGGAAAGATGGCATAGGATGTTAGGACACGTAAATTTTAAATATTTAAATATTTTGGGTAAAGAGCAGCTAGTTACTGTATACCGAATGAAATTGAGAAGGAATTTTTGAACTGTAGGGTGTGCATAGAAAGTAAAATGCACAATTTACCATTCAAAAATAATCAAACCAAGGCTAGGGAGATAATGGAAATTATTCATACGGACGTGTGCGGTCCCTTTAAGACTACCGGATTCAAGGAAGAGAAATATTTCATCTCATTTATCGATGATTATAGCAAAATAGCTAGAGTTTATTGTATAAAATCAAAGGGTGAGGTCTTTGATTGTTTCGTACAGTTTGTAAATGAAGCCGAGTATTTGACGGGCAAGAAGTTAAAAATATTGAGATGTGATAATGGAAAAGAGTATTTGAATAATCGAATTTATAAATATGCTAGGGATAAAGGTATCAGAATTAATAATTGCCCAACCTACGTACATGAGTTAAACGGGACAGCGGAAAGGTATAATAGAACAGTTATGGACATGGCGCGTTGCTTGTTAGCGGAAGCGAAAGTACATAAAAGGTACTGACCGGAAATAGTTTGTACAGCGGTATACTTCAAAAATCGAATACTGGCAAATACTATAGAGAGAAAGACACCTTTTGAAATATTCTTCGGGAGAAAACCAAGTGTTGAAAATCTACATCTATATGGAAGTAAAGTTTTTGTAAGAAGACCAGAACAAAAAAGAGTTTCTAAATGGGATAAGAAGGCAGATATGGGAATTTTGTTGGGATATAGTGAATGTTACGCCACGAGGCTTAACACAGGCTGTATTTTCTAACCGTCACTCGCGGCCCTACAATGTCTCAGTCAGATCGTCTTATCTGACCGCCGGATCATATACAATGTATCGACGAGCGCATAGCTGTCGCCAAGCAGCGAGTTCTCGAAACGTCGAATTTGGTCCGTTACGTTTTCCACGCAAGAACAGACATACGTGATCATAGACGCGAACGGTGGCGTGACCTAAGTATAGTGGGGATCGTCTTAAAGATGAGACAAAGAAATCATCTAAAGTCGATCAGTTCCTTGTGACGCGTCGAACGTTACACATTGAGTCAAAGATCTAACGCCGAATTTCTAACAATAAGTCTCATACCGTGCTACTCTATTATTGCAGCGTGATAAGTTATTAAGTGTTTATATCTATTCATTCGTGTATATTAAGTGTTGGAAATATAAATTTTAACTCTGTGAGCCACAGTGTTATCATACCTGAATCACCCCTATTATCTTAATCGAAATACGGGGATCGAACTATTCGTGGTGTCGATCATTCTGATCGTAACGGGAATTTACGACTCCCGTTGGCGCGTATTCTAACGACCGCGTCTCCCCGCGATAGCTCGAAAATACAGTGAAGTAGGTTACAGAGTCTTATTAGGTGGGAAAATAACAATAGCGAGACATATCTACTTTACTTGGCACGAACAAACCAACGACGCGTAGTAGAGATCTAAAAAATTCCATGTTGCTTCTACTGTTGCGTGAGCACGACTGACGGACTGGCTAAGAGTGGAGGCTTATATATGTGCTGTTCGTCACGGTGCACTGCGAGTTCCGGTTCCGGGTGAGAGTGCTGGTCAGGCAGAATCGATGGTATGTGCATGTATTTTCACTTACATCGGGTTCACATTATGATTAGAGTTAGAGGCGCGAAACGGATCTTCATTTGGTTTAGACGTTGTAGTTATGCAATAGAGCAGATATTTACTAGTGTAAATTTGATTGTTATATAATTTGACAAGTAGTCGTGGTAATTAGGTACTCGAGAAGCTAATGACAATGATCCTGGGTTCAATAACAAAGCCGCGGTCAACGGGATAACAGAATTCGTTTTCAT
Source organism: Bombus affinis (assembly GCF_024516045.1). Taxonomy (NCBI): domain Eukaryota; kingdom Metazoa; phylum Arthropoda; class Insecta; order Hymenoptera; family Apidae; genus Bombus; species Bombus affinis. The sequence goes on from NW_026108836.1 coordinate 273,785, forward strand.
CCTGATTCCAAGTTGTACCATACTTCCTTATCTACGGTATAAGTAGGACTGAACAAACTCTTTGTTAAAACATAGAATATCCACCGAGTGTTAAGGCTCTTTGTAACTGGCTAATGTGACCTCACGAGAGAATGATTTTCCGGCACGATGATTCTGCAGAGGAAAACTATGATGGGTGTGTCTAAGGGCACCAGAACATCGGATACGTGGAGAAATGACTTCGCTCGGAAAGAGATTGAAAGTAACGTAACCGTTAATTGGACAATTTCCATGTTGATGGTTAGAGAAGGATGCTAGTAGCCCTTGAGGGAACGTTGCTAGCGGGAAGCGTCGTCCGTGGAAAAATAGATTTCACCTATCATCCCGTAGTTGAAACAAAGACTGTTTGCCTCTTTAGGACTGTTAAGGACTTTAATTAACTAAATCTTTAGGTTTACAATGGGTCCTCAGGCTAGCTAAACATATACTGTTGAGATGCGTTGACATCTGGCAATCATCTTATCCGACGGATAGAGTCTGCGTGTGGCGAGTCACGGGACAGAAACCGTTGGAATGTTTACTGTCACGTGCCGCTACGATTATTTCATTTAAGGACAGCTATAGAATTAATCCATGCCTTTATTAGACAAAACGTTCATCCCTTGACCGCGGCTACGTTCGGTGACTGGATGTCGCCTCGAGGCCAAGTGCAGTATCACAAGTTTCGAACAATTACAATCGGACTAGATGACTACGATTGTTTAATTACAGCTATGGTAGAATCTAGATTACAATGTTACGGGATTTTCCCAAAATTCCAAACGGAAGGTTCCCGTGTTCTATCATCTCCGATTTATATTTATGCTTGATCTGTCTGGGACCAGTCTGGATATAGCGCAAACTGGCTGGCAAACGATGTATTTGGCAAGAAATGTGGAGTACCAGGCACATCGAATTGTCGACATATCAGCAACAGCAACGGAGATACGTGGAGTTGAATATTTGAGTCTGAATCTGCAAAACAACAATTACACTGCATATAACAGTGACCAGAGTCGATGTTCTGGCGCGCAACACATCTGCACTCCATCCCGCGCGGCTTGGCATCCAACGGTCCACGTGCCATCCTTCGAATCCTCCATAGTCCCAAGGACCCATCATAAAGCCGAAATCCCAACTGCATTGTTCGCACATATGGTCTAAGTCAATCTGTTTGCCCGAAAAGACTTTCTAATTCTAGAAGTGTTTTCGGTCGGTTTTTAGAAAGGTTCTTGTGTTTATTACGCCCTCTTAAGAATTACGGAGAAGGCGGGTATTGGCCTAACGAAAAAAGCGGACATCTACCTAACGGAAAATCTGAGATTTCCCATAAACAATGTCGCCTAGGACCCACGTTGGTAGGAGGCTTCTTCCTCTTCTCTTCCTTTCTAACATTAGTCATAACCAATCGGCATCGCGGATCATTGCCCTCACTTTCCTAACTAACAATGTAATCAACGAATCCGCGTTCTTCGCTCAAAGGGCACACCAATACCGAGCTTCGTACTCACATCAGAATAAACTTTAGAGTTACATCATCTCTCACGGTGACTAGAGTTCCTGCAATCCCTATAACTCTCACCGTTCCTATATCTCTAAGAGCCTCCTATTTCTCTCACAGTATCCAGAAGTCCGACAGCTCCTACAGCTCTCACGGACCTAGAGCTCCTATAGCTCACACTCTCATCTAAGAATAATCCATTTCTTCGTTATCTGTATCTTAAGCAACGGCGTTCTTACTCAGTGTGATTGTATAAATCGTTGGAAATACATATATTTTTTATAACTTTGTGACCCCCAGTGTTATACCACAACGACTACACCTATTATCCTAAGCGAAATACGGGGATCGAACTACCCGTGGAGTCGATTATTCCAATCGTAACGGGAATTTACGACTCCCATTGACGCGTATTCAAACGAACGCGTCTCCCGCGATAGCTCGAAAATACAGTCGACACAGCGCAAACCGAATAAGTACTGTATTTGGCTGTAATTGTGGAGTATAGCGCGCATCGCATTTGCGATATGTATCCAATAGCAGCGCTGATACGTTGGTTTGAACATTTAGACATGAATATGCAAAACAGCAATTACGCTGAATCTGTCAGTGACCAGAGAAGACGTAAGACAGAAGAGATGATAGAATCGGAAGATGTGCTCTGTGCTCACCAGCAAATCAGGAGCATAACGCTCACCGAATTGTCGTCATATCTGCCATAGAAACGAAGATACGTTGCTTTCGATATTCAAGCATGAATATGCTAAACTGCTATTATGGTGTATTTGACAGGGACAAGAGTGAACAAAACGCTAACCTACTGATGTGCGCTGTATATGACATCAGTTGTCAAATATAACGTGCACCGAATTGTCTGTAAGTGTGCCATAGAAACGGAGATTCGTTGGTTGGAATATTTAATACTGAATATGTAAAGCTGCAATTACGCAGGGTTCGGCTGGGTCCCGATTTTACATGCATCAAACGGAATAACGTGCACTGTGTTTGGCAGCAAATTTGGAGTATAACGAGCCTCTAATTGTAGCCATATGTGCCATAGAATCGGAGATACGTCGGTTTGAATACTTAATCCTGAATATACGAAACTGCAACTACGTTGGATCTGGCTGGGTCCAGATTTTACATAGCGTAAACCGGATGATGTGCACTGTACTTGGCATCAGATGTGGAATATAACGCGCATCGCATGGCCAATGTTTCTGGAAAACAAGCGGAGATACCTTGATTCGAATATGTAAGCATTAATATCCAAAACTGCAATTTCGATGGATTTCTCCGAGTCCAGTCTTGACAGTGTGCAAACGGGCTGATGTGTGCTGTATTTGGCAGCAAATGTGCAGTATTACGTACATCCTATTGTCGACGTACGTACAATGGATACGGAGATACTTTCACTTGAATAACAAGGCTTGAATATGCAAAACTACAAATACGCTGGATTTGACTCGGTCCGAATTTAACACGGCTTAAACTAGATGAAGCGCTCTGCGTATGGCAGTCAATGTGGAATATAAAGCGCATCGTATTGTCGACATGTGTGCTATTGAATCGGAGTAACGTTGATTTGAATATTTAAGCCCGAACATACAAAATTGCATTTGGGCTGGATTTTGCAGGGACCAGAGTTGACACGGCGCAATCGAGCTGATAGGCAATGTAACTCCAGCAAATGCGGAGTACAAGGTGTATGGAATTGTCGACATATGTGCAAAAGAAGCGGCGAATCTTTGAATGCGATATTTAAGCATTAACAACAAAAACTATAATTACTCTGGATTTTACAGGGTCCAGAGTTGACAAAGCACAGACCGGCTGATTTGGCATCATATGTGGAGTATTCTGCGCATCGAATAGGCGACATAGAAACCAAGATACGTTCATTTGAATATGTAATATCTGAATATTTCGCCTGAAAATGCATAATTGCGTATACGCTGAGTTTGGCTGCGCCCACACGTTACATAACTCAAACCAGATAATATACATTGTGTTTGGCAGCAAAAGTAGCGTATATCGCGCATCGAATTGTCGGCATATCTGCAATGCAAACGGCGATACGGTGATTAGAATAATTAATCATGAATATGCAAAGCACCAATTTCGCTAGGTTTGACAGAGACCGGAGTTGACATGGTACAAACCAGCAGATGTGCGGTGCACATGACATCGGATGTGAAATGTAACGAGCATCGCTTTGTCGCCATATGTGCAATAGAAACGGAGATACATTCATTTGAATATGTTAACCTTAATTTGTAAAACTGCAATTACGCTTGATATGTCGAGGACCAGAGATGATATAATAGCACGAGCCAGCTGATGTGAGCTGTATTTGGCAAGCAATGAGGAGTATATCTCGCATCTAATTGATGACAAATCTGCAACTACAGCGATGATACATTGTAGTTAATATTCAATAATGGGCCTATTACGATACAGATAGTATTATCGTGACTGAAACACATTGCCGTCTCAGTAAAACCATTTTATTTCAAGCTTCGCGCTACAGTTCTGAATCCGGACAAGACCGTTTCAAGTTCTCGCAAGAGCAAGCAGTCAAATTAAGGTACTTACACGAGTTAGAGTCTAATACATTTTATTGGTCCAACATCGATGGGGCGATCTCGCATCGAAATTCTCAAAGGACCGCGTAACCTTCCAACGACGACCGCCGTACGAGCAGCGGATAAACTTATTTCGTGCCTTAGGTTGCCCTCACCACGTCCTCTACTCCTTGATTCTTGGTTGGTAGCTTTAGCGGCTGCAGGTCCGAGAAATTGCATCTTGACCCGCTTTCTCGTATGTCGCATGTGACGTCTCACTTTTCGCCGTAGACACTTGTCGGATCTACAAACGTTCAACCATTTGCGCGAGACAAGCGCGGCGCTCTGCAGGGACGAGGGATCCAATTTTCGAAGTATCAAGTGCGATACCTCCAGTGGTAGTTCGGAAATGATATCTACTTTACTTGGCACGAACAAACCAACGACGCGTAGTAGAGATCTAAAAAATTCCATGTTGCTTCTACTGTTGCGCGAGCACGACTGACGGTCTGGCTAAGAGTGGAGGCTTATATATGTGCTGTTCGTCACGGTGCACTGCGAGTTCCGGTTCCGGGTGAGAGTGCTGGTCAGGCAGAATCGATGGTATGTGCATGTATTTTCACTTACATCGGGTTCACATTATGATTAGAGTTAGAGGCGCGAAACGGATCTTCATTTGGTTTAGACGTTGTAGTTATGCAATAGAGCAGATATTTACTAGTGTAAATTTGATTGTTATATAATTTGACAAGTAGTCGTGGTAATTAGGTACTCGAGAAGCTAATGACAATGATCCTGGGTTCAATAACAAAGCCGCGGTCAACGGGATAACAGAATTCGTTTTCATCCTGATTCCAAGTTGTACCATACTTCCTTATCTACGGTATAGGTAGGACTGAATAAACTCTTTGTCAAAACATAGAATATCCACCGAGTGTTAAGGCTCTTTGTAAGTGGCTAATGTGACCTCGCGAGAGAATGATTTTCCGGCACGATGATGCTGCAGAGGAAAACTATGATGGGTGTGTCTAAGGGCACCAGAACATCGGATACGTGGTGAAATGACTTCGCTCGGAAAGAGATTGAAAGTGACGTTACTGTTAATTGGACAATTTCCATGTTGATGGTTAGAGAAGGATGCTAGTAGCCCTTGAGGGAACGTTGCTAGCGGGAAGCGTCGTCCGTGGATAAATAGATTTCACCTATCACCTCGTCGTTGAAACAAAGACTGTTTGCCTGTTTAGGACTGTTAAGGACTTTAATTAACTAAACCTTAAGGTTTATAATGGGTCCTCAGGCTAGCTAAACATATACTGCTGAGATGCGTTGACATCTGGCAATCATCATATCCGACGGATATAGTCTGCGTGTGGCGAGTCACGGGACAGAAACCGTTGGAATGTTTACTGTCACGTGCCGCTACGATTATTTCATTTAAGGACAGCTATAGAATTACTCCATGCCTTTATTAGACAAAACGTTCATCCCTTGACCGCGGCTACGTTCGGTGACTGGTTGTCGCCTCGAGGCCAAGTGCAGTATCACAAGTTTCGAACAATTACAATCGGACTAGATGACTACGATTGTTTAATTACAGCTATGGTAGAATCTAGATTACAATGTTACGGGATTTTCCCAAAATTCCAAACGGAAGGTTCCCGTGTTCTATCATCTCCGATTTATATTTATGCTTGATCTGTCTGGGACCAGTCTGGATATAGCGCAAACTGGCTAGCAAACGATGTATTTGGCAAGAAATGTGGAGTACCAGGCACATCGAATTGTCGACATATCAGCAACAGCAACGGAGATACGTGGTGTTGAATATTTGAGTCTGAATCTGCAAAACCACAATTACACTGCATATAACAGAGACCAGAATCGATGTTCTGGCGCGCAACACATCTGCACTCCATCCCGCGCGGCTTGGCATCCAACGGTCCACGTGCCATCCTTCGAAACCTCCATAGGCCCAAGGACCCATCATAAAGCCGAAATCCCAACTGCATTGTTCGCACATATGGCCTAAGTCAATCTGTTTGCCCGAAAAGACTTTCTAATTCTAGAAGTGTTTTCGGTCGGTTTTTAGAAAGGTCCTTGGGTTTATTACGCCCTCTTAAGAATTACGGAGAAGGCGGGTATTGGCCTAACGAAAAAAGCGGACATCTACCTAACGGAAAATCTGAGATTTCCCATAAACAATGTTGCCTAGGACCCACGTTGGTAGGAGGCTTCTTCCTCCTCTCTTCCTTTCTAACATTAGTCATAACCAATCGGCATCGCGGATCATTGCCCTCACTTTCCAATCTAACAATGTAATCAACGAATCCGCGTTCTTCGCTCAAAGGGCACACCAATACCGAGCTTCGTACTCACATCAGAATAAACTTTAGAGTTACATCATCTCTCACGGTGACTAGAGTTCCTGCAGTCCCTATAACTCATACCGTTCCTATATCTCTCAGAGTTCCATCGTCTCTCGCGGTGACTAAAGTTCCTCCAATCCCTATAACTCTCACCGTTCCTATATCTCTAAGAGCCTCCTATTTCTCTCACAGTATCCAGAAGTCCGACAGCTCCTACAGCTCTCTCGGACCTAGAGCTCCTATAGCTCACACTCTCATCTAAGAATAATCCATTTCTTCGTTATCTGTATCTTAAGCAACGGCGTTCTTACTCAGTGTGATTGTATAAATCGTTGGAAATACATATATTTTTTATAACTTTGTGACCCCCAGTGTTATACCACAACGACTACACCTATTATCCTAAGCGAAATACGGGGATCGAACTATCCGTGGAGTCGATTATTCCAATCGTAACGGGAATTTACGACTCCCATTGACGCGTATTCAAACGAACGCGTCTCCCCGCGATAGCTCGAAAATACAGTCGACACAGCGCAAACCGAATAAGTACTGTATTTGGCTGTAATTGTGGAGTATATCGCGCATCGCATTTGCGATATATATCCAATAGCAGCGCTGATACGTTGGTTTGAACATTTAGGCATGAATATGCAAAACAGCAATTACGCTGAATCTGTCAGTGACCAGAGAAGACGTAAGACAGAAGAGATGATAGAATCGGAAGAGGTGCTCTGTGCTCACCAGAAAATCAGGAGCATAACGCTCACCGAATTGTCGTCATATCTGCCATAGAAACGAAGATACGTTCCTTTCGATATTCAAGCATGAATATGCTAAACTGCTATTATGGTGTATTTGACAGGGACAAGAGTGAACAAAACGCTAACCTACTGATGTGCGCTGTATATGACATCAGTTGTCAAATATAACGCGCACCGAATTGTCTGTAAGTGTGCCATAGAAACGGAGATTCGTTGGTTGGAATATTTAATACTGAATATGTAAAGCTGCAAATACGCAGGGTTCGGCTGGGTCCCGATTTTACATGCATCAAACGGAATAACGTGCACTGTGTTTGGCAGCAAATTTGGAGTATAACGAGCCTCTAATTGTAGCCATATGTGCCATAGAATCGGAGATACGTCGGTTTGAATACTTAATCCTGAATATACGAAACTGCAACTACGCTGGATCTGGCTGGGTCCAGATTTTACATAGCGTAAACCGGATGATGTGCACTGTACTTGGCATCAGATGTGGAATATAACGCGCATCGCATGGCCAATGTTTCTGGAAAACAAGCGGAGATACCTTGATTCGAATATGTAAGCATTAATATCCAAAACTGCAATTTCGATGGATTTCTCCGAGTCCAGTCTTGACAGTGTGCAAACGGGCTGATGTGTGCTGTATTTGGCAGCAAATGTGCAGTATTACGTACATCCCATTGTCGACGTACCTACAATGGATACGGAGATACTTTCACTTTAATAACAAGGCTTGAATATGCAAAACTACAAATACGCTGGATTTGACTCGGTCCGGATTTAACACGGCTAAAACCAGATGAAGCGCTCTGCGTATGGCAGTCAATGTGGAATATAACGCGCATCGTATTGTCGACATATGTGCTATTGAATCGGAGTAACGTTGATTTGAATATTTAAGCCCGAACATACAAAATTGCATTTGGGCTGGATTGTGCAGGGACCAGAGTTGACACAGCGCAAACGAGCTGATGGGCAATGTAACTACAGCAAATGAGGAGTACAAGGGGTATGGAATTGTCGACATATGTGCAAACGAAGCGGCGAATCTTTGAATACAATATTTAAGCATTAACAACAAAAACTACAATTACGCTGGATTTTACAGGGTCCAGAGTTGACATAGCACAGACCGGCTGATTTGGCATCATATGTGGAGTATTCTGCGCATCGAATAGGCGACATAGAAACCAAGATACGTTCATTTGAATATGCAATATTTGAATATTTCGCCTGAAAATGCATAATTGCGTATACGCTGAGTTTGTCTGCGCCCACACGTTACATAACTCAAACCAGATAATATACATTGTGTTTGGCAGCAAATGTGGCGTATATCGCGCATCGAATTGTCGGCATATCTGCAATGCAAACGGCGATACGGTGATTTGAATAATTAATCATGAATATGCAAAGCACCAATTTCGCTAGGTTTGACAGAGACAGGAGTTGACATGGTACAAACCAGCAGATGTGCGGTGCACATGACATCGGATGTGAAATGTAACGAGCATCGCTTTGTCGCCATATGTGCAATAGAAACGGAGATACATTCATTTGAATATGTTAACCTTAATTTGTAAAACTGCAATTACGCTTGATATGTCGAGGACCAGAGATGATATAATAGCACGAGCCAGCTGATGTGAGCTGTATTTGGCAGGCAATGAGGAGTATATCTCGCATCTAATTGATGACAAATCTGCAATTACAGCGATGATACATTGTAGTTAATATTCAATAATGGGCCTATTACGATACAGATAGTATTATCGCATGTGACGTCTCACTTTCCGCCGTAGACACTTGTCGGATCTACATACGTTGAACCATTTGCGCGAGACAAGCGCGGCGCTCTGCAGGGACGAGGGATCCAATTTTCGAAGTATCAAGTGCGAAACCTCCAGTGGTAGTTCGGAAGTGATATCTACCTTACTTGGCACGAACAAACCAACGACGCGTAGAAGAGATCTAAAAAACTCCATGTTGCTTCTACTGTTGCGCGAGCACGACCGACGGTCTGGCTAAGAGTGGAGGCTTATATATGTGCTGTTCGTCACGGTGCACTTCGAGTTCCGGTTCCGGGTGAGAGTGCTGGTCAGGCAGAATCGATGGTATGTGCATGTATTTTCACTTACATCGGGTTCACATTATGATTAGAGTTAGAGGCGCGAAACGAATCTTCATTTGGTTCAGACGTTTGTAGTTATGCAATAGAGCAGATATTTACTAGTGTAAATATGATTGTTATATAATTGGCAAGTAGTCGTGGTGATGAGGTACTCGAGAAGCTATAAATAAAATAGCTATAAATAAATTCCCTTTATTTAGCACACAACATTTATACATATATCCTATACTCTAAAGACCTCGAAATGCTACTAGCACGCACGCTTTTTGTCAACCGGCTCCTCCATATACTTCTAACGCCTGACTTTTGTCTTTTGTCCCAACTAAGGCCTGGACGTCCTCTGACGCTTACACGCACATTTACATGTACAGCTTAAATGTATCATGTTCCTAACACGCCTCCTTACATTTATACTGTACACTTAATCGTATTTACATGCTTTGACGAATTACGTAACAGAAACTTTAACACTTATTGCTTTATCTACATTCCTCTTAGTTTACATTCATCCATGACCTAAACCTTTCGAATTTCTCTCTACGCAGTGAATTCGTAAAAATATCCGCAGTATTTTCGCCTGTAATTACTTTAAATATGTTTATCTTATTCTCCTTTAAGCACTCGTGAACGTAGTGCTAATGAACTTCAATGTGTTTAGAATTTTTTGTAAAATTTCCGTGCTTGGCTATACTTATCACTCCAGAGTTATCCTCATAAATTTTTACAGGGTTATCGTCTAGATTTACATTGAAGATTTTCATAATTTCCCTAATGGACATTAATTCACTCACCGCTTCCGATAGAGCTACATACTCTGCATACGTCTAGTCTTTTGTCACACACCTTTGTTTTTTAAACTTCCAACCAATTACATTTCCATACAATCTAATTACATATTCAGAAGTCGATTTCCTTTCTAAATGATCTCCTGCCTAATCAGCGTCCACATAACAATCTATCGTTTCACATTTTTCATTCCTTTTATAATCTAATCTTAAATCTCTAGTCCGGTACAAATATTTCAATATTTGCATAGCATATTTAAAGTGTGTCTCATTACAACAATCTTGAAATCTACTCAAATAATTCACACTATAATTTCTATCGGGTCTGGTATTTTCACTAATATACAACAATGCGCCAGTTAAATTTTTGTATTCAATATCCTCTCTATTTATCTCAGCTTTTTCAATTCTTAAGTTGGTCTCCATAGGTGTACTGTACAATTTGCTATTTTGTAACTTACATTTGTTTGCTAATGATTCAATGTATTTCTTTTGGCTTAATCTTATTTCATTTTTGAAATAATCATAGTCTATATTTATTCCAAGATATTCATTGACTTCATCTAAATCTTTCATTTCAAATCTATTAGTTAATAACTTCTTTACCCTTTGTATCTTCCTTTTATTTTTACTACAAATTAGCAAATCGTCTACATACATTAGCAAATAAACAACATTTTCTCCCTCTCCATGTGTATATAGGCACAACTCTATGTTATTCTTCTTAAAACCTAATCTCGTCACATACTTATCAAGACACTCATACCACTCCCTTCGACTTTCTTTTAACCCATAAAGCGCTTTCGATAGTTTACAAACTCTATTCGTTCCGTCCGCATATCCCTTTGGTTGATTTACATATACCTCCGAGGTTACTTCACCATTTAAAAAAGCAGATTCTACATTCATTTGCTCGATAATTAATCCATTTCGACAACAATATGTTAGCAATATCTTGAAGGTCTAATTACTCGCTACTGGGGAGTATATGTCATCGGCTACGTTTCTTTGTTGGAATCCTCTTACCACTAATCAAGCCTTATACGTGTCATCTGATTTTCTCGTGTAAACCCATTCTACATCTAATACGTCTTTGCCTTTTACCCTTTCTACCAATTTCCAAGTTTTATTCTTATAAAGACATTCTATTTCCTTATCCATAGCCTGTTTCCAATCTTCACTATCTTCACAACAAATCGCCTCCTCAAATGTACAAGGGATATCTACACTACAATAATTTGCATGGATTTCACTAATGATTTCTTTTTCTGGATATCTTACTGGAGTTCTCCTATTACGTGTAGATCTTCCAGGGATGTTTAAGCTTTCAAGACTGTTATCATTTTCATCTTCCCTACTTTCTAACTCTTCCTTATTCATGTTTACCAATAAATCATTATCATCAATGTCATCGTTATCTTTATCGAATGAATTCTTCACAAAACCGATACATTTTGTGTCTGTTTCTATGACCTCTACATGTCTCGCTATTGTTATTTTCCCACCTAATAAGACTCTGTAGCCTACTTCACTATATCCAAACAAAATTCCCATATCTGCCTTTTTATCCCATTTTGAAACTCTCTTTTGTTCTTACAAAAAATTTACTTCCATATAAATGTAGATTTTCAACACTCCCGAAGAATATTTCAAAAGGTGTCTTTCTCTCTATTGTATTTGCCAGTATTCGATTTTTCAAGTATACCGCTGTCCAATCAATTTCGAGCCAGTACCTTTTATGTACTTTCGCTTCCGCTAACAAGCAACGCGCCATGTCCATCACTGTTCTATTATACCTTTCCGTTGTCCCGTTTAATTCATGTACGTAGGTTGGGCAATTATTTATTCTGATACCTTTATCCCTAGCAAATTTATAAATTCGATTATTCAAGTACTCTTTTCCATTATCACATCTCAATATTATAAACCTCTTGCCCGTTAAATTCTCGGCTTCATTTACAAACTGTACGAAACAATCAAAGACCTCATCTTTTGATTTTATACAATAACTTCTAGCTATTTTGCTATAATTATCGATAAATGAGATGAAATATTTCTCTTCATTGAATCCGGTAGTCTTAAAACCGCACACGTCCGAATGAATAATTTCCATTATCTCCATAGCCTTGGTTCGATTATTTTTCAATGGTAAATTTTCCATTTTCCTTTTCATGCACACCCTACATTTCAAAAATTCCTTTTCAAATTCATTCGTTATACCAGTGACTAGCTGCTCTTTACCCAAAATATTTAAATATTTAAAATTTACGTGTCCTAGCATCCTATGCCATCTTTTCCTTTTACTCATATCACTACGTTCGGCGCTGTTTGCTAAGTGCTCCTTCCCTTTCAATATACTTTTCATTCTATATGTTCCCTTTTCTTTAACCGCTACCGCTGTAAGCTTATTGTCCTCATCTATTACTTTTGCAATATTTCCTATTGAAATGACCTTGTTCCTATTATCTGTTAACTTGCCTAAACTAATCAAGTTTGCGGACATTTCTTTCGCGCAAAAAACATTATCCACATTTATTTCATTTTGCATTCCAAATGCTTCAAAGTAACTTATAACATTCCCTAATTTTGTTGCCTTTCGATCTATTATCGCCTAAATATATATTTACCGGTTCTTTAAGGTCAATACATTTATCTAAATAATTTACGCTGTTAATTATGTGATCTGTGCAACCGCTATCTAATAGCCACATTACTTCATAATTACTTATCTCGTTCGCCTCGCCGCTGTGTGCTGCGTGCGCCGTTGTTATCCATGTGCTTGATCTTGAGTTACCATGCTCGCTCGTGCCGGTTGTTGACTGACGATGGAAATTTCCATGTCCCCTGCTCGTATTTCCTTTGTTTCCTCCTCCTCTGCTGCGACAACGTGTTGACCCAAGCCAAAAACTGATATACTGTTTCCCGCTTCGACGCCATTTTGACACTCTCTCGCAAAATGTCCTACTCTTCCACATCTGAAGCATCCTCCCTTTTTTGCAGAAAAGGCGTTGGTTTGCATTTCTCCTCGATTGGACTTATTTTTCTTCTCCGCTATTTCAATTTTATTTTTTACATACGCTGCCGTTTGATTTTCGGCTTTCAGTGCATCTACTATATCCGCTATGTAGCTGTATTCTTCGGGTAGCGTAATCAGCATGTAAGTTAGTTTTTCCCTCTCACTCTCTTGTGCACCAGCACATTTTAATTCGTTTATTAATTTTTCGAAATCGCTAAATAACGATGCTGAATCACTGCAGTTCTCAAGTTTTATCTTTTCCAATCTCCTTCTGCATACGACCTGTAGTGCCGTCGACTCTTTCAAGTTTCATGTCATCAACCTTTTTTACTATCTCATACGCCGTTTTTTCTTCTCTAATATATTCCAATTGTCTGTTTGTGATGGCACTATAAATTATATTTATTGCCTTCGGATCCTTTTTGTCCCAGTCTTCACTGTCTGTTTCTGTCTTCACCCTAGTTGTGACAACCTCGCATTCTCTATACTTGAGAAACGTTGTTATTCTTTGCTTCCACATACCGTAAATATTCATCGAAAATAGGTATCATGATTTCCAATCTCTCCATTTTAAATGATTCCTGATCAGTTACTCAAGCGTTCCTACGTGCTCGAAGTGTATTTTTCCTCTTTGTAACCTTTGAACGTTTCTTTCTTTACTGAACACTCACTCGATCTAACTCGCAATATTGAAAACCATGCACTAAAATAACTGGCAAAACTATGAACCACGCTCTGCTACCATGTAAAGATATAGAATGGACTCGGAAATACAAATAATTCCCTTTATTTAGCACACAACAGTTATACATATATCTTATACTCTAAAGACCTCGAAATCCTACCCGCACGCACGCTTGTTGTCAACAGACTCTTCCAGATACTTCTAACCACTGACTCTTGTCTTTTGTCCTAACTAAGGCCTGGACATCCTCTGACGCTTATACACACATTCACATGTACAGTGTAAATGTATCATATTCCTAGCAGAATTGTTATGCGACTGATGCATCAACATACCATGCAAGAAGAATTGGAAACTAGGACAAAAAGGAAGAGCTTTGAAAGAGATACTTATAATCATAGTAAACGACAAAAAATTCGTATATGTTCAAGTGAATCTGACGAGGAGGATATTGATGAAAAGGTAGTTGACAATAGAAGAATACAAGTAATAACACAAGAGTCAAACAATCTCCTCGATAACGGCAAAAGGATGATGCGAATGATGGGATATAAGGCGGTTACGGCCTCGGAAATAATGAACAAGGTCGTTTAGAGTCAGTTCAAGCACCTAGACAGCATGGTCGCAGAGTCTTTGGACATCATGTTCCTGGACGTGAAGATTCAGGTCTTAAATGGAATCCTGCAGAGGAAGTTATAAAGTTTGTAAAAGATATGAAATGGTGATATGAAAAGTTGACCACAGATGATGAAATTGATTTCTGTTGTGAAGATATAGTGAAAACTGTTATCAATGCGAAAACGGTATTCGCCCATTTGGATGACGTTGAAGTGCGTCGAGCAAGGACACGTTGTAATCCTCATGAAACAATTCGTGGTGCACTTTTTTTAAATCGTGCTACTGTTAAAATGGCGAATACAGATAGAGCATGTAACTTTATGTTTACTAACCCAAAAGGTTTGAGGGAGAATGGGCTGCTATACTTTGCAGATGTATGTGCTGGGCCAGGAGGTTTTAGGGAACATTTTCTATGGCGAATACGAATTCAAATTACGAATTCAAATACGAATTATTTCAACCCCCCCCCCGACTAGTATAGGTAGCCTTAACTCAAATACATCTGACAGTTACAACAACAAAGACTCCGTTATTAGTCCACATGATCTTCGTCCTCTTCACACGCGACAACTACAGAGGTAATACCGGAAAATATAATTAATAAGATGGTCTTCTGAGTGGTTTAATTGCAATAGTATTGGGGATGAAATATACTTTTTCAAATCATATGCGGCATTTCGTATAATAACTGAATGGTTATAGGAAAGAATGACGACGTTAAGCCGTACGATACGATTGCATAGCATATTTTATAATTGTATAACAAATATTTCCCGCAGGGAGGGCTCGCTTATGTGAGCCTATGAGGGCTGGCAAACCCACTTTCCCGAAGCCAGGGGGACCGTCGGGACAAGCGTCTCGCATACGCGAGTCCCTATGTACTCCGCAGGGAAGGTCGTCGGGGGTGAAAGGCGTTTAATTACTATTACATCCTCTCTACGTGGCCTTGGGCAGTAGCGCACCCACGATCCTGATGCCAAGGATGAGACCGCCGGGATAAGTTCCCGGGTACAAAAGTACCTTGAGGCCCCCGCTTACGTGAGTCCCATCTGGAACGCCGAGCTCGGTTAGCAGGTCGCTGGCCGGCAGTCAGATGGCCGTACATCCATACGATATTCCCACCAACGACTAAGGTTGGTACCACGGGCGGTCGAGTTACAGCCCGGAGGCAGTAGCGACCCCTCTGATCGGCCAATTAATGGGTATGGACACGTGGTGGCAGTGGTTGATGGACAAGATGCTGGCAAGAGGGCCGATTTAAGGTGGAGACTCCACCGAATGGCCTTCGGCGGGTGAGCAGCGTCCCACCTGCTCCGAAACCGTACTGGTGAGACGGGAGGGCTTAGAATGTGCCCCGTTCGACCTGATACGAGCGACAGCTCCTGCAGACTAAGCTGATCCAGGGAGCAAGGTATTGGGTGCCTTGTGCGATGGTTGGGCATAATCTCAACTCCTATGGTCCTAGGGGGCCCGGCTACTGTGTGGAATTATATTCGAGGAAAGCACCCGTTACCAAAAGACAATGCTATTTGTATAACAAATATTTAGTCGACACAATTTGTCTTTATTTGGAATGATTAGATACCTGCTTGTGGCAGCTGCTCCCATAATAGAATAAGTTGCAGTACCTTAGTCTAGAATCCATTACTTCCCAACATCAATATTTGACTCAGGTCTTTTATAATGAAATATGTAGAGGACAGGGTATATGGGAAGTTTGACCGTCAGACTTACTTGAGGTTATCGATTGTCGTCGTAATCGCCGAATTTACTTAAAATAATAAAGTAAGGTACAGCCTATGGGCCCTGAGTCGTAGATACAATGTGTAAAAATATTCCATAAATGTTCGTCACGAAATTCAGCAGATCGCTCGTTGATACCCGTAGGTATTCGAAGATACTTTACTCTTTGTGTTGCCTCGGTTTACTTATACTGGTCGGGGCGGAAGTCGGAAGATTCAAAATCGACTTTGTTCGAAGTAGCGGCAACATTTTTATGATCCGAGTGTATTTACTTGTATCCTTACGATCCTGATACTCCGAGGCAAAATAACAATAGGATTTGAATTGCCCTCTGGCTCATATGCCGCAACAAATTTTTATAGTTTATGCTCATGTATAGGTACTTATGAACTATCTAAAATATATGTCGGATTGAAGTCAGGATTATGGAGATGGGCGTTTAATGAATTTTCATTGGAATTAGCCATTGCCGTGATACAATGGAGAGTTTATTAGCACGGGCTTATTAACAAGATTACGCACTAGTGATGATGACCTTAGGTTCGAAACGAATCCGCGGTCACGGGATGGTAAACGTATGTTCTCGCACTGTTCAAGTCTAACTCTTTATTAACTAGATGCGATGTATTCGCTGGTTGTAAGGTGGCACTGTCATTCGTCGATGAGATCGTACGAAAGAATGAATCTCCGTCTCGACGATGTCGTCGAGGAAAACTATATTGAGTGGGTCTAAGGATATGAGATCCTCGGATTCGTCAAAGAAAGCTTTCGTTCAAAAGGAGAGGGAAATTAGCGCTGTTGCTAATTGGTCGATCTCCATATCGGCGTTTTGAAAGAGATGCTGGCCGCCCTTGAGGGGAGGTTGTTGACGGGGAGCAACGCTCGTGGAGGATAGGTTTCTCCTATCTTTCCGTAGTTGCAACAAAGTCTATTTGACGGACTTCGCTTGACTAAATCTTAAGATCTATAGCGGGTCCTTACGTTAGCTAAACATACGCCACAAAGGCATGCCGACACCCGGCGATCATCTTACCCGAAGGACAAAATCTGCGTGTGGCGGGCCGCGGGATAGAAACTATTGAAGTATTTACTGCCACGTATCGCTACGACTATTTCTTTTAAGGAGAGGTATAGAGTTACTCTGTGCCTTTGTTAGATAAAACGTTCATCCCTTTGACCGCGGCTACGTTCGGCGACTGATTGTCGCCTCGAGCCCAAGCTCATGATCATAAATCTCGAACAATCGGAGCGGCATTCGTTTAATCCAAGTTACAGAGTTGCGGTATTCCCGCGAATCCAAGGAGGAGCTCCGGCGTTCTTTCATCTCCGACACGGCCATTCTGACTATCACACGTCCTCGGGTGTAGCTACAATATTGAGAGTTTTCTTAACGTTAGTCTCGGCTTATTTAGACATTAAGTTAAATTGTAAACAATTAACATTGTTTACAATTGTAAACAATTAACATTGTTTACAATTTAACTTAATGTCTAAATAAGCCGAGACTAACGTTAAGAAAACTAAATAAGCTGAGGGTCCAGTGTAACAATAAAATTTTGTTCGGAGGTTTGACAACGAAAGGAATAGAAGAGAACATGAATTAGTAACGTTGTAATTAATATTGGAAGTGCTAGTTGCATCCTGTGGGTTATCAGTCGGGTCATAACGGCGAAATGGACCAGTCTCGATTTCGTACCCCAATGGATCTCGTTTTTCTAGATCGCACGACCGCACCAAACTTCGTAACGCTGTAGCTCATGGTGCGCGTGAACACATCACTTGCCCCTTTACCGAGCTTCATAACTCTATAGCTCATGGTGCGCGTGAACACATCACTTGCCCCTTTACCGAGCTTCATAACATACTCCGTAAGGTGCTACGGTCTTTGTGCTAAGGATCTTCCGAGATCGAGGTACTCATGTCGTCGTGGTCACTGTTATTGCCGTCACTACCGACGTCCAACTCAGCGGGAACGCGACTGTCCGGCATTTTTCTTAATCTGTCGTGACTGTCTTTATACGATCGTTTACCGTCTAGCGTTTTTAGAATATATCTATCTCCTTCCAAAATCTCGGTTATTACAAATGGACCCTTGAATTTCGGCTCTAGCTTGGTTTGGTTTCTTTCCTCGTTCTTGCGTAGTACGAAGTCGCCGAGGTTAAACCTAACCACTTTAGCTTTGTTCCTATCAAATCTTTCTTTGTCGTATTGGGCGTTACTTTCTATGTTCTGTACGGCCTGCTGCCTTACATCGGAGATATCGACTTCTTTTTCTTCAATATTGTCGGGTAGCAATAGGTCATACGGTCTCGCCGATCTACCGATTAGTAGTTGTAAGGGGCTCGAATTAGTCACGCGGTTGACGGTGCAGTTCAACGCTAGCTGCATTTCCCCAATCGCGTCTTGCCACGGCCGCCCGGTCGTCTCTACTGTCGTGAACATGTTTTTCAACGTGCCCATAACACGTTCTACTTGTCCGTTAGCCCTACTGGCACCGGTCGCTATCAAGTGAACTTTAATTCGTTTGCTTTCGCAGAACTCGCGAAATTCTTTACCCGTAAAACACCTTCCCTGGTCCGCTATTATCCGACAGGGACTCCCGAATAAAAATATAGCGGATTTAAGCGCTTTAATGGTGTTAAAAGAATCTATCCTATGAGTATGATGCAGGTATACGAATTTAGTGAAGGCGTCGATCAATACAATGACGTACTCCTTCGAATCGCTTTTACCACTCAGCTTGCCCGTTATATCCATGTGGACCGTGTGCCAAGGTATGCTGGCCTTGGGTATGGGATGCAGTTCGGCTTGTATCTTACCTGAACTAGCCTTCGAAACTCTACAAGCATGGCAGTTCTCTACGAACTTGCGAACGTACTTCGCCATTCCTTCGAACCAGTAATACTCGTACAGTTTCTCGAGCGTCTTATCCCAACCCAAGTGCATAATTGACTGATGCACATGGTTAATAACGGACCACCTAAACCCTCTTGGAACAATAGGTAAACTGAGAGTCCAGCCTCTTCTTTGAATTTTCCGGTGGAGAGTACCGGACCGGAATTCGTAAGTATTCGCGATGTCTTCCGCGAGCTCATCATTTTGCAATTTTTCGACAATTCCCGAAATTTGGGGGTCACGACGTTGTTCGGCTAGTAGCCAGTCTTCCGAAATTTCGGCCAGATTAACCATTTTCTCTTTGATTTTGTCGAATCTAATAGGGTCAACGCCTGTGGGATTTCGCGAAAAGAAATCTACGTGGGCCATTCGCTTGCCCTCCCGATACACAATGTCGAAGGTAAACGTTTGCAAGTAAGCCCACCACCTGTGTACCCTGTCATTCAAATGTACTTTGCTCTTAGACGCTTTTAATGAATTGCAGTCCGTGACGACAAGAAATTCCCGTCCGTGCAGGTAGTGGCGGAAATGTTTTATGGCGTTTACAACAGCTAATGTTTCGAGTTCATAAGAGTGATATCTGGATTCCGTGAGGCTGGTTCTTTTACTATAGTATTCCACTACTCGATTTTTACCTTCCACCTCGTGCATCAAAATAGCCCCAAATCCTTCGGAGCTAGCATCGGTATGTAATTCTATTGGGTAATTGGGGTCAAATAGCATTAACACCGGTGCGTCGGTCAGAACGGAGATTACCTCTTGTCTTATTTTTTCGTGCCTGTCCGCCCATGTTATATTTTTACTGCCGGACGTAAGCGCGTATAAGGGTTTTAACAATTGCGAAAATTTAGGGATGAACTTCCGAAAGTACGAGGCTAGCCCTATGAACTGCCTGAGCTGTGTGACGGTCGTCGGCGCGGGTAGGGAGCTTAAGGCATATACTTTACCCGGGTTGGGACGGACTTCTCCGTTCTGGATTACGTATCCCAAATAGAGTATCGACGTCTTCAGGAAAGAGCACTTAGAAAAGTTAAACGAAAACCCGGCGTTTACAAGGGTACTTAACACGATGTCCAACCTCTCTAAGGCTTGATCTATTGAGTCGGCGATAATTAGGACATCATCCAAATAGACAACGACGTAGGAATACGCAAGGTCGCCCAGGGCATTGAAAATGGCCCTCTGAAAAACGGACGGTGCATTTTTCAATCCGAACGGCATCGTTACGTACTCGTACTGCCCGTCAGGTGTAACGAACGCCGTGTATTCCGCCGAATTGGGATGTATAGGAATTTGGTGGAACCCGCTGGCCATGTCCAGGCTAATGAAGTATTTCGCCGTTTGTAACCTCGCGATTTGGTCCGCGATAAGGGGTAGGGGGTACCGGTCCGCGATCGTATTCTTATTCAACGCTCGAAAATCTACGCACAATCTATCCGAACCGTCCTTTTTCTTCACGAGTAGCATGGGGCTCGCGAACGGCGAATTGCTAGGTCTTATAATGTTAGCTCTGAGTAGTTCGCTGATTCGCGCTCGTACGATCCTCCGCTCTTCCTCGCTAAGTCTATAGGGGCTTCTTTGGACGGTGATGTTAGGGTCGATCAACCGTATTTCTAATTGGCCCGTATTTACGCGGGTACGTGGGAAACCCGTGATGAACGAGTTTTTGAATCTGTCGAGAATGGAAATTAATCGGTCTTTATCGTCGCCGAGTACCTCGGTGTCTACATCATTGAGGTCGATCGCAGGTTCGGCGATATTATTACAGACATTAACCGTTTTCGACTTACAAATATCGAGGTTATTGCGCGTCATGAGTACGTCGAAGCCTTGCCTTAAAATTTCGCACCCAATAATAATATCGTGTTTTAAGTAATTGTCGGCAAGGACGTGAAAAATTACCTCCAGTGTAAGACCGCTGATACATACGGCGGACAGAATTTGGGTCGTACTCTTAACGCAAGTGTTCCCAATTCCTCGCATTACTACTATCTCGGTCGCTCTCTTGCCGGAAAATTTTGAAGCTACCGATTCTTTGATTAATGAGCATTCAGCTCCGGAATCAAAACAAAACAGGAACGACTCACCCTGGTGACTTAATTTACCGGTCGGGGCCTCCACCACACAGAGGTTAACCTGTCGCTCCTCTTTCGTAGCAGGGTTTCCTCTACGTAAGGTCGGGCAGTTGGGCGCGATGTGGCCCTCCTCGTTACACCTGTAGCAGGACACCTTCGAAGACGTGGCAGCCCGGTTTTCCCCTGATTTTCGATTGCGTTTCTCCGCCTCCAGTCTTGTCCTCTCGCGGCACTCAGATGCTTTATGTCCGTGTCTACCGCAGTGGTAGCACTTGTGTCGGGAGTCAGAAGGCTTATGCCGTTTAGCTTCGGGACTCGCGGAGGAGTTGCTTACTGAAGACGCCGGCCTCTTCACAGAATCGGAGAGCACTGTCATTTCGCCTGTGAGCTGGTCCTCGGTCTTGATATCGTTCGTGAGTGCTATCCGTAGGACGCGCTGGTCCTGTGAACCTATATGAAGGAGCACGGTAGCGTTGACTATCTCGTCCTTGGTACACCTTTCCCACCTCGCCATCAGGAAGGAACGTAAACGGCTGCTGTAATCTCCCAGGGTTTCACCCTCCAGTCGTGCTTGGTTTTTCATCTTCCATAGCGCCGTGGCGGCTGTCTCTTTCCCACCAAAGCGTGTAAGGAAACGGTCTTTAAACTTTGGCCAAGAGGAAATTTGAGTAGCAGGTACTTGTGTAAGCCACTGCGCTGCCGAGCTTTCTAGAGCGGCACTCAAGGCACAAAGTAGCGCACCGCCTTGCAAAGGTTTTTCTTCCATGATCACGTCAACAGTCGCACACCATGCGGCTGGGTCAGAACCCAAGCTTCCGGGGTTAAAACGCGGAAGCGGCACGATCGTAGATGTTTCACTCGGTCTTTGCTCTCGCGGCTGAGTTATCTGGCGCACGATGGCCATGAGTTGTTCCATCGTTACGTATGGCCCTGATCCCACTTCTGATGTCGGATTGAAGTCAGGATTATGGAGATGGGCGTTTAATGAATTTTCATTGGAATTAGCCATTGCCGTGATACAATGGAGAGTTTATTAGCACGGGCTTATTAACAAGATTACGCACTAGTGATGATGACCTTAGGTTCGAAACGAATCCGCGGTCACGGGATGGTAAACGTATGTTCTCGCACAGTTCAAGTCTAACTCTTTATTAACTAGATGTGATGTATTCGCTGGTTGTAAGGTGGCACTGTCATTCGTCGATGAGATCGTACGAAAGAATGAATCTCCGTCTCGACGATGTCGTCGAGGAAAACTATATTGGGTGGGTCTAAGGATATGAGATCCTCGGATTCGTCAAAGAAAGCTTTCGTTCCAAAGGAGAGGGAAATTAGCGCTGTTGCTAATTGGTCGATCTCCATATCGGCGTTTTGAAAGAGATGCTGGCCGCCCTTGAGGGGAGGTTGTTGACGGGGGGCAACGCTCGTGGAGGATAGGTTTCTCCTATCTTCCCGTAGTTGCAACAAAGTCTATTTCATGGACTTCGCTTGACTAAATCTTAAGATCTATAGCGGGTCCTTACGTTAGCTAAACATACGCCACAAAGGCATGCCGACACCCGGCGATCATCTTACCCGAAGGACAAAATCTGCGTGTGGCGGGCCGCGGGATAGAAACTATTGAAGTATTTACTGCCACGTATCGCTACGACTATTTCTTTTAAGGAGAGGTATAGAGTTACTCTGTGCCTTTGTTAGATAAAACGTTCATCCCTTTGACCGCGGCTACGTTCGGCGACTGATTGTCGCCTCGAGCCCAAGCTCATGATCATAAATCTCGAACAATCGGAGCGGCATTCGTTTAATCCAAGTTACAGAGTTGCGGTATTCCCGCGAATCCAAGGAGGAGCTCCGGCGTTCTTTCATCTCCGACATATACAATAAGCTGAAGTACTGTAGGAAAGTAATTTACAGTGTTACTAGGTTTGGTTACATATTTCAATATCGTTCACGCCATCGCAAAAGCTTGTATGACGCTGCGTCGGCGTATATGCACACGGGGAGGTGATGGACGAGGCGAGGATGATAGCCTCCCGCGAAGTAGCGTCTGGCCCTGACGGAGTCCCGCGACGGGTATGAGGGGAGATGATGCGGGTCATGGCACCTAGACTGCGACTCCTATTTACATCATGTTCGAAGGAAGGTGCCAATCCTCGGATATGGCGCACGGCGAGGCTGGTATTGCTTCGGAAGGAGGGACGACCAGCCCTTGTATCGTCCGGTATGACTATAGGATGAAGTGTGCAATTTCTTCCAAAGAATCATTGCCAGAATCATTGTACTGTTCTCAGTCGAAAATGTTCGTGAGATGTCAACAACGACTTTTGGCATCAATGACGTAGTTTAGTGATAACTACACTATCAGCTAGGGCCATCTATAGGCAAATTCTGGTTTCATATTTACAAACCTGATACGCTCGATTTGACAGGGATCAGTGCGGACATAGCGCTAATTGTCTAGTGTGCGCTGAATTGGGCAAGAAATCTGGAGTACCGGGCACATCGAATACTCGGCATGTTTGCAACAGCAACGGAAATACGGGGATTTGACTATTTGAGTCCGAATATGCAAACCTGCAATGACGCCGTATTTGACACGGCCCAGATTTGACACAGAGCAAACCGGCTGGAGTATGCTGTATTTGGCAGCAAATGTGGAGTATAACATGCATCCTATTGTGGACATACTTACTATGAAAACGGAGATACATTCAGTTGAATATTTAGGCTTGAATGAGCAAAACTACAAATACGCTGGATTTGACTCGTTCCGTATTTAACATGGCTTAAACCAGATGAAGCGCCTAGTGTATGGCAGTCGATGTGGAATATAACGCGCACCGATTTGTCGACATATCTGCAACAGAAACTGAGTCAAGTAAATCTGAATATTGAACCCTGATCAAGCATTACTGCATTTACGCTTGATTTCACGGGGTCCGGGCAAACCAGATGATGAGAGCTGTATTTAATAGCAACTACGGAGTATAAAGCGCATCGAATTTTCCACATATCTGCAATCGAAACGGAGATACGTTGATTTGATTATTTAGGTGTGATAATGCAAAACTGCAGTTGCGTTGGGTTTGACCGGACCAGAGTGGACATAGCGCTAATTGGATGATATTGGTTTAATTTGCAACAAATGTGGAATGCAAGTATTGGCGACACATTTCCAACAGTAGCGGAGATGCGTGGATTTGAATATATAATAATGTATATGAAAAACTCTAATTATGCTGGATTTGTTGGTGATCGGAGATGACATAGTTTAAATCGAATGATGTGCACTGTATTGGCAGCAAATGTGAAGTATAACCTGAGTCGAATTGTCGGCATATCTGTAACAGAATCGTAGATACGTTGATTTGAATATTTATGCACGAATTTGCAAAACTGCAATTACGCGGGTTTGACACGGGCCAGAGTTGACATAGCGCCAGCCCACTAATGTGCGCTGTATTTGGCAGCAAATATGGAGTGGATGTCGGCACATATGCTATAGAGGCGGAGACACATTGATCTGAACGTTTATTCCTGAGTATGCAAAACTACAATTACGCTGCACTTCACAGGGTCCAGAATCGACATAGCCCAAAGCGGCTGATGTGTGCTGTATTTGGCAACAATTTTGGCGTATAACACGCTTTACGTTGTCGGCATATCTGCAACAGAAGCGGAGATACGTTGATTAGAATATTTCAGCCTGAATATGCAAAGCTGAAACTACGTTGGATTTGTCGGAGACCAGAGATGACGTAGCACAAACCCTCCGATGTGTGCTTAATTTGGGAGACAATGTGGAGTATAACACACATAAATTCATCGTCATATCTGCATTAGAAACAGAGATACGTAGATTTGAGTATTTAAGCCTGAATATGCAAAACTGCAATTTCGCTGGATTTCACACGTTCCAGAGTTAACTTAGCGCCAGCCCACTTAGGTGCGCTCTATTTGGCAGCAAATGTGGAGCTACCGCGCATAGTATTTTCGACGTATATCCAATACCAGTGCAGCAGTTGAAAAGTCGCATCCCGGATGATGCGCGCTGTATTTAGTAGTAAATGTGGAATACAACTTGCATAGTATTGTCGACATATCTGTAATAGGAACGAAGATACCTTCATTTGAATATTTAAGCCTGAATATGCAAATTTGCAATTACACAGAATTTGATCGGGTCCAGAGTTGACGTGGCACAACCCGGCTGATTTGGCAGCATATGTGCAGTATTATGCGCATCGAATGGTCGTCATTTGAGCTCTTGAGGCGGATATACGTGGATTTAAATATTTTAGACTGAGTATGCAAAACTGCAAATACGCTGGATTTGACACGGTCCAGAGTTGACATTGCACAAACTGGCAGATATGCGCTGTATAGGTTTATTTGAACATCTAAGCATGAATATGCGAAACTACAATCATGCCGGATTTGACTGAAACCAGAGAGGACATAACGGAAAGAGGCTGGTGTGCGCTGCATTTGGCAAGAAATGTGGGGTACAAGTCACATCGAATTCTCGACATATTTGCCACAATAACGGAGATACGTTGATTTTATTATTCGTGCATGAGTATCCAAAATTGCAATTACGCTGGATTTAACAATGGTCAGAATCGACATAGCGCAAACCGGCTGATGAGTAATACATTTGGCAGTACGATACTAACTCGAATTGTGGACATATCTGCAACGGAATCCGAAATAGCTTGATTTGAATATTTAATCCTGAAAATGGAAAGCGCTATCAACACAACTCTCAGCAACGCTAACACCTCTCACAACTTGACAACGCTAACAACTCCACTCTCAACAACGCTAACACCTCTCGCAACTCGACAGCGCTAACAACTCTACTCTTCGACTTCTCGATTAACTCCGAGCTCTCGACTCACTCTTATTTCTCGATCAACCGCACAACGCTTCTCGGTCAGCCAATCTTTAAAGTTAAATCGTCCCCTACCATTAGCGTTTGTTTTTCCAACTCTCTAACCTCATTCTATTAACGCTCCGCAAGTACAAGGTGACTTTAGTCACATAGGCTTTCTCCCCGATGTAAACTAACAACCGAAGGACAGACGACATTGTTTTGATCGATTTCTAATGAGGATTTTCCCTCAGGATACTACAATATGTTGACTTGAATATTTAAGCCTGAATATGCAAAACTGCAAATGCACTGAGGTTGGCTGCGTCCACACGTAACATAACTCAAACCAGATAATATGCACTGTATTTGGCAGCGAACATGGAGTATAACGCGCTTCGTTCTGTCGGCATATTTGGAATGCAAACGGCGATACGGTGATTTGAATAATTAACCATGAATATGTATAGCAGCAATTCGCTGGATTTGACAGATCCCGGAGTTGACATAGTACAAACCTGCTGATGTGTGGTGCATATGACATCAGATGTGAAATGTAACGGACATCGAATTGTAGCCATATGTGCAATAGAAACGGAGATACATTCATTTGAATATTTTAACCTGAATATGCAAAACTACAATTACGCTGGATTTGACAGGGACCAGAGTTGACATAGCGCAAACCAGCTGACATGCAGTGCACATGACAGCAAATGTGACATATAACGCGCATCGAATTTTTCGAAAATGTTCCGTAGAAACGGACATACCATGATTTGAA
This sequence comes from Bombus affinis, assembly GCF_024516045.1. NCBI lineage: Eukaryota > Metazoa > Arthropoda > Insecta > Hymenoptera > Apidae > Bombus > Bombus affinis. The sequence continues at coordinate 300,609 of NW_026108836.1, forward strand.
TATTTACGACTGCAAACGCAATACTACAATTGCGATGGATGTTTCAAGGACCAGATCTGATATGGCTGTAACCAGCTAATGTGCGGTGTATCTGAGTGCAAATATGAAGTGTAACGCGCTATTTATAATCGAAATATATGCAATAGAAGCGGAGATACGTTTTTGTGAATACGTAAGCCTGAATATGCGCAACAGCAGTTACGCTGTGATTGACAGAGCCTAGAGTTGACCGCAAACTTGCAGATGTGCGCTGGTTATGGCATGGGATATGAAATATAACGGGCATCGCATTGTACCCATTTGCGCTATAGAAACGGAGATACGTGGATTTGAATATTCTAACCTGAATATGCAAAACTGCAATTACGCTTGATATGTCAAGGACCAGAGATGATATAGTAGCTCGAGCCAGCTGAAGTGCGCTGTATTTGGCAGCCAATGAGGAGTATATCTCGCACCTAATTGACGACAAATCTGCAATTGCAGCGGTGATACATTGTAGTTAATATTCAATAATGGGCCTATTACGATACAGATAGTATTAGCGTGACTGAAACACATTTCCGTCTCAGTAAAACTATTTTATTTCAAGCTTCACGCTACAGTTCTGAATCCGGACAAGACCGTTTCAAGTTCTCGCAAAAGCAAGCAGTCAAATTACGGTACTTACACGAGTTAGAGTCTAATACATTTTACTGGTCCAACATCGATGGGGCGATCTCGCACCGAAATTTTCGGAGGACCGCGTAATCTTCCAACGACGACCGCCGTACGAGCAGCGGATAAACTTATTTCGTTCCTTAAGTTGTCCTCACCGCGTCCTCTACTTCTTGATTCTTGGTTGGTAGCTTTAGCGGCTGCAGGTCCGAGGAATTGCATCTTGACCCGCTTTCTCGTATGTCGCATGTGGCGTCTCACTTTCCGCCGTAGACACTTGTCGGATCTATATACGTTGAAGCATTTGCGCGAGACAATCGCGGCGCTCCGCAGGGACGAGGGATCCAATTTTCGAAGTATCAAGTGCGAAACCTCCAGTGGTAGTTCGGAAATGATACTTGGCACGAACAAACCAACGACGCGTAGCACAGATCTAATGAAACTCCATGTTGCTTCTATTGTGGCGCGAGCACGACTGACGGTCTGGCTGAGAATGAATTCTTATATATGTGCCGTTCGTCACGGTGCACTGCGAGTTCTGGCTCCGGTGAGAGTCCTGGACAGTCAGAATCGATCGCATGTGCATGTATCATCCTATAGATCGGGTTCACATTATTATTAGTGTTAGATGCGTGAAACGAATCTTCATTTGGATTAGACGTTGTAGTTATGCAATAGAGCAGATATTCACTAATGCGAATTTGATTTGAGGTGTATGGTAGCGATTTAGGTTTAAAGGCACAAGAGTATATTTAACTATGTAACTTATTAAAATATACCCTACGTGTACACTAGTCGTATAATACACTTGTTGTCTTGATTCGTGATTACGAATAGATGGGCGCAAAGAAGTATCGACTTAGCTGCTACTCCTCGTGTCACTCGATAAAAAAGAATGCCTCGCTACCCTGCTCGCTATATTCATATGCGTTGGAGTTGACAAAAGGCGTTGGGATTTGAATTTTGAATGTGTTCTCGAAAATTCGCAACTGACGCTGAACTCTCGACCTTGTTTACAAATGTTGAATTTTCGGGTAGTTGACTCGAGGGCATATGATCACGACAAAATCTACGGATTTTGATTAACCTTCGGTAACCGCCGAAGGTTGTCGGATCTATAATAAACTCATCTTTCAGTAAACACGATTTTTTGTGTAGCGGGTTCACTAGACCGAAACCGTTATGAATTTTACCTACGAGTGCCGCTACAGTACCCGCTTGCCAGTGTTAACGTTACTTCTTTTTATGTTTGTTTATGTATGTTAGCGCGGTGCCCATGCTAACCGCTTAATTCAAACCCGTTTGAGGAGGAGAACGAACTCTCCTGCCCGAACACGTGGTATAATTGGTTCTTGCGTCTCCGTCGCTTTGTTGCGCTTGCTCGCTGCTTTGCGGTCGGAAGATTTTCCCAGGTAAAAATACGTCGTAGGTTTCTGCGCTCCTTTCCAGATGCTCAATATCTTCCGACACGATGAAGGCGGGTTTTATACGATCTACGGAGACTTTCACGCTTTTGTCCTTCATCCGTATGGTAATGGTTTTCATCCATGCTGTGTAACCTGATAGGGGTCATCGTATGGTGGTTGCAGTGGACCTCCGATTGCATCGTGGCGTACGAAAACGCACGGCGACGTTTCTAAATCGCGGAACATGAACGTTTTCTTTTCGCCGTGTCGTGAAGTCGGCAGAGGTCTAATATCGCTCATTCGCTCTCGCAGACAGTTTGCGAATTCCGCGTTGGCCGGTTGTTTTGCTGGTACAAAGAATTCTGCTGGCAATCGTATGTCCGTACCATAAATCATTTCGGCTGCCGTTGCGCTCAGGTCCTCCTTGATAGCGGTTCTAATGCCTAAAAGAACTATGGGAAGGCTTTCAACCCAGTTGCTCGAATTGTGGCATTTGATTGCGGCCTTAAGCTGCCTGTGAAAGCGCTCTACCATCCCGTTGGTCGCGAGGTGGTAGGCTGTGGTACGCAAATGCTTAATGCCGAGCATCCGGCATAGTTCGTTGAAAAGACTGGATTCGAATTGGTGTCCTTGATCGGTTGTTATTTTTGCTGGGACACCAAAACGCGCTATTCATGTGGAAAGAAGAGCCGAGGCAACGGCCGTCGCTTCCATATCTGGTATTGGAATCGCTTCGGGCCAACGTGAAAAACGGTCGATACATGTTAGACAATATCGGTAGCCTTGTGAATATTGCATGACGATGATGTCTTAATGTATATGCTCGAATCGTCCTGCGAGCTCTCCGAATGTTCCGGTCGGCGTTGATACGTGTCTCGCTATTTTACATTGTTGACACGGGATGCATTGCCGTGTCCATGTTTGGCTTTTATTTAATTTTTGTTTACCGCCGGCCAAACTATACGCGATTTTACGAATTTTTGGGTCGCGCGTATCCCTAGATGGGAAAGTCCGTGGAGCGAATTGAATACGTCGCGCCGCAAGGGTTTCGGTACGTACGGTCGTACGATCTCGCCTGATACGTCGCAGTATATTTCCGCGTCGTAATCGAATTTTCTTAACCTGCAACGCGGATATATCGGAGTTGATGATGTCGCGGAGCTCCTTGTCGTTTTCTTGCGCGGCGGCGAGAATTGTGTGATCCACGGATTTTCCTATGGCTTCGATGCGAGATAGGGCGTCGGCTGCATTCTTATTCAGCCTTTTTATATGCCTTATATCGGTCGTGAACTTTTTTTTTTTTTTTGCGTGGGGAGGGGAAAATGCTATTACGCATGCCCAGTGTCCCGCATCACTGGGTTATGTGGGAGTCGGTCGGATGTCGTTGCCATACCCACTAAAAACCCCTCCTCCTTCTTCCTCCGCTTGGGGGGCAGACAACCCCGGTAAAACCTGTCGGCATTCATCAGGGTTGTCCTTTCGTGCCCCGTAGTATCTACTTCTTCGGGCCGTTACTGCTCATGTCGTCCTCTCAGCCAGTTCAGAATACTGGGCTGGTCTCCTTCTGCGGTTTTTCGTTGTTTCATGTTCTTGCCCTCATTGCTCCGCGTAGTTGTTGTTTCGCTCGTTCTCCTCCTTGCTTCTTCCCAGGCCCTCGCTGTCACCCTCCTGTGACACATGACGGTCTTGCAGAATTGCCTAAATTTATTCCAGCTCTCGTCCTTGGCGGTCACCGTGGCGATCAGATTGCCCACGTCTATCTTCCCGCCCAGAGCGTTCTCCAGCTCGATCCTTCTGTCCGTCCACTTCGGGCACGCGAAGAGGGCGTGCTCTGCATCGTCGTTCGGGTCTCCACAGTCGAGACAGTTGCTGTCGCTGTCCCTGCCAATCCTTTTCCTATAGACACCGAAGCTCCCATGCCCGGTTAGCAGCTGCATGGTGTGGTGATCGATGTCCATCTTCTTGTTGGTAAATAACAGCGCACTCGGTATTAGCTTCTTTGTGATATTTTCTTTTTTGTAGTTGTTCCACTCCTTCTGCCAGTCCTCTTGGGCCTTCTTGCGAATCGCCTCCAGTTCCTCCTTCAGCTTGCAGTCGTCATCCGTGCCACTCCTGGGCCCATGGATCTTGTTCCTCTCGTAGGTCTCTCCGAGCATCTTTATCTGTATGTAAATCGGGAGATTCCCGGTCAACACGCAAAGTGCCGCGTGGGAGACGGTACGGTATGCCGTCGTTGTTATGCGCAGGGCCGTTCGTTGTGCACGTTTCAGCTTTTTCCTGTTCTTATCGGTATTCGCTGCTCTAGCCCACACCGGTGCTCCGTAAGTTACGATGGACTCCCACACATTGTAGTAGAGCCTACGAGCCAAGCTGGGCGGCCCGTTGATGTTGGGTAGAATTCCCCTAAGTGCTCCTATTAACTTGTCGGCTCTGTTACACACCATCTCGATATGCGCACCGAATCTCCGACTGGAGTCAATGACGACTCCGAGATACCTGATGCGATCGACCGTTTCGATGTCCGAGGAGCCCAACCTGAGTTTCACCACTCTCGGCACTCGCAAGCTTGTGATGAACATGACCTCCGTCTTTTCTCTCGCCAGGGTGAGCCCGACACTCGTGCACCAGTCGTTGGCGATCCTTAGCATCGTGTTGACCTTGGCGGAGGCCTCTTCGTTCCTCCCGACGGAGCATGTGATGGCCAGATCATCCGCGAAGGCGCTTGCTCTGACCATTGGCATGTTGTCGAGTCTCTCGAGCAACCGGTCGTATACCAAGTTCCACAGGAATGGTCCGAGGATGGGTCCCTGCGGGACTCCCGCCGCCACCTCGTGCTCCACCGTGCCGTGCTGGTTGCTCACGATGATCCTCCTTCCGGATAGGTAACTGCCGATTAGCCTTTTGACCTTCCATGGCAGCTTCCTCTTGTCAAATTCCTCGTATATGCTCTTCCAGCTGAGCGAATTGAAGGCATTGCTAATATCTAGGGTGATCATCACGCATACTACCTTCTTCTGTCTGCAGATGTTGGCAAACTTCATCACCTGCGTGATGGCGTCTACCGTACTCCTCTTCTTTCTGAAGCCATATTGCCTCCGATGGAACGGGTCCATTCCGATGCATCTCTCGATGATCTTCTTAAAGCATTTTTCCCAGATCTTGCTCATGGTTGGGAGTATGCTTATCGGCCGGTACGCGTTAGGGAGACTGGGATCCTTACCCGGTTTCCTTAGCAGTATTACTCTGGCCGTCTTCCAGCAGACTGGGATCCTTCCTGATTCAGTGATGCCGTTGAACGCCCTTGTCACGAGTTCGCTCCTGCGACTCGCTACCAGCTTCGCGATCTCGCCCGGCACGCCATCGACTCCTGCAGCCTTCTTGGTGTTCATTCTTCCGGCGGCATCGACGACATCGCCTTCGCCGATGGCGACGCTGAGGCTAATATCTCCTTCTTCTTCGGTCTCTGCCTCTTCGCGGCCCTCATAATGGGGGGGTCCGTGTCCCAAGGTGAATAGCCTCTGTAGGACTGCCTTCACCATGTCGATCGGCATGTCGTTGGTTGGTCCCTTGCTTTTACATATCTTCATGACCGTGCGATAGGGTTTTCCCCAAGGGTCGCTCTTCAGTATCTTGCAGTATTCTGCCCAGGCTGTTTTTTTGCTGCGGGCGATCTCCTTTTTTAATTGCCTTCGGATCTCCTTGTAGGCGTTGACGAGGGGCTCGGTGTTGCCGGCGTTCTTCTTCCTTTCTCTCGTCACCTTCCTGAGCGCTTTGTGCGCCTGCGCTCTCAGTTCCGCGATCATCGGGTTCCACCAGTAGTTCGCGTACTTGCGGGTCGCCGCAAAGTTCGACTTCCTTAGCATCCCTTCGCACGTACCTTCGATGCTCTTTTGCAGGGGCTCGGCCCCATCCTCTCCGATAGCCGCGTTGAGGTCTTCCTTCTTCAGTGTGTCGTCGAATCTGCTCAGGAACTCCTCCGGCGATATGTCCTTGGTCACGTACCTGTAGAACTTCGATACGGTTCGGGTCTTCCTCGCCTTAAACCTGTGGAGCACGTACAGATGGTCCGAGGCCGAGTATTTGTCCAAGACCGCGCTTCCGGCGTGTATCTCGCTGACCTTATTGGATACGCTTATTATGTCGGGGAAGCTCGTCTTCCCGTTCATGAAGAAGGTATACTTTTCCTTGAGCCTCAGTGGAAACACCCGGTGGCTGCTTAGTGCCTCCATTAAGACTCTCCCTCTCTTGTCTGTGGTCGATCCTCCCCAACAGGTTGACTTTGCGTTGAAGTCTCCGGCCACGACGACCTTGTCGTGTCTTCTAGCAGCACTCTTCGTCATAGTCGACAGCGTGTCTATGTATTCGGAGTATGCTAGCATATTTATGTTGGGCGAACAGTATCCGCTGAAGCAGAAGACGTCGCCGACGCGGACGCCCACTATCCCGTCGCTCTTGACCTCTGTTGTTTCATCAGGCAGTTTGCCGTTGAGGAGTGTGACCCATATCGAGGCGTCTCCTTTGGTGTCATTAAACCAGTGCGGTAGTTGCCTGTTCGGCTCGGAAATTATTATTATATCCGGCCTAAGTTCGATCGCGCATTGGTGCATCATGTCCTGCGCCAGCTTGCATCTGTTGAGGTTTATCTGCAGTATCCTCATTTATTCGCTTTCAACCGCCTCCTATACTCTGGACAAGCCAGGGATCCGGTTACGTGGTCAAATTTCACACCTTTCTCCTTGCTGCAGATGGAGCAGCAGGGTGCGTTGGCGCAGGCAGCTATCGTGTGGTCTTTGGCTCCGCACTTCCTGCAAATCTCCTTTCCAGGGCTTATCGCCGTGCATTTGTTCGCGATATGACCGAACATGTGACATCTGTAGCACTTTACTACATTGGGTAGTGCCTTTATCGAGGCTATCGTCAAGCCGGTTCTGATCTTCCGGCTCGCCCCCTCTTTGACCAGGTAGGCTTTCGGCATCGTCACTATTGCCGATTGGGTGCCCCACGGCGCCATTTTTAGGGTCTTTACTTCGACCTCAGTGATGTCGCTTATGCCCGGATGCATTCCTATCACCCTGGCTAGTTCTTCCTTGCCTACGAGCGGGTCTATATCCCTGATCTCTACGGAGGTCTTGTCGCGCATTGGTAGCGCTCTCACCTTGCCTCTTAGCGCAGTGTTCATATCCGCCGCGGTCTTTTTGGCGTTGCTACCTGCTTTCAGCTCGATCAGAATGTCACCTGTTCTGGTCCTCCTAATTCCACAGCTCTCTTTTAGGGTCTCCTTTGCCCCCATCAGGTCTTTGTAGGCCTGGATCCACTCCTTGTCTTGCCCTACTTTGACGAGGATGGCTTCGGGTCTGTTACGTATCCTCTTCGGTCCCTCCGGCCTCTTTGGCTTGTCCAATGCCGCCCTTCCTGCGTTCGCCTTACTGACCACCGTCGGGGTGTCCGTTCTTTTTCCTCTCCTTCCGCGGACAGGGATCCAGTCATCCTTTACATCGCTGTCCGTGTAGTCAGTAGTCGCTTTTGCCGAGCTGTTGCCGGCACAGGCTCCTGCGTAGGAGGCCTCCATGGTCGTTGGTCTCTTTCTCTTGGTGTCGCCCTTCCCCTCGACGGGCGATCTCTCCTTCCTTTTTCCTTCCTTCTCCTCACTCCTCTCCGGATGGGTGGTCATCCTGGTGGCCGTGACTGTCCTAGCGTTCCTCTTGAGCCTCAACTCGTCCAACATCGAGTGGAGCTTGGACGCTTTTTTACTGATAGCGTCCCTCCTTTTCTTGATGTCGGTATCCCTTTTGCTCATGAGGTAGAGTCTGCTACCTATGCATTGGATTTCGCGGAAGACTTCTGTGATGATTTCCGTCATCGCCTTCCATTCGCTCATTTTGATGACGATACTGTCCTCGTCATTGCTTTCGGTCTCGGCCGTTGCTTTGTTCGCCATGGCCTTCCTCCTGAGACATTCCCTTGGTGCCGCCGCTTCGCTGCCGCTGTCCGACATTTCCGCCGGTGTGTCTATCTCCGAGGTGCTGGCCGCTTCGTCCTTCGTTGCCATCGGCTGGCTTCTGGCCTGGCTTCTCGTTGTCTTGCACGCACTCCCCTCCACTGGGGACTTTCTCAAATATCTGGTGATCTTGTCACCTTTCGGGATTTTTTCCTTTGCGAATCGGGTCGCCTTTACGGTGGGTGGTGTCTTATCCTTGAGTGCCTGCATTGGCATCTCGACATCCTCGATGAATCCCGCGATGTCTTCATCAAATTCGAGGTATCTTCTTGTGCTTTTTTTGCACATCTTTCCCTCTGTGACATCTGCGGGTGTTTCTTGGTCCCCGGTCGTGTTTACCCAACGAGGGGAGGCCCTGGGATCGACCTTCCCCTCGCCGTTCGTCCAGTCGTTGGGTGACCGTCGGGTCGAGCCTGGGACGCTACTCGAATCCCCGACGGGGCCTGGAAGCTCCGAAACCCCCTGAGCCGTAGGTTTACTTACCTTGTAGTACTTGTCCATATTGTGTTTATGACTTTAATATACATATATATATATGTATGTTTGAGGTGTATCCTTCCGCGTGTATGCGATTCGTGTCCTAAATACTTGCCGATGTCGTCGTAAGGTCGCCTGTCGTCTGTCTGATGACCGGATACTTAAACTCGCAGAGTCCCTATCACTGTTCGACGCGGGGAGTTTAGACTGGCCCTCCACGGGGGCGCTCTCCCACTCCTTGGTTACCCAGGTAGCCCGCACGGTGGCGCTTCGGTCTCGCGACCCAAGATGGCCTTCGCTCTGCCCCTAACCTCACTTTCCACACACAGCACTTTCAATCGTTTCTCTCGCTTTTATACCAGCGAGCTCCCCTATTTCTTGTATACCCACTCATTCCGGAGCACTAGAAACTTCACTTTCGTGCACTTTTCCGCCCGAGTTCTTTAATTTACCCAGATATTTCGGTTATGCCTACGGAGCGTCGTGCACGTGACCGTTCTGCTTGCCGCCATCATCGAGTGTCTATATCGGTCGTGAACTGCCCGATATAATCTAGTTGACGGAATTGTCTCGGCGATCACTTGTCGGGATTTTGACTGAACGCATAGGTGTGGGGTTTGTGATCTATGAAAATAATGAAATTCCTCCCATCTACGGCGTGTCTAAATCGCTTGACCGCCGTATACATAGCGAGTAATTCGCGATCGTACGCGCTATATTTTCGCTGCGCGAAATTTGAGGCTTTAGTTAAGAAACCCAATGGTGGCCGAGTGTCATTCGCGCGTTACTGCAACACCGCCCCTATTGCAAAGTCGGACGCGTCTACTGCGAGGCTGATGAGCGCGCCAGGTATACGATGCGCTAACATCGTAGCGTTAGCTAGGGCGCGTTTTGACTCGCTAAAGCTCGTTTTGGCTTCCTCCGACTAAATAATGGGCATGTTGCCCTTTTTCGCCCCTTGGAACAAATCGTTGAGGGGTTGCAAAATTTTAGCTGCCCCCGGTATGAAACGTCGGTAAACGTTAATCATACCGAGGTATCCGCGTAGTGTCTTGATGTTCGCGGGGAGCGGTGCTTCGTTTATGGCTGTAACGCGATCGGCGAGCGGTTTTATTCCGTGCGCGTTTACCGTATGGCCTAGGAAGGCTATTTCATTAATTCCGTACTCGCACTTTGCGAGGTTGATTACTACGCCGTACTGGTTTAGACGTTCGAACAAGATCCGCAAGTGCCAGCGGTGCTGCTCCTCGGTTTCCGAAGCTACCAAGAAGTCATCTATGTACGCGTAAACGAAATCTAAGCCTCGCGTCGACAAATCTTTGACACGTTTGCGCGGCATTTCGAAGCCCAAACATCATGTTGTTTGCCTCGAAAAGGCCGAATGGTGTCGAAATCGCGGTTTTTGTAACGTCCTCAGGCGCGATTGACATTTGATGGTAGGCTCGCACTAAACCAATTTTTGAGAATATTCGCCGACCGTGTAAATGCTGCGCGAAGTCTTGTATGTGCGGTGGAGAGCACCTGTCGGGTACAGTTCGGGCGTTTAGCGCCCTGTAGTCACCGCAATGTCGCAGACTTCCATCCTTCTTTGGGACGACGTGTAGTCGAGATGCCCGGGAACTCTTCGATGGGCGCATGACTCCTTCCTCGATAAGTGTTGCAAATTCCGCCTTGATTGGCTTGAGACGGTCCGGTGCGAGAGGGCGGGGTTTGCAATATACGGGCGGGCGGGGTGTGGTTTCGATGTGGTGCTCCACACTGTGCCGTATTTTCTCTCACCCAAAGGCTGGTGGGCGCGTTAGATCTGCACATTTCTCCAACAATTGGTGGTAGACCAAATCCCCGTTTACGGTCTTAATCATAAGCTGTTCGCAGTTGACGGCGTATCCCCTGGTCGATAGCTGATTTGTTGTGTCGAGAAGTCGTCTTTTTCTTGGATCCACAAGCAACCTGTAATGACTTAGGAAATCTAGGTCGATGATGGGGGTTTGCACATCGGCGACGGTGAAGTGCCATTTGACGGCACGTCTAAGGGACAGGTTCAGCTCCATCGCTATAGTGCCGTACGTTGCGATGCGCGTCCCATTGGCAGCGAATAGTTCATACGTTGTTTTCTTTACGTCCCTAGATAGCCTGCTACGGGGATGAACGCCGATATCAGCACCGGTGTCAACTAAGAACGAAGTCTTCGTTCTCTGGTCCAAAATAAAGATGCGGCGAGATCCCAAGCCGTCGCCGTCCTCCGCTTTTACGGACGGCTGGGGTCGTTTCCCGACTTCCACTTACAATCGTGCCGCGATCGCCGAACCTCGCATGATAGAAGCAAATTCCGTCCTGGCGCGGATAGTCTCGGGAACGCGAACGGCGGCGGGGTCAAGTGAGAGAATTCGAACGTCTTCGTAGTCGATGATACCCGCTGATTCCCATAGCCTTAATCTGTTCTCGCAGTCTACTGACCTCGGCGGCCAGTGCGTCGTTTTTGCCTTCGTGTGATGCCGGTGGCTCGATTGTGACTACCTTAGCGCGCTGCCCGTTACGATTATACGCCTCATCGAGTTTATCCGCTCTCCTGGTCAGTTTCTCGATACTCGTATCGTCCACTGCAGCCAGGACTTCCCTGATGCGATTCCTCCACAAGCTGTGGATGAATTCATCGGAAGCGAGGGGGCTGGCTAATTTTTTAAGTCATTATAAAACTGTGAGGGTTTTCTGTCGCCCATCTCTTCACGTTCGACTAACCTTTCGAACTTGGCGCTGTCCGATTCGGTCAGGGCGCGGATCAGCTCGCTCTTCAATTTATCGTACTGGCCTGTGGCGAGGAGGTTGGTCACTGTATCCTCAATCTTCGCGAGGTAATGTGGGTCGAGGAATCCCATGAGGGCTAAGGATTTTTCATCGTCGTGGAAGATGCCGGCTACCCCGAAATATTTCTCTAAAATGGAAAACCAAATCCTGGTCATCGTGGGCATAAAGGGCGGCACGCGGAACGATGAGCCGGCTGGAGTTCGTTTGCTCTCCTTTTCCATTGTGTGAGTTGCGGACTATGATATTCAAACTACGACTAGCCTATCGCTGTCACCTCTTACACAAAAATCACGTCGGTGTCACCAGTTTGAGATGTATGGTAGCGATTTAGGCTTAAAAACACAAGAGTATATTTAACTGTGTAGTTTATTAAAATATACCCTACGTGTACACTAGACGTATAATACACTTGTTATCTTGATTCGTGATTACGAATAGATCGGCGCAAAGAAGTATCGACTTAACTGCTACTGCTCGTGTCATTCGATAACAAAGAATGCCTCGCTACCCTGTTCGCTATATTTATATGCGTCGGAGTTGACAAAAGACGTTGGGATTTAAATTTCCAAGATGTTCTCGAAAAATCACAACGGACGCTGAACTCTCGACCTTGTTTACAAATGTTGATATTTCGGGTAGTTGACTCGAGGGCATGTGATCACGACAAAAACGACGGAATTTGATTAGCCTTTGGTAACCGCCTAAGGTTGTCGAATCTATAATAAACTCATCTTTCAGTAAACACGATTTCTTGTGTAGCGGGTTCACTGGACCGAAACCGATATGAATTTTACCGACGAGTGCCGCTATAGGTGTATAATGAATCCTCAGGCTAGCTAAACATATACTGTTGAGATGCGTTGACATCTGGCAATCATCTTATCCGACGGATAGAGTCTGCGAGTGGTGAGACACGGGACAGAAACCGTTGGAATGTTTACTGTCAGGTGCCGCTACGATTATTTCATTTAAGGACAGCTATAGAATTACTCCATGCCTTTATTAGACAAAACGTCGGAATGGATGGCTACAATTGTTGAATTACAGCTATGGTAGAATCTAGATTACAATGTTACGGGATTTTCCCAAAATTCCAAACGGAAGGTTCCCGTGTTCTTTCATCTCCGATTTATATTTATGCTTGATCTGTCTGGGACCAGTCTGGATATAGCGCAAACTGGCTGGCATACGATGTATTTGGCAAGAGATGTGCAGTACCAGGCACGTCGAATTGTCGACATATCAGCAACAGCAACGGAGATACGTGGAGTTGAATATTTGAGTCTGAATCTGCAAAACAACAATTACACTGCATATAACAGAGACCAGAGTCGATGTTCTGGCGCGCAACACATTTGCACTCCATCCCGCGCGGCTTGACAGCCAACGGTCCACGTGCCATCCTTCGAATCTTCCATAGGCCCAAGGACCCATCATAAAGCCGAAATCCGAACTGCATTGTTCGCACATATGGTCTAAGTCAATCTGTTTGCCCGAAAAGACTTTCTTATTCTAGAAGTGTTTTCGGTCGGTTTTTAGAAAGGTCCTTGGGTTCATTACGCCCTCTTAAGAATTACGGAGAAGGCGGGTATTGGCCTAACTAAAAAAGCGGACATCTACCTAACGGAAAATCTGAGATTTCCCATAAACAATGTCGCCTAGGACCCACGTTGGTAGGAGGCTTCTTCCTCCTCTCTTCCTTTCTAACATTAGTCATAACCAATCGGCATCGCGGATCATTGCCCTCACTTTCCTAACTAACAATGTAATCAACGAATCCGCGTTCTTCGCTCAAAGGGCACACCAATACCGAGCTTCGTACTCACATCAGAATAAACTTTAGAGTTACATCATCTCTCACGGTGACTAGAGTTCCTGCAATCCCTATAACTCTCACCGTTCCTATATCTCTAAGAGCCTCCTATTTCTCTCACAGTATCCAGAAGTCCGACAGCTCCTACAGCTCTCACGGACCTGGAGCTCCTATAGCTCACACTCTCATCTAAGAATAATCCATCTCTTCGTTATCTGTATCTTAAGCAACGGCGTTCTTACTCAGTGTGATTGTATAACTCGCTGGAAATACATATATTTTTTATAACTTTGTGACTCCCAGTGTTATACCACAACGACTACACCTATTATCCTAAGCGAAATACGGGGATCGAACTATCCGTGGTGTCGATTATTCCAATCGTAACGGGAATTTACGACTCCCATTGACGCGTATTCAAACGACCGCGTCTCCCCGCGATAGCTCGAAAATACAGTCGACATAGCGCAAACCGAATAAGTACTGTATTTGGCTGTAATTGTGGAGTATAGCGCGCATCGCATTTGCGACATGTATCCAATAGCAGCGCTGATACGTTGGTTTGATCATTTAGGCATGAATATGCAAAACAGCAATTACGCTGAATCTGTCAGTGACCAGAGAAGACGTAAGACAGAAGAGATGATAGAATCGGAAGATGTGCTCTGTGCTCACCAGCAAATCAGGGGCACAACGCTCACCGAATTGTCGTCACATCTGCCACAGAAACGGAGATACGTTGCTTTCGATATTCAAGCATGAATATGCTAAACTGCAATTATGGTGTATTTGACAGGGACAAGAGTGAACATAACGCTAAACTACTGATGTGAGCTGTATATGACATCAGATGACAAATATAACGCGCACCGAATTGTCTGTAAGTGTGCCATAGAAACGGAGATTCGTTGGTTCGAATATATAATACTGAATATGTAACACTGCAAATACGCAGGGTTCGGCTGGGTCCAGATTTTACATGCATCAAACGGGATAACATGCACTGTGCTTGGCAGCAAATTTGGAGTATAACGAGCCTCTAATTGTAGCCATATGTGCCATAGAATCGGAGATACGTCGGATGAATACTTAATCCTGAATATACGAAACTACAACTACGCTGGATCTGGCTGGGTCCAGATTTTACATAGAGTAAACCGGATGATCTGCACGGCACTTGGCATCAGATGTGGAATATAACGCGCATCGTATGACCAATGTTTCTGCAAAACAAGCGGAGATACCTTGATTCGAATATGTAAGCATTAATATCCAAAACTGCAATCACGCTGGATTTCTCCGTGTCCAGTCTTGACAGTGTGCAAACGGGCTGATGTGTGCTGTATTTGGCAGCAAATGTGGAGTATAACATGCATCCTATTGTCGACGTACCTACAATGGATACGGAGATACTTTCACTTGAATAACTAGGCTTGAATATGCAAAACTACAAATACGCTGGATTTGACTCGGTCCGGATTTAACACGGCTAAAACCAGATGAAGCGCTCTGCGTATGGCAGTCAATGTGGAATATAACGCGCATCGTATTGTCGACATATGTGCTATTGAATCGGAGTCACGTTGATTTGAATATTTAAGCGTGAGCATACAAAATTGCATTTGGGCTGGATTTTGCAAGGACCAGAGTTGACACAGCACAATCTAGCTGATGGGCAATGTAGCTACAGCAAATGCGGAGTACAAGGCGTATGGAATTGTCGACATATGTGCAAAAGAAGCGGCGAATCTTTGAATGCAATGTTAAGCATTAACAAAAAAAACTACAATTACGCTGGATTTTACAGGGTCCAGAGTTGACATAGCACAGACCGGCTGATTTGGCATCATATGTGGAGTATTCTGCGCATCGAATAGGCGACATAGAAACCAAGCTACGTTCATTTGAATATGTAGTATTTGAACATTTCGCCTGAAAATGCATAATTGCAAATACGCTAAGTTTGGCTGCGCCCACACGTTACATAACTCAAACCAGATAATGTCCTTTGTATTTGGCTGCAAAAGTGGCGTATATCGCGCATCGAATTGTCGGCATATCTGCAATGCAAACGGCGATACGGTGATTTGAATAATTAATCATGAATATGCAAAGCAGCAATTTCGCTCGGTTTAACAGAGACCGGAGTTGACATGGTACAAACCAGTAGATGTGCGGTGCACATGACATCGGATGTGAAATGTAACGGGCATCGCTTTGTCGCCATATGTGCAATGGAAACGGAGATACATTCATTTGAATATGTTAACCTTAATTTGTAAAACTGCAATTACGCTTGATATGTCGAGGACCAGAGATGATATAATAGCACGAGCCAGCTGATGTGAGCTGTATTTGGCAGGCAATGAGGAGTATATCTCGCATCTAATTGACGGCAAATCTCCAATCGCAGCGGTGATACGTTTTATTTAATATTCAATAATGGGCCTGTTACGATACCGATAGTAATAGCGCGACTGAAACACATTGTCGTCTCAGTAAAACCATTTTATTTCAAGCTTCACGCTACAGTTCCGAATCCGGACAAGACCGTTTCACGTTCTCGCAAGAGCAGGAAGTCAAATTATGGTACTTACACGAGTTAGAGTCTAATACATTTTATTGGTCCAACATCGATGGGGCGATCTCGCATGGAAATTTTCGGAGGACCGCGTAACCTTCCAACGACGACCGCCGTACGAGCAGCGGATAAACTTATTTCGTGCTTTAGGTTGCCCTCACCACGTCCTCTACTTCTTGATTCTTGGTTGGTAGCTTTAGCGGCTGCAGGTCCGAGAAATTGCATCTTGACCCGCTTCCTCGTATGTCGCATGTGACGTCTCACTTTCCGCCGTAGACACTTGTCGAATCTACATACGTTGAACCATTTGCGCGAGACAAGCGCGGCGCTCTGCAGGGACGAGGGATCCAATTTTCGAAGTATCAAGTGCGAAACCTCCAGTGGTAGTTCGGAAATGATATCTACCTTACTTGGCACGAACAAACCAACGACGCGTAGTAGAGATCTAAAAAACTCCATGTTGCTTCTACTGTTGCGCGAGCACGACTGACGGTCTGGCTAAGAGTGGAGGCTTATATATGTGCTGTTCGTCACGGTGCACTGCGAGTTCCGGTTCCGGGTGAGAGTGCTGGTCAGGCAGAATCGATGGTATGTGCATGTATTTTCACTTACATCGGGTTCACATTATCATTAGAGTTAGAGGCGCGAAACGAATCTTCATTTGGTTTAGACGTAGTAGTTATGCAATAGAGCAGATATTTACTAGTGTAAATTTGATTGTTATATAATTTGACAAGTAGTCGTGGTAATTAGGTACTCGAGAAGCTAATGACAATGATCCTGGGTTCAATAACAAAGCCGCGGTCAACGGGACAACAGAATTCGTTTTCATCCTGATTCCAAGTTGTACCCTACTTCCTTATCTACGATATAGGTAGGACTGGATATAGGTAGATGGATATACGATATATACTGGATATACGATATAGGTAGGACTGAAGAAACTCTTTGTCAAAACATAGAATATCCACCGAGTGTTAAGGCTCTTTGTAACTGGCTAATGTGACCTCACGAGAGAATGATTTTCCGGCACGATGATGCTGCAGAGGAAAACTATGATGGGTGTGTCTAAGGGCACCAGAACATCGGATACGTGGAGAAATGACTTCGCTCGGAAAGAGATTGAAAGTAACGTAACCGTTAATTGGACAATTTCCATGTTGATGGTTAGAGAAGGATGCTAGTAGCCCTTGAGGGAACGTTGCTAGCGGGAAGCGTCGTCCGTGGAAAAATAGATTTCACCTATCATCCCGTAGTTGTAACAAAGACTGTTTGCCTGTTTAGGACTGTTAAGGACTTTAATTAACTAAATCTTAAGGTTTATAATGGGTCCTCAGGCTAGCTAAACATATACTGTTGAGAAGCGTTGACATCTGGCAATCATCTTATCCGACGGATAGAGTCTGCGTGTGGCGAGACACGGGACAGAAACCGTTGGAATGTTTACTGTCACGTGCCGCTACGATTACTTCATTTCAGGACAGCTATAGAATTACTCCATGCCTTTATTAGACAAAACGTTCATCCCTTGACCGCGGCTACGTTCGGTGACTGGTTGTCGCCTCGAGGCCATGTTCGGTATCACAAGTTTCGAACAATTACAATCGGACTGGATGACTACAATTGTTTAATTACCGCTACCGTAGAATCTAGATTACAATGTTTCGGGATTTTCCCAAAATTCCAAACGGAATGTTGCGGTGTTCTTTCATCTGCGACTTATATTTATGTCGCTGGTAGTTCTTACGCATTAGCTTATCGACGGCCTGGCTGGGAACGATCAGGGAAGCGAACTTTTCTGCCCGCGCGCCTGGAGTGATGAATTCCAGAGTCGTCTTCGTTTTGCTCATCTCAAACATCAGGTGGTATTATTACTTCGCGATTTTCGCTGTAATGGTGTTCAATGTTACCGTGCAATAAAAATTCACGCATTTCGGACGGTCTAAGGGTACGATTACGTTCTTGTTGCTAACTTCAATCGCAATGGTCCCTTTTGCTCTCGATATAAATTGATGCGGTCCGCCGTAGGGTGGTTGTAAGGGGTATCCGATGGCATCGTGACGTAGAAATACGTAAGACGATGTTTCGAGTGGAACACGGAGGTTTCTTTTTCGCCGTGTCGCGTAATCGGATGAGGCCTGATCTTTTCTATTCGTAGTTTTAGACGGCTTCCGTATTTCGACTTGGCCTGTTGCTTCGTTGGTACACAGAATTCTGCCGGCAATCGTATGCCGGTGCCATAAATCATTTCGGCTGTCGTCGTTTTCACGTCCGTAATAACTGTTCGTATGCCAAATAAAACTGTTGGCAAGATTTCTACACAGTTGCTCGTATCGTGGCATTTGATTGCTGCTTTTAGTTGACGGTGCAGGCGCTCTACCATCCCGTTGGTCGCGGGGTGATAGGCTGTCGTTCGTAAATGCCTAATGCCCAGGAACAGGCATAATTCGTTAAATATGTTTGATTCGAACTGGCGTCCTTGATCGGTCCTTATCCTTAAAGGTACGTCGAAACGGAATATCCACGTGGAAAGGATGGCTGAAACAACGGTTGCCGCCTCCATGTCGGCGATGGGAACGGCTTCGGTCTAACGCGAAAAACGATCGATTTTCGCCAGGCAATGTCGGTATCCTAGCGTACCGTGTCTGGGGGGGTTTGTCATAAGGTCATCGACGTCCTGTAGCTGTTGATCGCTGAGGCATTTGCCCAGCGTCACGTTCCTAATTATGCTCTAGCAGTTTATATTTCTCTAGGCAAGTTGTTTGAATGAACTGTAATTTATACCTGTTAAATCAGTGTATACTTAATTGAACCACCCCGATGATCCTAACAGAAATAAGGTTATCGATCTGTTCGTGGCTGTTAGGAACATGATACATTTACACTGTACATGTGAATGTGCGTGTAAGCGTCAGAGGACGTCGAGGCCTTAGTTGGGACAAAAGACAAGAGTCAGTCGTTTCAAGTATCTGGAAGAGTTGGTTGGCAACAAGCGTGCGTGCGAGTAGGATTTCGAGGTCTTTAGAGTATAAGATATATGTATAACTGTTGTGTGCTAAATAAAGGGAATTATTTGTATTTCCGAACCCCTTCTATGTCCTTACAGTGGCGTCGATTATCTGATGGTAACGGTTACGACTCTCGTTTACGCGAAACATAGTTGATTTTGTTTAAATGCTAGATATAGTTTCACGTGAGTAGGGGCAGAAGGAAAGAAGGGTATACACGAATCATTTATAAACCACTTAAGAAGTATGGGCGAAAATGATTTGAAAGAGTATTTCTTTACTCAACTTGCCTTATTTTCATATTGCTATTATAACATAAATGTCATGGTAGAAACCCGGATGATAAATAAATGGCTTATTTCGTTAAACAAATTATTGCCTTTCTGAATTAAATTAGATACTTTCAATAATCCTCAACTACGAAATTTATGTTGACTCTTCTATAAATGGTGCATGCCTGTCAGTGAGATATTATAAGAACGAAGAGTTTACCATTAAAACTTTAAGATTTCGACAAAAGTTTTAAAGCGTAGGCGTCACTGTGTAGGTACGTAGGTAGGTAAATTGAGGTCAACCGGATGTAGAGTTAGTGCCGCATTGACTACGCTGGTCTTTACCTTTCTCTCATTGCGTTCGTCAGATAATAAATATAATTTACATGTTATTATAAACTGTATTATAAATTATTATAAATTTTTGTACATAATATATATTGTTGAGGTAAATAAATTCAAAATTGAGGGAACAACGAATTCAAGTATTATCCTGTGCTTTCGGGTTACTATTGGTGGCGGGGCAGTAGCCGCTTGGGGTACGTGGGCGTTGCCTCTGGGCCGCTTCGGTCAATCTCACTCCGCGAGTAGTTGGGAGCGGCTATGTCGAAGTCAGTTATGAAAGTGCGCAGTGGTTTCTCAGTCTGATTCGTGTATTTTCCATGTATATCATATCAGATTTCTTGGATATTATTTCGTCACAGTGTAAAATGTGTCTTTTTTATACTTGCGAACTGGTTAATTCTATCGTTGTTACTGAATATTATAATGTTCTGGTACATTAGTGTATTTGTAATGGTATAGAATGGATTCGGAAATACAAATAATTCCCTTTATTTAGCACACAACATTTATACATATATCCTATACTCTAAAGACCTCGAAATGCTACTAGCACGCACGCTTTTTGTCAACCGGCTCCTCCAGATACTTCTAACGCCTGACTCTTGTCTTTTGTCCCAACTAAGGCCTGGACGTCCTCTGACGCTTACACGCACATTTACATGTACAGTTTAAATGTATCATGTTCCTAACACGCCTCCTTACATTTATACTGTACACTTAATCGTAGTTACATGCTTTGACGAATTGCGTAACAGAAACTTTAACACTTATTGCCTTATCTACATTTCTCTTAGTATACATTCATCCATGACCTAAACCTATCGAATTTCTCTCTACGCTGTGCCTTCGTAAAAATATCCGCAGTATTTTCGCCTGTAATTACTTTAAATATGTTTATCTTATTCTCCTTTAAGCACTCGTGAACGTAGTGCTAATGAACTTCAATGTGTTTAGAATTTTTTGTAAAATTTCCGTGCTTTGCTATACTTATCACTCCAGAGTTATCCTCATAAATTTTTACAGGGTTATCGTCTAGATTTACATTGAAGATTTTCATAATTTCCCTAATGGACATTAATTCACTCACCGCTTCCGATAGAGCTACATACTCTGCATACGTCGAGTCTTTTGTCACACACCTTTGTTTTTTAGACTTCCAACCAATTACATTTCCATACAATCTAATTACATATTCAGAAGTCGATTTCCTTTCTAAATGATCTCCTGCCTAATCAGCGTCCACATAACAATCCATCGTTTCACATTTTTCGTTCCTTTTATAATCTAATCTTAAATCTCTAGTCCGGTACAAATATTTCAATATTTGCATTGCATATTTAAAGTGTGTCTCATTACAACAATCTTGAAATCTACTCAAATAATTCACACTATAATTTATATCGGGTCTGGTATTTTCACTAATATACAACAATGCGCCAATTAAATTTTTGTATCCAATATCCTCTCTATTTATCTCAGCTTTTTCAATTCTTAAGTTGGTCTCCATAGGTGTACAGTACAATTTGCTATTTTGTAACTTACATTTGTTTGCTAATGATTCAATGTATTTCTTTTGGCTTAATCTTATTTCATTTTTGAAATAATCATAGTCTATATTTATTCCAAGATATTCTTTGACTTCATCTAAATCTTTCATTTCAAATCTATTAGTTAATAAGTTCTTTACCCTTTGTATCTTCCTTTTATTTTTACTACAAATTAGCAAATCGTCTACATACATTAGCAAATAAACAACATTTTCTCCCTCTCCATGTGTATATAGGCACAACTCTATGTTATTCTTCTTAAAACCTAATCTCGTCACATACTTATCAAGACACTCATACCACTCCCTTCGACTTTCTTTTAACCCATAAAGCGCTTTCGATAGTTTACAAACTCTATTCGTTCCGTCCGCATATCCCTTTGATTGATTTACATATACCTCCGAGGTTACTTCACCATTTAAAAAAGCAGTTTCGACATTCATTTGCTCGATAATTAATCCATTTCGACAACAACATGTTAGCAATATCTTAAAGGTCTGATTACTCGCTACTGGGGAGTATATGTCATCAGCTATGTTTCTTTGTTGGAATCCTCTTACCACTAATCTAGTCTTATACCTGTCATCTGATTTTCTCGTGTAAACCCATTTTACATCTAATACGTCTTTGCCTTTTACCCTTTCCAACAATTTCCCAGTTTTATTCTTATAAAGTCATTCCATTTCCTTATCCATAGCTTGTTTCCAATCTTCACTATCTTCGCAACAAATCGCCTCCTCAAATGTACAAAGGATATCTACTCTACAATAATTTGCATGGATTTCACTAATGTTTTCTTTTTCTGGATATCTTACTGGAGTTCTCTTATTACGTGTAGATCTTCTAGGGATGTTTATGCTTTCAAGACTGTTATCATTTTCATCTTCCCTATTTTCTAACTCTTCCTTATTCATGTTTACCAATAAATCATTATCCTCAATGTCATCGTTATCTTTATCGAATGAATTCTCCACAAAACCGATACATTTTGTGTCTGTTTCTATGACCTCTACATGTCTCGCTATTGTTATTTTCCCACCAAATAAGACTCTGTAACCTACTTCACTATATCCAAACAAAATTCCCATATCTGCCTTCTTATCCCATTTTGAAACTCTCTTTTGTTCTTACAAAAACTTTACTTCCATATAGATGTAGATTTTCAACACTCCCGAAGAATATTTCCAAAGGTGTCTTTCTCTCTATTGTATTTGCCAGTATTCGATTTTTCAAGTATACCGCTGTCCAATCAATTTCCAGCCAGTACATTTTATGTACTTTCGCTTCCGCTAACAAGCAACGCGCCATGTCCATCACTGTTCTATTATACCTTTCCGTTGTCCCGTTTAATTCATGTACGTAGGTTGGGCAATTATTTATTCTGATACCTTTATCCCTAGCAAATTTATAAATTCGATTATTCAAGTACTCTTTTCCATTATCACATCTGAATATTATAAACCTCTTGCCAGTTAAATTCTCGGCTTCATTTACAAACTGTACGAAACAATCAAAGACCTCATCTTTTGATTTTATACAATAACTTCTAGCTATTTTGCTATAATTATCGATAAATGAGATGAAATGTTTCTCTTCATTGAATTCGGTAGTCTTAAAGCCGCACACGTCCGAGTGAATAATTTCCATTATCTCCATAGCCTTGGTTCGATTATTTTTGAATGGTAAATTTTGCATTTTCCTTTCCATACACACCCTACATTTCAAAAATTCCTTTTTAAATTCATTCGTTATACCAGTAACTAGCTGCTCTTTACCCAAAATATTTAAATATTTAAAATTTACGTGTCCTAGCATCCTATGCCATCTTTTCCTTTTACTCATATCACTACGTTCGGCGCTGTTTGCTAAGTGCTCCTTCCGTTTCAATATACTTTTCATTGTATATGTTCCCTTTTCTTTAACCGCTACTGCTGTAAGCTTATTGTCCACATCTATTACTTTTGCAATATTTCCTATTGAAATGACCTTGTTCCTATTATCTGTTAACTTGCCTAAACTAATCAAGTTTGCGGACATTTCTTTCGCGCAAAAAACATTATCCACATTTATTTCATTTTGCATTCCAAATGCTTCAAAATAACTTATAACATTCCCTAATTTTGTTGCCTTTCGATCTATTATCGCCTAAATATATATTTACCGGTTCTTTAAGGTCAATACATTTATCGAAATAATTTACGCTGTTTATTATGTGATCTGTGCAACCGCTATCTAATAGCCACATTACTTCATTATTACTTATCTCGTTCGCCTCGCCGCTGTGTGCTGAGTGCGCCGTTGCTATCCATGTGCTTTATCTTGAGATACCATGCTCGCTCGTGCCGGTTGTTGACTGACGATGGAAATTTCCATGTCCCCTGCTCGTATTTCCTTTGTTTCCTCCTCCTCTGCTGCGACAACGTGTTGACCCAAGCCAAAAACTGATACTGTTTCCCACTTCGACGCCATTTTGACACTCTCTCGCAAAATGTCCTACTCTTCCACATCTGAAGCATCCTTCCTTTTTTGCAGAATAGGCGTTGGTTTGCATTTCTCCTCGATTGGACTTATTTTTCTTCTCCGCTATTTCAATTTTATTTTTTACATACACTGCCGTTTGATTTTCGGCTTTCAGTGCATCTACTATATCCGCTATGTAGCTGTATTCTTCGGGTAACGTAATCAGCATGTAAGTTAGTTTTTCCCTCTCACTCACTTGTGCGCCAGCACATCTTAATTCGTTTATTAATTTTTCGAAACCGCTAAATAACGATGCTGAATCACTGTAGTTCTCAAGTTTTATCTTTTCCAATCTCCTTCTGCATACGACCTGTAGTGCCGTCGACTCTTTCAAGTTTCATTTCATCAAACTTTTTTACTATCTCATACGCCGTTTTTTCTTCTCTAATATATTCCAATTGTCTGTTTGTGATGGCACTATAAATTATATTTATTGTCTTCGGATCCTTTTTGTCCCAGTCTTCACTGTCTGTTTCTGTCTTCACCCTAGTTGTGACAACCTCGCATTCTCTATACTTGAGAAACGTTGTTATTCTTTGCTTCCACATACCGTAAATATTCATCGAAAATAGGTATCATGATTTCCAATCTCTCCATATTAAATGATTCCTTATCAGTTACTCAAGCGTTCCTACGTGCTCGAGGTGTATTTTTCCTCTTTGTAACCTTTGAACGTTTCTTTCTTTACTGAACACTCACTCGATCTAACTCGCAATATTGAAAACCATGCACTAAAATAACTGGCAAAACTATGAACCACGCTCTGCTACCATGTAAAGATATAGAATGGACTCGGAAATACAAATAATTCCCTTTATTTAGCACACAACAGTTATACATATATCTTATACTCTAAAGACCTCGAAATCCTACCCGCACGCACGCTTGTTGTCAACAGACTCTTCCAGATACTTCTAACCACTGACTCTTGTCTTTTGTCCCAACTAAGGCCTGGACATCCTCTGACGCTTATACACACATTCACATGTACAGTGTAAATGTATCATATTCCTAGCAGAATTGTTATGCGACTGATGCATCAACATACCATGCAAGAAGAATTGGAAACTAGGACAAAAAGGAAGAGCTTTGAAAGAGATACTTATAGTCATAGTAAACGACAAAAAATTCGTAGATGTTCAAGTGAATCTGACGAGGAGGATATTGATGAAAAGGTAGTTGACAATAGAAGAATACAAGTAATAACACAAGAGTCAAACAATCTCCTCGATAACGGCAAAAGTATGATGCGAATGATGGGATATAAGGCGGTTACGGCCTCGGAAATAATGAACAAGGTCGTTTAGAGTCAGTTCAAGCACCTAGACAGCATGGTCGCAGAGGCTTTGGACATCATGTTCCTGGACATGAAGATTCAGGTCTTAAATGGAATCCTGCAGAGGAAGTTATAAAGTGTGTAAAAGATATGAAATGGTGATATGAAAAGTTGACCACAGATGATGAAATTGATTTCTGTTGTGAAGATATAGTGAAAACTTTTATCAATGCGAAAACGGTATTCGCCCATTTGGATGACGTTGAAGTGCGTCGAGCAAGGACACGTTGTAATCCTCATGAAACAATTCGTGGTGCATTTTTTTTAAATCGTGCTACTGTTAAAACTGCAAATACAGATAGAGCATGTAACTTTATGTTTACTAACCCAAAAGGTTTGAGGGAGAATGGGCTGCTATACTTTGCAGATGTATGTGCTGGACCAGGAGGTTTTAGGGAACATGTTCTATGGCGAAAGAAATGACGTGCTAAAGGATTTGCTCTTACTTTAGAAAATGAACATGATTTCAAATTAGAAGATTTTTATGCGGGTCCTTGTGAAACATTTCATCCATACCACGGACCAAAGGAAAGTGGTGATGTCTTTGACCCAGAAAATGAAGAGGCATTTACAAATCATATAATGCAGCATACCCATGGCAAAGGAGTACATTTTGTGATGTCTGATTGAGGATTCTCAGTAGAACGACAAGAAAATGTACAAGAAATTCTTTCAAATCAACTGTATCTTTGTCGATGTTTAATAGCATTGATGGTTGAAAGAGAGGGTGGTGATTTTGTGACAAAATTATTCAACCTTTTTACACCCTTTAGTGCTGGTTTAGTTTATTTAATGTATCGCTGCTTTGAAGAAGTTTGTATTTTTAAACCAAACTCTTCTAGACCAGGAAATTCAGAAGGTTACATAATATGTAAGAAGAAACGATCTGGGGTACAAGATTTTGTTGAATATCTGAAGCATGTTAATCGTCTGCTTTTAAAAGGTGGTGTAAATGACGACGTTTTACAACTAGTATCATATAATGAATTAAAAAGAGAGAAACAATTTGTTCAATATCTACGTGCTTCTAACAAAGATTTGGCCGGAAAGCAAATACTCGACCTGTGTAAAATTGCAGCATTTTATGCGGATAATACTCTTGTTGAGACAAAACAAGCTGATATGCGCAAACAATATCTAGAGTATTGGAATTACCACCAAATACACTTGTAATCGCAGAGGTTGTATATGAAATAACTAAGGAGTTTATATATCAGCAAAAAGTACTTGCATTGCATATTATAGATGCATTCTACTTAGGAGAAGTGGACATTAGCAAAAAATATTTGAGGAGCAGGTAAGCAACTGAATGTTATTGAGTTCAATAATTAACTTTTAGATTTCCAGTAATGAAATGTTTTTTCAAAAAGTACGTTCATGTAATACTAATGTATGACTGTTGTTTAAAGGAACGAGGAAGCGACGTTGTTCTGTGAAGCTTTGTGGAAACCAGCAGGAAATAACTATACTCGAATACGTGCCAAAGATCTACTTCCTGTTGGTACATATATCTGTGAAAAGTTGCGACTAACACAGCGTAAAATGAAAAATAATTCCGATGCCATAGTATACGAACTTCCAGAAAAGACATTAGATGTTAATGGTTATAATAAGGGCAAATTATATTTCATACAACAGATTGTAATATTTTTAAGAAGCACCGGAAATCCTTGGAATCGGTATGTCAGTAAAACACATTCCATAAAGTATGTCTTTAATTGAAAAACAAACGAGAAGCTATTCGACCTTCATAGACCAAGTTCAGCAGAAGCAAGTTTCGTTAAATCTTTTAAAGGTCGCCTTATTTGTCATTGGCCTAATGATTCATCACTTACTATAAACAGATTTGCAAAATTTATTAAAGATAAGTGTCCGGCATACAATACGTGCTTAGAATATTAAAACTACAGGCTGTACATATATTCGTACACGACTTGATCCACATAGATGTCAAACAGATTAATTCCGTTAATTTGACTGTTATTTCAAATATGAAATACTTGTGATATATTTCAGTATTTAGCATTATATTTGTATAGAAATAGAAGTGTAGCGGTACATGTGTCATAGGACAAAGCAAATAACGTCGTTGTCGCCTCGAAGTACCTAGACCGCTGAGCTACAATTAATGTAAAAACAATGTCACCGCAACCAGCAATTGTCGTCAGGTAGGCAAATACGAATTCTTTTAACCCCCCCTCCCCCTTAACTCAAATACATCTGACGCTTACAACAACAAAGACTCCGTTATTAGTCCACATGACCTTCGTCCTCTTCACACACGACAACTACAGAGGTAATACCGGAAAATATAATTAATAAGATGGTCTTCTGAGTGGTTTAATTGCAATACTATTTGGGATGAAATATACTTTTTCAAATCATATGCGGCATTTCGTATAATAACTGAATGGTTATAGGAAAGAATGATGACGTTAAACTGTACGATACGATTGCAAAGCATATTATATAATTGTATAACAAATATTTCCCGCAGGGAGGGCTCGCTTATGTGAGCCTATGAGGGCTGGCAAACCCACTTTCCCGAAGCCAGGGGGACCGTCGGGACAAGGGTCCCGCTTACGTGAGTCCCTATGTACTCCGCAGGGAAGGTCGTCGGAGGTGTAAGGCGTTTAATTACTATTACATCCTCTCTACGTGGCCTTGGGCAGTAGCGCACCCACGATCCTGATGCCAAGGATGGGACCGCCGGGGTAAGTTCCCGGGTACAAAAGTACCTAGAGGCCCCCGCTTACGTGAGTCCCATCTGGAACTGCCGAGATCGGTTAGCAGGTCGCTGGCCGGCTGTCACGTGGTCGTACATCCATACGATAGTCCCACCAACGACTAAGGTTGGTACCACGGGCGATCGAGTTACAGCCCGGAGGGAGTAGCGACCCCTCTGATCGGCCAATTAATGGGTATGGACTCGTGGTGGCAGTGGTTGATGGACAAGATGCTGGCAAGAGGGCAGATTTAAGGTGGAGACTCCACCGAATGGACTTCGGCGGATGAGCAGCGTCCCACCTGCTCCGAAACCGTACTGGTGAGACGGGAGGGCTTAGAATGTGCCCCGTTCGACCTGATACGAGCGACAGCTCCTGCAGACTAAGCTGATCCAGGGAGCAAGGTATTGGGTGCCTTGTGCGATGGTTGGGCGTAATCTCAACTCCTATGGTCCTAGGGGCCCGGCTACTGTGTGGAATTATAATCGAGGAAAGCACCCGTTACCAAAAGACAATGCTATTTGTATAACAAATTTTTAGTCGACACAATTTGTCTTTATTTGGAATGATTAGATACCTGCTTGTGGCAGCTGCTCCCATAATAGAATAAGTTGCAGTACCTTAGTCTACAATCCATTACTTCCCAACATCAATATTTGACTCAGGTCTTTTATAATGAAATATGTAGAGGACAGGGTATATGGGACTTTTGACCGTCAGACTTATTTGAGGTTATCGATTGTCGTCGTAATCGCCGAATTTACTTAAAATAATAAGGTAAGGTACAGCCTATGGGCCCTGAGTCGTAGATACAATGTGTAAAAATATTCCATAAATGTTCGTCACGAAATTCAGCAGATCGCTCGTTGATACTCGTAGGTATTCGAAGATACTTTACTCTTTGGGTTGCCTCGGTTTACTTATACCGGTCGGGGCGGAAGTCGGAAGATTCAAAATCGACTTTGTTCGAAGTAGCGGCAACATTTTTATGCTCCGAGTGTATTTACTTGTATCCTTACGATCCTGACACTCCGAGGC
The DNA here is from genome assembly GCF_024516045.1 of Bombus affinis. Taxonomy (NCBI): domain Eukaryota; kingdom Metazoa; phylum Arthropoda; class Insecta; order Hymenoptera; family Apidae; genus Bombus; species Bombus affinis. The sequence goes on from NW_026108836.1 coordinate 329,138, forward strand.
AAAATAACAATAGGATTTGAATTTCCCTCTGGCTCATATGCCGCAACAAATTTTTATAGTTTGTGCTCATGTATAGGTACTTATGAACTATCTAAAATATATAATAAGCTGAAGTACTGTAGGGAAGTAATTTACAGTGTTACTAGGTTTGGTTACATATTTCAATATCGTTCACGCCATCGCAAAAGCTAGTATGATGCTGCGTCGGCGTATATGCACACAGGGAGGTGATGGACGAGGCGAGGATGATAGCCTCCCGCGAAGTAGCGCCTGGCCCTGACGGAGTCCCGTGACGGGTATGATGGGAGATGATGCGGGTCATGGCACCTAGACTGCGACTTCTATTTACATCGTGATCGAAGGAGGGTGCCAACCCTCGGATATGGCGCACGGCGAGGCTGGTATTGCTTCGGAAGGAGGGACGACCAGCCCTTGTATCGTCCGGTATGCCTATAGGATGAAGTGTGCAATTTCTTCCAAAGAATCATTGCCAGAATCATTGTACTGTTCTCAGTCGAAAATGTTCGTGAGATGTCAACAACGACTTTTGGCATCAATGACGTAGTGTAGTGATAACTACACTATCAGCTAGGGCCATCTATAGGCAAATTCCGGTTTCATATTTACAGACCTGATACGCTCGATTTGACAGGGATCAGTGCGGATGTCACGTAAAATAAAAGAGAAATTTTGTAAGAAGAAGAAAACTTTATTTTTACTTCGTTTATACAATTATAAGACACTTCCGAGCTCTAGCCGTGACCGTACGAGAGTGAGTCTCTTACAATCTTTTTACATTCGGTCATCTGTTCTCTCATTATCCCCATTACCCTGTAGGCGTACGTGACCGTTGCTACGCTTCTGGAACATTTGGTGGAAGGACCGTTAGGCCATAAATGAATCCTCAGGTACTCCGCCAATATACATTGTCGCCAAGGTCGCCATGTGTTTCTCTCGTCGGTCCATCGGGTTCGAAGTATGCCGACCGGGACACCATCCTGCCCGCGGTGTGTGTGTGTCCTGGTCTCTGATGTGATTTACGTTACACGGACATAGCGCTAATTGTCTAGTGTGCGCTGAATTGGGCAAGAAATCTGGAGTGCCGGGCATATCGAATACTCGGCATGTCTGCAACAGCAACGGAAATACGGGGATTTGAATATTTGAGTCTGAATATGCAAACCTGCAATGACGCCGTATTTGACACGGCCCAGAGTTGACATAGAGCAAACCGGCTGGAGTATGCTGTATTTGGCAGCAAATGTGGAGTATAACATGCATCCTATTGTGAACATACTTACTATGAAAACGGAGATACATTCAGTTGAATATTTAGGCTTGAATGAGCAAAACTACAAATACGCTGGATTTGACTCGTTCCGTATTTAACATGGCTTAAACCAGATCAAGCGCCCAGTGTATGGCAGTCGATGTGGAATATAACGCGCACCGATTTGTCGACATATCTGCAACAGAAACTGAGCCACGTCGATCTGAATATTGAACCCTGATCATGCATTACTGCATTTACGCTTGATTTCACGGGGTCTGGATTTGACATAGCGCAAACCAGATGATGCGAGCTGTATTTAATAGCAACTACGGAGTATAAAGCGCATCGAATTTTCCACATATCTGCAATCGAAACGGAGATTCGTTGATTTGATTATTTAGGTGTGATAATGCAAAACTGCAGTTGCGTTGGGTTTGACCGGACCAGAGTGGACATAGCGCTAATTGGATGATATTGGTTTAATTTGCAACAAATGTGGAATGCAAGTATTGGCGACACATTTCCAACAGTAGCGGAGATGCGTGGATTTGAATATATAATAATGTATATGAAAAACTGCAATTACGCTGGATTTGTCGGTGATCGGAGATGACATAGTTTAAATCGAATGATGTGCACTGTACTGGCGGCAAATGTGAAGTATAACCTGAGTCGAATTGTCGGCATATCTGTAACAGAATCGTAGATACGTTGATTTGATTATTTATGCACGAATTTGCAAAACTGCAATTACGCGGGTTTGACACGGGCCAGAGTTGACATAGCGCCAGCCCACTAATGTGCGCTGTATTTGGCAGCAAATATGGAGTGGATGTCGGCACATATGTTATAGAGGCGGAGACACATTGATCTGAACGTTTATTCCTGAGTATGCAAAACTACAATTACGCTGCACTTCACAGGGTCCAGAATCGACATAGCCAAAAGCGGCTGATGTGTGTTGTATTTGGCAACAATTTTGGCGTATAACACGCTTTACGTTGTCGGCATATCTGCAACAGAAGCGGAGATACGTTGATTAGAATATTTCAGCCTGAATATGCAAAGCTGAAACTACGTTGGATTTGTCGGAGACCAGAGATGACATAGCACAAACCCTCCGATGTGTGCTTAATTTGGGAGCCAATGTGGAATATAATACACATAAATTCATCGTCATATCTGCATTAGAAACAGAGACACGTAGATTTGAATATTTAAGCCTGAATATGCAGAACTGCAATTTCGCTGGATTTCACACGGTCCAGAGTTAACTTAGCGCCAGCCCACTTAGGTGCGCTCTATTTGGCAGCAAATGTGGAGCTACCGCGCATAGTATTTTCGACGTATATCCAATACCAGTGCAGCAGTTGAAAGGTCGCATCCCGGATGATGCGCGCTGTATTTAGTAGTAAATGTGGAATACAACTTGCATAGTATTGTCGACATATCTGTAATAGGAACGAAGATACCTTCATTTGAATATTTAAGCCTCAATATGTAAATTTGCACAAACCGGCTGATTTGGCAGCATATGTGCAGTATTATGCGCATCGAATGGTCGTCATTTGAGCTCTTGAGGCGGAGATACGTGGATTTCAATATTTTAGATTGAGTATGCAAAACTGCAAATACGCTGGATTTGACACGGTCTAGAATTGACATTGCGCAAACTGGCAGATATGCGCTGTATAGGTTTATTTGAACATTTAAGGATGAATATGCGTAACTACAATCATGCCGGATTTGACTGAAACCAGAGAGGACATAACGGAAACAGGCTGGTGTGCGCTGCATTTGGCAAGAAATGTGGGGTACAAGTCACATCGAATTCTCGACATATTTGCCACAATGACGGAGATACGTTGATTTGATTATTCGTGCATGAGTATCCAAAATTGCAATTACGCTGGATTTAACAATGGTCAGAATCGACACAGCGCAAACCGGCTGATGAGTAATACATTTGGCAGTACGATACTAACTCGAATTGTGGACATATCTGCAACGGAATCCGAAATAGCTTGATTTGAATATTTAATCCTGAAAATGGAAAGCCGTATCAACACCACTCTCAGCAACGCCAACACCTCTCACAACTCGACAACGCTAACAACTCCACTCTCAACAACGCTAACAACTCTCGCAACTCGACAGCGCTAACAACTCTACTCTTCGACTCCTTGATTAACTCTGACCTCTCGACTCACTCTTATTTCTCGATCAACCGCTCAACGCTTCTCGATCAGCCAAACTTTAAAGTTAAATCGTCCCCTACCATTAGCGTTAGTTTTTCCAACTCTCTAACCACATTCTGTTAACGCTCCGCAAGTACAAGGTGACTTTAGTCACATAGGCTTTCTTACCGATGTAAACTAACAACCGAAGTACACACGACATTGTTTTGATCGATTTCTAATGAGGATTTTTCCTCGCGATACTACAATATGTTGACTTGAATATTTAAGCCTCAATATGCAAAACTGCAAATGCGCTGAGGTTGGCTGCGTCCACACGTTACATAACTCAAACCAGATAATATGCATTGTGTTTGGCAGCAAAAGTGGCGTATATCGCGCATCGAATTGTCGGCATATCTGCAATGCAATCGGCGATACGGAGTTTTGAATAATTAATCATGAATATGCAAAGCAGCAATTTCGCTAGGTTTGACAGAGACCGGAGTTGACATGGTACAAACCAGCATATGTGCGGTGCACATGACATCGGATGTGAAATGTAACGGGCATCGCTTTGTCGCGATATGTGCAATAGAAACGGAGATACATTCATTTGAATATGTTAACCTTAATTTGTAAAACTGCAATTACGCTTGATATGTCGTGGACCAGAGATGATATAATAGCACGAGCCAGCTGATGTGAGCTGTATTTGGCAGGCAATGAGGAGTATATCTCGCACCTAATTGACGGCAAATCTCCAATCGCAGCGGTGATACGTTTTATTTAATATTCAATAATGGGCCTGTTACGATACCGATAGTATTAGCGCGACTGAAACACATTGCCGTCTCAGTAAAATCATTCTATTTCAAGCTTCACGCTACAGTTCTGAATCCGGACAAGACCGTTTCAAGTTCTCGCAAGAGCAAGCAGTCAAATTAAGGGACTTACACGAGTTAGAGTCTAATACATTTTATTGGTCTAACATCGATGGAGCGATCTCGCATCGAAATTTTCGGAGGACCGCGTAACCTTCCAACGACGACCGCCGTACGAGCAGCGGATAAACTTATTTCGTGCCTTAGGTTGTCCTCACCACGTCCTCTACTTCTTGAGTCTTGGTTGGTAGCTTTAGCGGCTGCAGGCCCGAGAAATTGCATCTTGACCCGCTTTCTCGTATGTCTCATGTGACGTCTCGCTTTCCGCCGTAGTCACTTGTCGGATCCACAAACGTTGAACCATTTGCGCGAGACAAGCGCGGCGCTCTGCAGGGACGAGGGATCCAATTTTCGATGTATCAAGTGCAAAACCTCCAGTGGTAGTTCGGAAATGATATCTACCTTACTTGGCACGAACAAACCAACGACGCGTAGCACAGATCTAAAGAAACTCCATGTTGCTTCCATTGTGGCGCGAGCACGACTGACGGTCTGGCTGAGAATGAATTCTTATATATGTGCCGTTCGTCACGGTGCACTGCGAGTTCCGGCTCCGGTGAGAGTCCTGGACAGTCAGAATCGATCGCATGTGCATGTATCATCCTATAGATCGGGTTCACATTATTATTAGTGTTAGATGCGTGAAACGAATCTTCATTTGGATGAGACGTTGTAGTTATGCAATAGAGCAGATATTCACCAGTGCGAATTTGATTTGAGGTGTATGGTAGCGATTTAGGTTTAAAGGCACAAGAGTATATTTAACTATGTAGCTTATTAAAATATACCCTACGTGTACACTAGTCGTATAATACATTGTTGTCTTGATTCGTGATTACGAATAGATGGGCGCAAAGAAGTATCGACTTAGCTGCTACTGCTCGTGTCACTCGATAAAAAAGAATGCCTCGCTACCCTGCTCGCTATATTCATATGCGTTGGAGTTGACAAAAGGCGTTGGGATTTGAATTTTGAAGGTGTTCTCGAAAATTCGCAACTGACGCTGAACTCTCGACCTTGTTTACAAATGTTGAATTTTCGGGTAGTTGACTCGAGGGCATATGATCACGACAAAATCTACGGATTTTGATTAACCTTCGGTATCCGCCTAAGGTTGTCGGATCTATAATAAACTCATCTTTCAGTAAACACGATTTTTTGTGTAGCGGGCTCACTAGACCGAAACCGTTATGAATTTTACCTACGAGTGCCGCTACAGTACCCGCTTGCCAGTGTTAACGTTACTTCTTTTTATGTTTGTTTATGTATGTTAGCGCGGTGGCCCTGCTAACCGCTTAATTCAAACCCGTTTGAGGAGGAGAACGAACTCTCCTGCCCGAACGCGTGGTATAATTGGTTCTTGCGTCTCCGTCGCTTTGTTGCGCTTGCTCGCTGCTTTGCGGTCGGAAGATTTTCCCAGGTAAAAATACGTCGTAGGTTTCTGCGCTCCTTTCCAGATGCTCAATATTTTCCGACACGATGAAGGCGGGTTTTATACGATCTACGGAGACTTTCACGCTTTTGTCCTTCATCCGTATGGTAATGGTTTTCATCCACGCTGTGTAACCTGATAGGGGCCATCGTATGGTGGTTGCAGTGGACCTCCGATTGCATCGTGGCGTACGAAAACGCACGGCGACGTTTCTAAATCGCGGAACATGAACGTTTTCTTTTCGCCGTGTCGTGAAGTCGGCAGAGGTCTAATATCGCTCATTCGCTCTCGCAGACAGTTTGCGAATTCCGCGTTGGCCGGTTGTTTTGCTGGTACAAAGAATTCTGCTGGCAATCGTATGTCCGTACCATAAATCATTTCGACTGCCGTTGCGCTCAGGTCCTCCTTGATAGCGGTTCTAATGCCTAAAAGAACTATGGGAAGGCTTTCAACCCAGTTGCTCGAATTGTGGCATTTGATTGCGGCCTTAAGCTGCCTGTGAAAGCGCTCTACCATCCCGTTGGACGCGAGGTGGTAGGCTGTGGTACGCAAATGCTTAATGCCGAGCATCCGGCATAGTTCGCTGAAAAGACTGGATTCGAATTGGCGTCCTTGATCGGTTGTTATTTTTGCTGGGACGCCAAAACGCGCTATCCATGTGGAAAGAAGAGCCGAGGCAACGGTCGTCGCTTCCATATCTGGTATTGGAATCGCTTCGGGCCAACGTGAAAAACGGTCGATACATGTTAGACAATATCGGTAGCCTTGTGAATATTGCATGACGATGATGTCTTAATGTATATGCTCGAATCGTCCTGCGAGCTCTCCGAATGTTCCGGTCGGCGTTGATACGTGTCTCGCTATTTTACATTGTTGACAACGGGATGCATTGCCGTGTCCATATTTGGCTTTTATTTAATTTTTGTTTACCGCCGGCCAAACTATACGCGATTTTACGAATTTTTGGGTCGCGCGTATCCCTAGATGGGAAAGTCCGTGGAGCGAATTGAATACGTCGCGCCGCAAGGGTTTCGGTTACGGTCGTACGATGTCGCCTGATACGTCGCAGTATATTTCCGCGTCGTAATCCGGAAAACGAATTTTCTTAACCTGCAACGCGGATATATCGGAGTTGATGATGTCGCGGAGCTCCTTGTCGTTTTCTTGCGCGGCGGCGAGAATTTTGTGATCCACGGATTTTCCTATGGCTTCGATGCGAGATAGGGCGTCGGCTGCATTGTTATTCAGCCTTTTTATATCCCTTATATCGGTCGTGAACTGCCCGATATAATCTAGTTGACGGAATTGTCTCGGCGATCACTTGTCGGGATTTTGACTGAACGCATAGGTGTGGGGTTTGTGATCTATGAAAATAATGAAATTCCTCCCATCTACGGCGTGTCTAAATCGCTTGACCGCGGTATACATAGCAAGTAATTCGCGATCGTACGCGCTATATTTTCGCTGCGCGAAATTTGAGGCTTTAGTTAAGAAACCCAATGGTTGCCGAGTGTCATTCGCGCGTTACTGCAACACCGCCCCTATTGCAAAGTCGGACGCGTCTACTGCGAGGCTGATGGGCGCGGCAGGTATACGATGCGCTAACATCGTAGCGTTAGCTAGGGCGCGTTTTGACTCGCTAAAGCTCGTTTTGGCTTCCTCCGACTAAATAATGGGCATGTTGCCCTTTTTCGCCCCTTGCAACAAATCGTTGAGGGGTTGCAAAATTTTAGCTGCCCCCGGTATGAAACGTCGGTAAACGTTAATCATACCGAGGTATCCGCGTAGTGCCTTGATGTTCGCGGGGAGCGGTGCTTCGTTTATGGCTGTAACGCGATCGGCGAGCGGTTTTATTCCGTGCGCGTTTACCGTATGGCCTAGGCAGGCTATTTCATTAATTCCGTACTCGCATTTTGCGAGGTTGATTACTACGCCGTACTGGTTTAGACGTTTGAACAAGATCCGCAAGTGCCAGCGGTGCTGTTCCTCGGTTTCCGAAGCTACCAAGAAGTCATCTATGTACGCGTAAACGAAATCTAAGCCTCGCGTGATTACGTCGACATATCTTTGACACGTTTGCGCGGCGTTTCGAAGCCCAAACATCATGTTGTTTGCCTCGAAAAGGCCGAATGGTGTCGAAATCGCGGTTTTTGTAACGTCCTCAGGCGCGATTGACATTTGATGGTAGGCTCGAACTAAACCAATTTTTGGGAATATTCGCCGACCGTGTAAATGCTGCGCGAAGTCTTGTATGTGCGGTGGAGAGTACCTGTCGGGTACAGTGCGGGCGTTTAGCGCCCTGTAGTCACCGCAATGTCGCAGACTTCCATCCTTCTTTGGGACGACGTGTAGTCGAGATGCCCGGGAACTCTTCGATGGGCGCATGACTCCTTGCTCGATAAGTGTTGCAAATTCCGCCTTGATTGGCTTGAGACGGTCCGGTGCGAGAGGGCGGGGTTTGCAATATACGGGCGGGCGGGGTGTGGTTTCGATGTGGTGCTCCACACTGTGCCGTATTTTCTCTCACCCAAAGGCCGGTGGGCGCGTTAGATCTGCACATTTCGCCAACAATTGGTGGTAGACCAAATCCCCGTTTACGGTCTTAATCATAAGCTGTTCGCAGTTGGCGGCGTATCCCCTGGTCGATAGCTGGTTTGTTGTGTCGAGAAGTCGTCTTTTTCTTGGATCCACAAGCAACCTGTAATGACTTAGGAAATCTAGGTCGATGATGGGGGTTTGCACATCGGCGACGGTGAAGTGCCATTTGACGGCACGTCTAAGGGACAGGTTCAGCTCCATCGCTATAGTGCCGTACGTTGCGATGCGCGTCCCATTGGCAGCGAATAGTTCATACGTTGTTTTCTTTACGTCCCTAGATAGCCTGCTTCGGGGATGAACGCCGATATCAGCACCGGTGTCAACTAAGAACGAAGTCTTCGTTCTCTTGTCCAAAATAAAGATGCGGCGAGATCCCAAGCCGTCGCCGTCCTCCGCTTTTACGGACGGCAGGGGTCGTTTCCCGACTTCCACTTACAATCGTGGCGCGATCGCCGAACCTCGCATGATAGAAGCAAATTCCGTCCTGGCGCGGATAGTCTCGGGAACGCGAACGGCGGCGGGGTCGAGTGAGAGAATTCGAACGTCTTCGTAGTCGATGATACCCGCTGATTACCATAGCCTTAATCTGTTCTCGCAGTCTACTGACCTCGGCGGCCAGTGCGTCGTTTTTGCCTTCGTGTGATGCCGGTGGCTCGATTGTGACTACCTTAGCGCGCTGCCAATTACGATTATACGCCTCATCGAGTTTATCCGCTCTCCTGGTCAGTTTCTCGATACTCGTATCGTCCACTGCAGCCAGGACTTCCCTGATGCGATTCCTCCACAAGCTGTGGATGAATTCATTGGAAGCGAGGGGGCTGGCTAATTTTTTAAGTCATTATAAAACTGTGAGGGTTTTCTGTCGCCCATCTCTTCACGTTCGACTAACCTTTCGAACTTGGCGCTGTCCGATTCGGTCAGGGCGCGGATCAGCTCGCTCTTCAATTTATCGTACTGGCCTGTGGCGAGGAGGTTGGTCACTGTATCCTCAATCTTCGCGAGGTAATGTGGTTCGATGAATCCCATGAGGGCTAAGGATTTTTCATCGTCGTGGAAGATGCCGGCTACCCCGAAATATTTCTCTAAAATGGAAAACCAAATCCTGGTCATCGTGGGCATAAAGGGCGGCACGCGGAACGATGAGCCGGCTGGAGTTCGTTTGCTCTCCTTTTCCATTGTGTGAGTTGCGGACTATGATATTCAAACTGCGACTAGCCTATCGCTGTCACCTCTTACACAAAACTCACGTCGGTGTCACCAGTTTGAGATGTATGGTAGCGATTTAGGCTTAAAAACACAAGAGTATATTTAACTGCGTAGTTTATTAAAATATACCCTACGTGTACACTAGACGTATAATACACTTGTTATCTTGATTCGTGATTACGAATAGATCGGCGCAAAGAAGTATCGACTTAACTGCTACTGCTCGTGTCATTCGATAACAAAGAATGCCTCGCTACCCTGTTCGCTATATTTATATGCGTCGGAGTTGACAAAAGACGTTGGGATTTAAATTTCCAAGATGTTCTCGAAAAATCAGAACGGACGCTGAACTTTCGACCTTGTTTACAAATGTTGACATTTCGGGTAGTTGACTCGAGGGCATGTGATCACGACAAAAACGACGGAATTTGATTAACCTTCGGTAACCGCCTAAGGTTGTCGAATCTATAATAAACTCATCTTTCAGTAAACACGATTTCTTGTGTAGCGGGTTCACTGGACCGAAACCGATATGAATTTTACCGACGAATGCCGCTATAGGTGTATAATGAATCCTCAGGCTAGCTAAACATATACTGTTGAGATGCGTTGACATCTGGCAATCATCTTATCCGACGGATAGAGTCTGCGTGTGGCGAGTCACGGGACAGAAACCGTTGGAATGTTTACTGTCACGTGCCGCTACGATTATTTCATTTAAGGACAGCTATAGAATTAATCCATGCCTTTATTAGACAAAACGTTCATCCCTTGACCGCGGCTACGTTCGGTGACTGGATGTCGCCTCGAGGCCAAGTGCAGTATCACAAGTTTCGAACAATTACAATCGGACTAGATGACTACGATTGTTTAATTACATCTATGGTAGAATCTAGATTACAATGTTACGGGATTTTCCCAAAATTCCAAACGGAAGGTTCCCGTGTTCTATCATCTCCGATTTATATTTATGCTTCATCTGTCTGGGACCAGTCTGGATATAGCGCAAACTGGCTGGCAAACGATGTATTTGGCAAGAAATGTGGAGTACCAGGCACATCGAATTGTCGACATATCAGCAACAGCAACGGAGATACGTGGAGTTGAATATTTGAGTCTGAATCTGCAAAACAACAATTACACTGCATATAACAGTGACCAGAGTCGATGTTCTGGCGCGCAACACATCTGCACTCCATCCCGCGCGGCTTGGCATCCAACGGTCCACGTGCCATCCTTCGAATCCTCCATAGTCCCAAGGACCCATCATAAAGCCGAAATCCCAACTGCATTGTTCGCACATATGGTCTAAGTCAATCTGTTTGCCCGAAAAGACTTTCTAATTCTAGAAGTGTTTTCGGTCGGTTTTTAGAAAGGTTCTTGTGTTTATTACGCCCTCTTAAGAATTACGGAGAAGGCGGGTATTGGCCTAACGAAAAAAGCGGACATCTACCTAACGGAAAATCTGAGATTTCCCATAAACAATGTCGCCTAGGACCCACGTTGGTAGGAGGCTTCTTCCTCTTCTCTTCCTTTCTAACATTAGTCATAACCAATCGGCATCGCGGATCATTGCCCTCACTTTCCTAACTAACAATGTAATCAACGAATCCGCGTTCTTCGCTCAAAGGGCACACCAATACCGAGCTTCGTACTCACATCAGAATAAACTTTAGAGTTACATCATCTATCACGGTGACTAGAGTTCCTGCAATCCCTATAACTCTCACCGTTCCTATATCTCTAAGAGCCTCCTATTTCTCTCACAGTATCCAGAAGTCGGACAGCTCCTACAGCTCTCACGGACCTAGAGCTCCTATAGCTCACACTCTCATCTAAGAATAATCCATTTCTTCGTTATCTGTATCTTTAGCAACGGCGTTCTTACTCAGTGTGATTGTATAAATCGTTGGAAATACATATATTTTTTATAACTTTGTGACCCCCAGTGTTATACCACAACGACTACACCTATTATCCTAAGCGAAATACGGGGATCGAACTATCCGTGGAGTCGATTATTCCAATCGTAACGGGAATTTACGACTCCCATTGACGCGTATTCAAACGAACGCGTCTCCCCGCGATAGCTCGAAAATACAGTCGACACAGCGCAAACCGAATAAGTACTGTATTTGGCTGTAATTGTGGAGTATAGCGCGCATCGCATTTGCGATATGTATCCAATAGCAGCGCTGATACGTTGGTTTGAACATTTAGACATGAATATGCAAAACAGCAATTACGCTGAAACTGTCAGTGACCAGAGAAGACGTAAGACAGAAGAGATGATAGAATCGGAAGATGTGCTCTGTGCTCACCAGCAAATCAGGAGCATAACGCTCACCGAATTGTCGTCATATCTGCCATAGAAACGAAGATACGTTCCTTTCGATATTCAAGCATGAATATGCTAAACTGCTATTATGGTGTATTTGACAGGGACAAGAGTGAACAAAACGCTAACCTACTGATGTGCGCTGTATATGACATCAGTTGTCAAATATAACGCGCACCGAATTGTCTGTAAGTGTGCCATAGAAACGGAGATTCGTTGGTTGGAATATTTAATACTGAATATGTAAAGCTGCAAATACGCAGGGTTCGGCTGGGTCCCGATTTTACATGCATCAAACGGAATAACGTGCACTGTGTTTGGCAGCAAATTTGGAGTATAACGAGCCTCTAATTGTAGCCATATGTGCCATAGAATCGGAGATACGTCGGTTTGAATACTTAATCCTGAATATACGAAACTGCAACTACGCTGGATCTGGCTGGGTCCAGATTTTACATAGCGTAAACCGGATGATGTGCACTGTACTTGGCATCAGATGTGGAATATAACGCGCATCGCATGGCCAATGTTTCTGGAAAACAAGCGGAGATACCTTGATTCGAATATGTAAGCATTAATATCCAAAACTGCAATTTCGATGGATTTCTCCGAGTCCAGTCTTGACAGTGTGCAAACGGGCTGATGTGTGCTGTATTTGGCAGCAAATGTGCAGTATTACGTACATCCTATTGTCGACGTACGTACAATGGATACGGAGATACTTTCACTTGAATAACAAGGCTTGAATATGCAAAACTACAAATACGCTGGATTTGACTCGGTCCGGATTTAACACGGCTTAAACCAGATGAAGCGCTCTGCGTATGGCAGTCAATGTGGAATATAAAGCGCATCGTATTGTCGACATATGTGCTATTGAATCGGAGTAACGTTGATTTGAATATTTAAGCCCGAACATACAAAATTGCATTTGGGCTGGATTTTGCAGGGACCAGAGTTGACACGGCGCAATCGAGCTGATAGGCAATGTAACTCCAGCAAATGCGGAGTACAAGGTGTATGGAATTGTCGACATATGTGCAAAAGAAGCGGCGAATCTTTGAATGCGATATTTAATCATTAACAACAAAAACTATAATTACTCTGGATTTTACAGGGTCCAGAGTTGACAAAGCACAGACCGGCTGATTTGGCATCATATGTGGAGTATTCTGCGCATCGAATAGGCGACATAGAAACCAAGATACGTTCATTTGAATATGTAATATCTGAATATTTCGCCTGAAAATGCATAATTGCGTATACGCTGAGTTTGGCTGCGCCCACACGTTACATAACTCAAACCAGATAATATACATTGTGTTTGGCAGCAAAAGTGGCGTATATCGCGCATCGAATTGTCGGCATATCTGCAATGCAAACGGCGATACGGTGATTTGAATAATTAATCATGAATATGCAAAGCACCAATTTCGCTAGGTTTGACAGAGACCGGAGTTGACATGGTACAAACCAGCAGATGTGCGGTGCACATGACATCGGATGTGAAATGTAACGAGCATCGCTTTGTCGCCATATGTGCAATAGAAACGGAGATACATTCATTTGAATATGTTAACCTTAATTTGTAAAACTGCAATTACGCTTGATATGTCGAGGACCAGAGATGATATAATAGCACGAGCCAGCTGATGTGAGCTGTATTTGGCAGGCAATGAGGAGTATATCTCGCATCTAATTGATGACAAATCTGCAATTACAGCGATGATACATTGTAGTTAATATTCAATAATGGGCCTATTACGATACAGATAGTATTATCGTGACTGAAACACATTGCCGCCTCAGTAAAACCATTTTATTTCAAGCTTCGCGCTACAGTTCGGAATCCGGACAAGACCGTTTCAAGTTCTCGCAAGAGCAAGCAGTCAAATTAAGGTACTTACACGAGTTAGAGTCTAATACATTTTATTGGTCCAACATCGATGGGGCGATCTCGCATCGAAATTCTCAAAGGACCGCGTAACCTTCCAACGACGACCGCCGTACGAGCAGCGGATAAACTTATTTCGTGCCTTAGGTTGCCCTCACCACGTCCTCTACTTCTTGATTCTTGGTTGGTAGCTTTAGCGGCTGCAGGTCCGAGAAATTGCATCTTGACCCGCTTTCTCGTATGTCGCATGTGACGTCTCACTTTCCGCCGTAGACACTTGTCGGATCTACAAACGTTGAACCATTTGCGCGAGACAAGCGCGGCGCTCTGCAGGGACGAGTGATCCAATTTTCGAAGTATCAAGTGCGATACCTCCAGTGGTAGTTCGGAAATGATATCTACTTTACTTGGCACGAACAAACCAACGACGCGTAGTAGAGATCTAAAAAATTCCATGTTGCTTCTACTGTTACGCGAGCACGACTGACGGTCTGGCTAAGAGTGGAGGCTTATATATGTGCTGTTCGTCACGGTGCACTGCGAGTTCCGGTTCCGGGTGAGAGTGCTGGTCAGGCAGAATCGATGGTATGTGCATGTATGTTCACTTACATCCGGTTCACAATATGATTAGAGTTAGAGGCGCGAAACGGATCTTCATTTGGTTCAGACGTTGTAGTTATGCAATAGGGCAGATATTTACTAGTGTAAATTTGATTGTTATATAATTTGACAAGTAGTCGTGGTAATTAGGTACTCGAGAAGCTAATGACAATGATCCTGGGTTCAATAACAAAGCCGCGGTCAACGGGATAACAGAATTCGTTTTCATCCTGATTCCAAGTTGCACCATACTTCCTTATCTACGGTATAGGTAGGACTGAACAAACTCTTTGTCAAAACATAGAATATCCACCGAGTGTTAAGGCTCTTTGTAACTGGCTAATGTGACCTCACGAGAGAATGATTTTCCGGCACGATGATTCTGCAGAGGAAAACTATGATGGGTGTGTCTAAGGGCACCAGAACATCGGATACGTGGAGAAATGACTTCGCTCGGAAAGAGATTGAAGGTGACGTAACCGTTAATTGGACAATTTCCATGTTGATGGTTAGAGAAGGATGCTAGTAGCCCTTGAGGGAACGTTGCTAGCGGGAAGCGTCGTCCGTGGAAAAATAGATTTCACCTATCATCCCGTAGTTGAAACAAAGACTGTTTGCCTCTTTAGGACTGTTAAGGACTTTAATTAACTAAATCTTAAGGTTTACAATTGGTCCTCAGGCTAGCTAAACATATACTGTTGAGATGCGTTGACATCTGGCAATCATCTTATCCGACGGATAGAGTCTGCGTGTGGCGAGTCACGGGACAGAAACCGTTGGAATGTTTACTGTCACGTGCCGCTACGATTATTTCATTTAAGGACAGCTATAGAATTAATCCATGCCTTTATTAGACAAAACGTTCATCCCTTGACCGCGGCTACGTTCGGTGACTGGTTGTCGCCTCGAGGCCAAGTGCAGTATCACAAGTTTCGAACAATTACAATCGGACTAGATGACTACGATTGCTTAATTACAGCTATGGTAGAATCTAGATTACAATGTTACGGGATTTTCCCAAAATTCCAAACGGAAGGTTCCCGTGTTCTATCATCTCCGATTTATATTTATGCTTGATCTGTCTGGGACCAGTCTGGATATAGCGCAAACTGGCTGGCAAACGATGTATTTGGCAAGAAATGTGGAGTACCTGGCACATCGAATTGTCGACATATCAGCAACAGCAACGGAGATACGTGGAGTTGAATATTTGAGTCTGAATCTGCAAAACATCAATTACACTGCATATAACAGAGACCAGAGTCGATGTTCTGGCGCGCAACACATCTGCACTCCATCCCGCGCGGCTTGGCATCCAACGGTCCACGTGCCATCCTTCGAATCCTCCATAGGCCCAAGGACCCATCATAAAGCCGAAATCCCAACTGCATTGTTCGCACATATGGCCTAAGTCAATCTGTTTGCCCGAAAAGACTTTCTAATTCTAGAAGTGTTTTCGGTCGGTTTTTAGAAAGGTCCTTGGGTTTATTACGCCCTCTTGAGAATTACGGAGAAGGCGGGTATTGGCCTAACGAAAAAAGCGGACATCTACCTAACGGAAAATCTGAGATTTCCCATAAACAATGTCGCCTAGGACCCACGTTGGTAGGAGGCTTCTTCCTCCTCTCTTCCTTTCTAACATTAGTCATAACCAATCGGCATCGCGGATCATTGCCCTCACTTTCCTAACTAACAATGTAATCAACGAATCCGCGTTCTTCGCTCAACGGGCACACCAATACCGAGCTTCGTACTCACATCAGAATAAACTTTAGAGTTACATCATCTCTCACGGTGACTAGAGTTCCTACAATCCCTATAACTCTTACCGTTCCTATATCTCTCAGAGTTCCATCGTCTCTCGCGGTGACTAAAGTTCCTCCAATCCCTATAACTTTCACCGTTCCTATATCTCTAAGAGCCTCCTATTTCTCTCACAGTATCCAGAAGTCCGACAGCTCCTGCAGCTCTCACGGACCTAGAGCTCCTATAGCTCACACTCTCATCTAAGAATAATCCATTTCTTCGTTATCTGTAACTTAAGCAACGGCGTTCTTACTCAGTGTGATTGTATAAATCGTTGGAAATACATATATTTTTTATAACTTTGTGACCCCCAGTGTTATACCACAACGACTACACCTATTATCCAATGCGAAATACGGGGATCGAACTATCCGTGGAGTCGACTATTCCAATCGTAACGGGAATTTACGACTCCCATTGACGCGTATTCAAACGAACGCGTCTCCCCGCGATAGCTCGAAAATACAGTCGACACAGCGCAAACCGAATAAGTACTGTATTTGGCTGTAATTGTGGAGTATATCGCGCATCGCATTTGCGATATGTATCCAATAGCAGCGCTGATACGTTGGTTTGAACATTTAGGCATGAATATGCAAAACAGCAATTACACTGAATCTGTCAGTGACCAGAGAAGACGTAAGACAGAAGAGATGATAGAATCGGTAGAGGTGCCCTGTGCTCACCAGAAAATCAGGAGCATAACGCTCACCGAATTGTCGTCATATCTGCCATAGAAACGAAGATACGTTCCTTTCGATATTCAAGCATGAATATGCTAAACTGCTATTATGGTGTATTTGACAGGGACAAGAGTGAACAAAACGCTAACCTACTGATGTGCGCTGTATATGACATCAGTTGTCAAATATAACGCGCACCGAATTGTCTGTAAGTGTGCCATAGAAACGGAGATTCGTTGGTTGGAATATTTAATACTGAATATGTAAAGCTGCAAATACGCAGGGTTCGGCTGGGTCCCGATCTTACATGCATCAAACGGAATAACGTGCACTGTGTTTGCCAGCAAATTTGGAGTTTAACGAGCCTCTAATTGTAGCCATATGTGCCATAGAATCGGAGATACGTCGGTTTGAATACTTAATCCTGAATATACGAAACTGCAACTACGCTGGATCTGGCTGGGTCCAGATTTTACATAGCGTAAACCGGATGATGTGCACTGTACTTGGCATCAGATGTGGAATATAACGCGCATCGCATGGCCAATGTTTCTGGAAAACAAGCGGAGATACCTTGATTCGAATATGTAAGCATTAATATCCAAAACTGCAATTTCGATGGATTTCTCCGAGTCCAGTCTTGACAGTGTGCAAACGGGCTGATGTGTGCTGTATTTGGCAGCAAATGTGCAGTATTTCGTACATCCTGTTGTCGACGTACCTACAATGGATACGGAGATACTTTCACTCGAATAACAAGGCTTGAATATGCAAAACTACAAATACGCTGGATTTGACTCGGTCCGGATTTAACACGGCATAAACCAGATGAAGCGTTCTGCGTATGGCAGTCAATGTGGATTATAAAGCGCATCGTATTGTCGACATATGTGCTATTGAATCGGAGTAACGTTGATTTTAATATTTAAGCCCGAACATACAAAATTGCATCTGGGCTGGATTTTGCAGGGACCAGAGTTGACACAGCGCAAACGAGCTGAGGGGCAATGTAACTGCAGCAAATACGGAGTACAAGGGGTATGGAATTGTCGACATATGTGCAAACGAAGCGGCGAATCTTTGAATGCAATATTTAAGCATTAACAACAAAAACTACAATTACGCTGGATTTTACAGGGTCCAGAGTTGACATAGCACAGACCGGCTGATTTGGCATCATATGTGGAGTGTTCTGCGCATCGAATAGGCGACATAGAAACCAAGATACGTTCATTTGAATATGTAATATTTGAATATTTCGCCCGAAAATGCATAATTGCGTATACGCTGAGTTTGGCTGCGCCCACACGTTACATAACTCAAACCAGGTAATATACATTGTGTTTGGCAGAAAAAGTGGCGTATATCGCGCATCGAATTGTCGGCATATCTGCAATGCAAACGGCGATACGGTGATTTGAATAATTAATCATGAATATGCAAAGCAGCAATTTCGTTAGGTTTGACAGAGACCGGAGTTGACATGGTACAAACCAGCAGATGTGCGGTGCACATGACATCGGATGTGAAATGTAACGGGCATCGCTTTGTCGCCATATGTGCAATAGAAACGGAGATACATTCATTTGAATATGTTAACCTTAATTTGTAAAACTGCAATTACGCTTGATATGTCGAGGACCAGAGATGATATAATAGCACGAGCCAGCTGATGTGAGCTGTATTTGGCAGGCAATGACGAGTATATCTCGCATCTAATTGACGACAAATCTGCAATTGCAGCGATGATACATTGTAGTTAATATTCAATAATGGGCCTATTACGACACAGATAGTATTATCGTGAATGAAACACATTGCCGTCTCAGTAAAACCATTTTATTTCAAGCTTCGCGCTACAGTTCTGAATCCGGACAAGACCGTTTCAAGTTCTCGCAAGAGCAGGCAGTCAAATTAAGGTACTTACACGAGTTAGAGTCTAATACATTTTATTGGTCCAACATCGATGGGGCGATCTCGCATCGAAATTTTCAGAGGACCGCGTAACCTTCCAACGACGACCGCTGTACGAGCAGCGGATAAACTTATTTCGTGCCTTAGGTTGCCCTCACCACGTCCTCTACTTCTTGATTCTTGGTTGGTAGTTTTAGCGGCTGCAGGTCCGAGAAATTGCATCTTGACACGCTTTCTCGTATGTCGCATGTGACGTCTCACTTTCCGCCGTAGACACTTGTCGGATCTACAAACGTTGAACCGTTTGCGCGAGACAAGGGCGGCGCTCTGCAGGGACGAGGGATCCAATTTTCGAAGTATCAAGTGCGATACCTCCAGTGGTAGTTCGGAAATGATATCTACTTTACTTGGCACGAACAAACCAACGACGCGTAGTAGAGATCTAAAAAATTCCATGTTGCTGCTACTGTTGCGCGAGCACGACTGGCGGTCTGGCTAAGAGTGGAGGCTTATATATGTGCTGTTGGTCACGGTGCACTGCGAGTTCCGGTTCCGGGTAAGAGTGCTGGTCAGGCAGAATCGATGTTATGTGCATGTATTTTCACTTACATCGGGTTCACATTATGATTAGAGTTAGAGGCGCGAAACGGATCTTCATTTGGTTTAGACGTTGTAGTTATGCAATAGAGCAGATATTTACTAGTGTAAAATTGATTGTTATATAATTTGACAAGTAGTCGTGGTAATTAGGTACTCGAGAAGCTAATGACAATGATCCTGGGTTCAATAACAAAGCCGCGGTCAACGGGATAACAGAAATCGTTTTCATCCTGATTCCAAGTTGTACCATACTTCCTTATCTACGGTATAGGTAGGACTGAACAAACTCTTTGTCAAAACATAGAATATCCACCGAGTGTTAAGGCTCTTTGTAACTGGCTAATGTGACCTCACGAGAGAATGATTTTCCGGCACGATGATGCTGCAGAGGAAAACTATGATGGGTGTGTCTAAGGGCACCAGAACATCGGATACGTGGAGAAATGACTTCGCTCGGAAAGAGATTGGAAGTGACGTTACTGTTAATTGGACAATTTCCATGTTGATGGTTAGAGGAGGATGCTAGTAGCCCTTGAGGGAACGTTGCTAGCGGGAAGCGTCGTCCGTGGAAAAATAGATTTCACCTATCATCCCGTAGTTGAAACAAAGACTGTTTGCCTGTTTAGGACTGTTAAGGACTTTAATTAACTAAATCTTAAGGTTTATAATGGGTCCTCAGGCTAGCTAAACATATACTGTTGAGATGTGTTGACATCTGGCAATCATCTTATCCGACGGATAGAG
Source organism: Bombus affinis (assembly GCF_024516045.1). Taxonomy (NCBI): domain Eukaryota; kingdom Metazoa; phylum Arthropoda; class Insecta; order Hymenoptera; family Apidae; genus Bombus; species Bombus affinis. The sequence continues at coordinate 349,347 of NW_026108836.1, forward strand.
TCTGCGTGTGGCGAGTCACGGGACAGAAACCGTTGGAATGTTTACTGTCACGTGCCGCTACGATTATTTCAGTTAAGGACAGCTATAGAATTACTCCATGCCTTTATTAGACAAAACGTTCATCCCTTGACCGCGGCTACGTTCGGTGACTGGTTGTCGCCTCGAGGCCAAGTGCAGTATCACAAGTTTCGAACAATTACAATCGGACTAGATGACTACGATTGTTTAATTACAGCTATGGTAGAATCTAGATTACAATGTTACGGGATTTTCCCAAAATTCCAAACGGAAGGTTCCCGTGTTCTATCATCTCCGATTTATATTTATGCTTGATCTGTCTGGGACCAGTCTGGATATAGCGCAAACTGGCTGGCAAACGATGTATTTGGCAAGAAATGTGGAGTACCTGGCACATCGAATTGTCGACATATCAGCAACAGCAACGGAGATACCTGGAGTTGAATATTTGAGTCTGAATCTGCAAAACAACAATTACACTGCATATAACAGAGACCAGAGTCGATGTTCTGGCGCGCAACACATCTGCACTCCATCCCGCGCGGCTTGGCATCCAACGGTCCACGTGCCATCCTTCGAATCCTCCATTGGCCCAAGGACCCATCATAAAGCCGAAATCCCAACTGCATTGTTCGCACATATGGCCTAAGTCAATCTGTTTGCCCGAAAAGACTTTCTAATTCTAGAAGTGTTTTCGGTCGGTTTTTAGAAAGGTCCTTGCGTTTATTACGCCCTCTTAAGAATTACGGAGAAGGCGGGTATTGGCCTAACGAAAAAAGCGGACATCTACCTAACGGAAAATCTGAGATTTCCCATAAACAATGTCGCCTAGGACCCACGTTGGTAGGAGGCTTCTTCCTCCTCTCTTCCTTTCTAACATTAGACATAACCAATCGGCATCGCGGATCATTGCCCTCACTTTCCTAACTAACAATGTAATCAACGAATCCGCGTTCTTCGCTCAAAGGGCACACCAATACCGAGCTTCGTACTCACATCAGAATAAACTTTAGAGTTACATCATCTCTCACGGTGACTAGAGTTCCTGCAATCCCTATAACTCTTACCGTTCCTATATCTCTCAGAGTTCCATCGTCTCTCGCGGTGACTAAAGTTCCTGCAATCCCTATAACTCTCACCGTTCCTATATCTCTAAGAGCCTCCTATTTCTCTCACAGTATCCAGAGGTCCGACAGCTCCTACAGCTCTCACGGACCTAGAGCTCCTATAGCTCACACTCTCATCTAAGAATAATCCATTTCTTCGTTATCTGTATCTTAAGCAACGGCGTTCTTACTCAGTGTGATTGTATAAATCGTTGGAAATACATATATTTTTTATAACTTTGTGACCCCCAGTGTTATACCACAACGACTACACCTATTATCCTAAGCGAAATACGGGGATCGAACTATCCGTGGAGTCGATTATTCCAATCGTAACGGGAATTAACGACTCCCATTGACGCGTATTCAAACGAACGCGTCTCGCCGCGATAACTCGAAAATACAGTCGACATAGAGCAAACCGAATGAGTACTGTATTTGGCTGTAATTGTGGAGCATATCGCGCATCGCATTTGCGATATGTATCCAATAGCAGCGCTGATACGTTGGTTTGAACATTTAGGCATGAATATGCAAAACAGCAATTACGCTGAATCTGTCAGTGACCAGAGAAGACGTAAGACAGAAGAGATGTTAGAATCGGAAGAGGTGCTCAGTGCTCACCAGAAAATCAGGAGCATAACGATCACCGAATTGTCGTCATATCTGCCATAGAAACGAAGATACGTTGCTTTCGATATTCAAGCATGAATATGCTAAACTGCTACTATGGTGTATTTGACAGGGACAAGAGTGAACAAAACGCTAACCTACTGATGTGCGCTGTATATGACATCAGTTGTCAAATATAACGCGCACCGAATTGTCTGTAAGTGTGCCATAGAAACGGAGATTAGTTGGTTGGAATATTTAATACTGAATATGTAAAGCTGCAAATACGCAGGGTTCGGCTGGGTCCCGATTTTACATCCATCAAACGGAATAACGTGCACTGTGTTTGGCAGCAAATTTGGAGTATAACGAGCCTCTAATTGTTGCCATATGTGCCATAGAATCGGAGATACGTCGGTTTGAATACTTAATCCTGAATATACGAAACTGCAACTACGCTGGATCTGGCTGGGTCCAGATTTTACATAGCGTAAACCGGATGATGTGCACTGTACTTGGCATCAGATGTGGAACGCGCATCGCATGGCCAATGTTTCCGGAAAACAAGCGGAGATACCTTGATTCGAATATGTAAGAATTAATATCCAAAACTGCAATTTCGATGGATTTCTCCGAGTCCAGTCTTGACAGTGTGCAAACGGGCCGATGTGTGCTGTATTTGGCAGCAAATGTGCAGTATTACGTACATCCTGTTGTCGTCGTACCTACAATGGATACGGAGATACTTTCACTTGAATAACAAGGCTTGAATATGCAAAACTACAAATACGCTGGATTTGACTCGGTCCGGATTTAACACGGCTTAAACCAGATGAAGCGCTCTGCGTATGGCAGTCAATGTGGAATATAAAGCGCATCGTATTGTCGACATATGTGCTATTGAATCGGAGTAACGTTGATTTGAATATTTAAGCCCGAACATACAAAATTGCATTTGGGCTGGATTTTGCAGGGACCAGAGTTGACACAGCGCAAACGAGCTGATGGGCAATGTAACTGCAGCAAATGCGGAGTACAAGGCGTATGGAATTGTCGACATATGTGCAAAAGAAGCGGCGAATCTTTGAATGCAATATTTAAGCATTAACAACAAAAACTACAATTACGCTGGATTTTACAGGGTCCAGAGTTGACATAGCACAGACCGGCTGATTTGGCATCATATGTGGAGTGTTCTGCGCATCGAATAGGCGACATAGAAACCAAGATACGTTCATTTGAATATGTAATATTTGAATATTTCGCCCGAAAATGCATAATTGCGTATACGCTGAGTTTGGCTGCGCCCACACGTTACATAACTCAAACCAGGTAATATACATTGTGTTTGGCAGAAAAAGTGGCGTATATCGCGCATCGAATTGTCGGCATATCTGCAATGCAAACGGCGATACGGTGATTTGAATAATTAATCATGAATATGCAAAGCAGCAATTTCGTTAGGTTTGACAGAGACCGGAGTTGACATGGTACAAACCAGCAGATGTGCGGTGCACATGACATCGGATGTGAAATGTAACGGGCATCGCTTTGTCGCCATATGTGCAATAGAAACGGAGATACATTCATTTGAATATGTTAACCTTAATTTGTAAAACTGCAATTACGCTTGATATGTCGAGGACCAGAGATGATATAATAGCACGAGCCAGCTGATGTGAGCTGTATTTGGCAGGCAATGACGAGTATATCTCGCATCTAATTGACGACAAATCTGCAATTGCAGCGATGATACATTGTAGTTAATATTCAATAATGGGCCTATTACGACACAGATAGTATTATCGTGAATGAAACACATTGCCGTCTCAGTAAAACCATTTTATTTCAAGCTTCGCGCTACAGTTCTGAATCCGGACAAGACCGTTTCAAGTTCTCGCAAGAGCAAGCAGTCAAATTAAGGTACTTACACGAGTTAGAGTCTAATACATTTTATTGGTCCAACATCGATGGGGCGATCTCGCATCGAAATTTTCAGAGGACCGCGTAACCTTCCAACGACGACCGCTGTACGAGCAGCGGATAAACTTATTTCGTGCCTTAGGTTGCCCTCACCACGTCCTCTACTTCTTGATTCTTGGTTGGTAGTTTTAGCGGCTGCAGGTCCGAGAAATTGCATCTTGACACGCTTTCTCGTATGTCGCATGTGACGTCTCACTTTCCGCCGTAGACACTTGTCGGATCTACAAACGTTGAACCGTTTGCGCGAGACAAGGGCGGCGCTCTGCAGGGACGAGGGATCCAATTTTCGAAGTATCAAGTGCGATACCTCCAGTGGTAGTTCGGAAATGATATCTACTTTACTTGGCACGAACAAACCAACGACGCGTAGTAGAGATCTAAAAAATTCCATGTTGCTGCTACTGTTGCGCGAGCACGACTGGCGGTCTGGCTAAGAGTGGAGGCTTATATATGTGCTGTTGGTCACGGTGCACTGCGAGTTCCGGTTCCGGGTAAGAGTGCTGGTCAGGCAGAATCGATGTTATGTGCATGTATTTTCACTTACATCGGGTTCACATTATGATTAGAGTTAGAGGCGCGAAACGGATCTTCATTTGGTTTAGACGTTGTAGTTATGCAATAGAGCAGATATTTACTAGTGTAAAATTGATTGTTATATAATTTGACAAGTAGTCGTGGTAATTAGGTACTCGAGAAGCTAATGACAATGATCCTGGGTTCAATAACAAAGCCGCGGTCAACGGGATAACAGAAATCGTTTTCATCCTGATTCCAAGTTGTACCATACTTCCTTATCTACGGTATAGGTAGGACTGAACAAACTCTTTGTCAAAACATAGAATATCCACCGAGTGTTAAGGCTCTTTGTAACTGGCTAATGTGACCTCACGAGAGAATGATTTTCCGGCACGATGATGCTGCAGAGGAAAACTATGATGGGTGTGTCTAAGGGCACCAGAACATCGGATACGTGGAGAAATGACTTCGCTCGGAAAGAGATTGGAAGTGACGTTACTGTTAATTGGACAATTTCCATGTTGATGGTTAGAGGAGGATGCTAGTAGCCCTTGAGGGAACGTTGCTAGCGGGAAGCGTCGTCCGTGGAAAAATAGATTTCACCTATCATCCCGTAGTTGAAACAAAGACTGTTTGCCTGTTTAGGACTGTTAAGGACTTTAATTAACTAAATCTTAAGGTTTATAATGGGTCCTCAGGCTAGCTAAACATATACTGTTGAGATGTGTTGACATCTGGCAATCATCTTATCCGACGGATAGAGTCTGCGTGTGGCGAGTCACGGGACAGAAACCGTTGGAATGTTTACTGTCACGTGCCGCTACGATTATTTCAGTTAAGGACAGCTATAGAATTACTCCATGCCTTTATTAGACAAAACGTTCATCCCTTGACCGCGGCTACGTTCGGTGACTGGTTGTCGCCTCGAGGCCAAGTGCAGTATCACAAGTTTCGAACAATTACAATCGGACTAGATGACTACGATTGTTTAATTACAGCTATGGTAGAATCTAGATTACAATGTTACGGGATTTTCCCAAAATTCCAAACGGAAGGTTCCCGTGTTCTATCATCTCCGATTTATATTTATGCTTGATCTGTCTGGGACCAGTCTGGATATAGCGCAAACTGGCTGGCAAACGATGTATTTGGCAAGAAATGTGGAGTACCTGGCACATCGAATTGTCGACATATCAGCAACAGCAACGGAGATACCTGGAGTTGAATATTTGAGTCTGAATCTGCAAAACAACAATTACACTGCATATAACAGAGACCAGAGTCGATGTTCTGGCGCGCAACACATCTGCACTCCATCCCGCGCGGCTTGGCATCCAACGGTCCACGTGCCATCCTTCGAATCCTCCATTGGCCCAAGGACCCATCATAAAGCCGAAATCCCAACTGCATTGTTCGCACATATGGCCTAAGTCAATCTGTTTGCCCGAAAAGACTTTCTAATTCTAGAAGTGTTTTCGGTCGGTTTTTAGAAAGGTCCTTGCGTTTATTACGCCCTCTTAAGAATTACGGAGAAGGCGGGTATTGGCCTAACGAAAAAAGCGGACATCTACCTAACGGAAAATCTGAGATTTCCCATAAACAATGTCGCCTAGGACCCACGTTGGTAGGAGGCTTCTTCCTCCTCTCTTCCTTTCTAACATTAGACATAACCAATCGGCATCGCGGATCATTGCCCTCACTTTCCTAACTAACAATGTAATCAACGAATCCGCGTTCTTCGCTCAAAGGGCACACCAATACCGAGCTTCGTACTCACATCAGAATAAACTTTAGAGTTACATCATCTCTCACGGTGACTAGAGTTCCTGCAATCCCTATAACTCTTACCGTTCCTATATCTCTCAGAGTTCCATCGTCTCTCGCGGTGACTAAAGTTCCTGCAATCCCTATAACTCTCACCGTTCCTATATCTCTAAGAGCCTCCTATTTCTCTCACAGTATCCAGAGGTCCGACAGCTCCTACAGCTCTCACGGACCTAGAGCTCCTATAGCTCACACTCTCATCTAAGAATAATCCATTTCTTCGTTATCTGTATCTTAAGCAACGGCGTTCTTACTCAGTGTGATTGTATAAATCGTTGGAAATACATATATTTTTTATAACTTTGTGACCCCCAGTGTTATACCACAACGACTACACCTATTATCCTAAGCGAAATACGGGGATCGAACTATCCGTGGAGTCGATTATTCCAATCGTAACGGGAATTAACGACTCCCATTGACGCGTATTCAAACGAACGCGTCTCGCCGCGATAACTCGAAAATACAGTCGACATAGAGCAAACCGAATGAGTACTGTATTTGGCTGTAATTGTGGAGCATATCGCGCATCGCATTTGCGATATGTATCCAATAGCAGCGCTGATACGTTGGTTTGAACATTTAGGCATGAATATGCAAAACAGCAATTACGCTGAATCTGTCAGTGACCAGAGAAGACGTAAGACAGAAGAGATGTTAGAATCGGAAGAGGTGCTCAGTGCTCACCAGAAAATCAGGAGCATAACGATCACCGAATTGTCGTCATATCTGCCATAGAAACGAAGATACGTTGCTTTCGATATTCAAGCATGAATATGCTAAACTGCTATTATGGTGTATTTGACAGGGACAAGAGTGAACAAAACGCTAACCTACTGATGTGCGCTGTATATGACATCAGTTGTCAAATAAAACGCACACCGAATTGTCTGTAAGTGTGCCATAGAAACGGAGATTCGTTGGTTCGTATATTTAATACTGAATATGTAAAGCTGCAAATACGCAGGGTTCGGCTGGGTCCCGATTTTACATGCATCAAACGGAATAACGTGCACTGTGTTTGCCAGCAAATTTGGAGTTTAACGAGCCTCTAATTGTAGCCATGTATGCCATAGAATCGGAGATACGTCGGTTTGAATACTTAATCCTGAATATACGAAACTGCAACTACGCTGGATCTGGCTGGGTCCAGAATTTACATAGCGTAAACCGTATGATGTGCACTGTACTTGGCATCCGATGCGGAATATAACGCGCATAGCATGGCCTATGTTTCTGCAAAACAAACGGAGATACCTTGATTCGAATATGTAAGCATTAATATCCAAAACTGCAATTACGCTGGATTTCTCCGAGTCCAGTCTTGACAGTGTGCAAACGGGCTGATGTGTGCTGTATTTGGCAGCAAATGTGCAGTATTTCGTACATCCTGTTGTCGACGTACCTACAATGGATACGGAGATACTTTCACTCGAATAACAAGGCTTGAATATGCAAAACTACAAATACGCTGGATTTGACTCGGTCCGGATTTAACACGGCATAAACCAGATGAAGCGTTCTGCGTATGGCAGTCAATGTGGATTATAAAGCGCATCGTATTGTCGACATATGTGCTATTGAATCGGAGTAACGTTGATTTTAATATTTAAGCCCGAACATACAAAATTGCATCTGGGCTGGATTTTGCAGGGACCAGAGTTGACACAGCGCAAACGAGCTGATGGGCAATGTAACTGCAGCAAATACGGAGTACAAGGCGTATGGAATTGTCAACATATGTGCAAAAGAAGCGGCGAATCTTTGAATGCAGTATTTAAGCATTAACAACAAAAACTACAATTACGCTGGATTTTACAGGGTCCAGAGTTGACATAGCACAGACCGGCTGATTTGGCATCATATGTGGAGTGTTCTGCGCATCGAATAGGCGACATAGAAACCAAGATACGTTCATTTGAATATGTAATATTTGAATATTTCGCCCGAAAATGCATAATTGCGTATACGCTGAGTTTGGCTGCGCCCACACGTTACATAACTCAAACCAGGTAATATACATTGTGTTTGGCAGAAAAAGTGGCGTATATCGCGCATCGAATTGTCGGCATATCTGCAATGCAAACGGCGATACGGTGATTTGAATAATTAATCATGAATATGCAAAGCAGCAATTTCGTTAGGTTTGACAGAGACCGGAGTTGACATGGTACAAACCAGCAGATGTGCGGTGCACATGACATCGGATGTGAAATGTAACGGGCATCGCTTTGTCGCCATATGTGCAATAGAAACGGAGATACATTCATTTGAATATGTTAACCTTAATTTGTAAAACTGCAATTACGCTTGATATGTCGAGGACCAGAGATGATATAATAGCACGAGCCAGCTGATGTGAGCTGTATTTGGCAGGCAATGACGAGTATATCTCGCATCTAATTGACGACAAATCTGCAATTGCAGCGATGATACATTGTAGTTAATATTCAATAATGGGCCTATTACGACACAGATAGTATTATCGTGAATGAAACACATTGCCGTCTCAGTAAAACCATTTTATTTCAAGCTTCGCGCTACAGTTCTGAATCCGGACAAGACCGTTTCAAGTTCTCGCAAGAGCAAGCAGTCAAATTAAGGTACTTACACGAGTTAGAGTCTAATACATTTTATTGGTCCAACATCGATGGGGCGATCTCGCATCGAAATTTTCAGAGGACCGCGTAACCTTCCAACGACGACCGCTGTACGAGCAGCGGATAAACTTATTTCGTGCCTTAGGTTGCCCTCACCACGTCCTCTACTTCTTGATTCTTGGTTGGTAGTTTTAGCGGCTGCAGGTCCGAGAAATTGCATCTTGACACGCTTTCTCGTATGTCGCATGTGACGTCTCACTTTCCGCCGTAGACACTTGTCGGATCTACAAACGTTGAACCGTTTGCGCGAGACAAGGGCGGCGCTCTGCAGGGACGAGGGATCCAATTTTCGAAGTATCAAGTGCGATACCTCCAGTGGTAGTTCGGAAATGATATCTACTTTACTTGGCACGAACAAACCAACGACGCGTAGTAGAGATCTAAAAAATTCCATGTTGCTGCTACTGTTGCGCGAGCACGATTGGCGGTCTGGCTAAGAGTGGAGGCTTATATATGTGCTGTTGGTCACGGTGCACTGCGAGTTCCGGTTCCGGGTGAGAGTGCTGGTCAGGCAGAATCGATGTTATGTGCATGTATTTTCACTTACATCGGGTTCACATTATGATTAGAGTTAGAGGCGCGAAACGGATCTTCATTTGGTTTAGACGTTGTAGTTATGCAATAGAGCAGATATTTACTAGTGTAAATTTGATTGTTATATAATTTGACAAGTAGTCGTGGTAATTAGGTACTCGAGAAGCTAATGACAATGATCCTGGGTTCAATAACAAAGCCGCGGTCAACGGGATAACAGAAATCGTTTTCATCCTGATTCCAAGTTGTACCATACTTCCTTATCTACGGTATAGGTAGGACTGAACAAACTCTTTGTCAAAACATAGAATATCCACCGAGTGTTAAGGCTCTTTGTAACTGGCTAATGTGACCTCACGAGAGAATGATTTTCCGGCACGATGATGCTGCAGAGGAAAACTATGATGGGTGTGTCTAAGGGCACCAGAACATCGGATACGTGGAGAAATGACTTCGCTCGGAAAGAGATTGGAAGTGACGTTACTGTTAATTGGACAATTTCCATGTTGATGGTTAGAGGAGGATGCTAGTAGCCCTTGAGGGAACGTTGCTAGCGGGAAGCGTCGTCCGTGGAAAAATAGATTTCACCTATCATCCCGTAGTTGAAACAAAGACTGTTTGCCTGTTTAGGACTGTTAAGGACTTTAATTAACTAAATCTTAAGGTTTATAATGGGCCCTCAGGCTAGCTAAACATATACTGTTGAGATGTGTTGACATCTGGCAATCATCTTATCCGACGGATAGAGTCTGCGTGTGGCGAGTCACGGGACAGAAACCGTTGGAATGTTTACTGTCACGTGCCGCTACGATTATTTCAGTTAAGGACAGCTATAGAATTACTCCATGCCTTTATTAGACAAAACGTTCATCCCTTGACCGCGGCTACGTTCGGTGACTGGTTGTCGCCTCGAGGCCAAGTGCAGTATCACAAGTTTCGAACAATTACAATCGGACTAGATGACTACGATTGTTTAATTACAGCTATGGTAGAATCTAGATTACAATGTTACGGGATTTTCCCAAAATTCCAAACGGAAGGTTCCCGTGTTCTATCATCTCCGATTTATATTTATGCTTGATCTGTCTGGGACCAGTCTGGATATAGCGCAAACTGGCTGGCAAACGACGTATTTGGCAAGAAATGTGGAGTACCTGGCACATCGAATTGTCGACATATCAGCAACAGCAACGGAGATACCTGGAGTTGAATATTTGAGTCTGAATCTGCAAAACAACAATTACACTGCATATAACAGAGACCAGAGTCGATGTTCTGGCGCGCAACACATCTGCACTCCATCCCGCGCGGCTTGGCATCCAACGGTCCACGTGCCATCCGTCGAATCCTCCATTGGCCCAAGGACCCATCATAAAGCCGAAATCCCAACTGCATTGTTCGCACATATGGCCTAAGTCAATCTGTTTGCCCGAAAAGACTTTCTAATTCTAGAAGTGTTTTCGGTCGGTTTTTAGAAAGGTCCTTGCGTTTATTACGCCCTCTTAAGAATTACGGAGAAGGCGGGTATTGGCCTAACGAAAAAAGCGGACATCTACCTAACGGAAAATCTGAGATTTCCCATAAACAATGTCGCCTAGGACCCACGTTGGTAGGAGGCTTCTTCCTCCTCTCTTCCTTTCTAACATTAGACATAACCAATCGGCATCGCGGATCATTGCCCTCACTTTCCTAACTAACAATGTAATCAACGAATCCGCGTTCTTCGCTCAAAGGGCACACCAATACCGAGCTTCGTACTCACATCAGAATAAACTTTAGAGTTACATCATCTCTCACGGTGACTAGAGTTCCTGCAATCCCTATAACTCTTACCGTTCCTATATCTCTCAGAGTTCCATCGTCTCTCGCGGTGACTAAAGTTCCTGCAATCCCTATAACTCTCACCGTTCCTATATCTCTAAGAGCCTCCTATTTCTCTCACAGTATCCAGAGGTCCGACAGCTCCTACAGCTCTCACGGACCTAGAGCTCCTATAGCTCACACTCTCATCTAAGAATAATCCATTTCTTCGTTATCTGTATCTTAAGCAACGGCGTTCTTACTCAGTGTGATTGTATAAATCGTTGGAAATACATATATTTTTTATAACTTTGTGACCCCCAGTGTTATACCACAACGACTACACCTATTATCCTAAGCGAAATACGGGGATCGAACTATCCGTGGAGTCGATTATTCCAATCGTAACGGGAATTAACGACTCCCATTGACGCGTATTCAAACGAACGCGTCTCGCCGCGATAACTCGAAAATACAGTCGACATAGAGCAAACCGAATGAGTACTGTATTTGGCTGTAATTGTGGAGCATATCGCGCATCGCATTTGCGATATGTATCCAATAGCAGCGCTGATACGTTGGTTTGAACATTTAGGCATGAATATGCAAAACAGCAATTACGCTGAATCTGTCAGTGACCAGAGAAGACGTAAGACAGAAGAGATGTTAGAATCGGAAGAGGTGCTCAGTGCTCACCAGAAAATCAGGAGCATAACGATCACCGAATTGTCGTCATATCTGCCATAGAAACGAAGATACGTTGCTTTCGATATTCAAGCATGAATATGCTAAACTGCTACTATGGTGTATTTGACAGGGACAAGAGTGAACAAAACGCTAACCTACTGATGTGCGCTGTATATGACATCAGTTGTCAAATATAACGCGCACCGAATTGTCTGTAAGTGTGCCATAGAAACGGAGATTAGTTGGTTGGAATATTTAATACTGAATATGTAAAGCTGCAAATACGCAGGGTTCGGCTGGGTCCCGATTTTACATCCATCAAACGGAATAACGTGCACTGTGTTTGGCAGCAAATTTGGAGTATAACGAGCCTCTAATTGTTGCCATATGTGCCATAGAATCGGAGATACGTCGGTTTGAATACTTAATCCTGAATATACGAAACTGCAACTACGCTGGATCTGGCTGGGTCCAGATTTTACATAGCGTAAACCGGATGATGTGCACTGTACTTGGCATCAGATGTGGAACGCGCATCGCATGGCCAATGTTTCCGGAAAACAAGCGGAGATACCTTGATTCGAATATGTAAGAATTAATATCCAAAACTGCAATTTCGATGGATTTCTCCGAGTCCAGTCTTGACAGTGTGCAAACGGGCCGATGTGTGCTGTATTTGGCAGCAAATGTGCAGTATTACGTACATCCTGTTGTCGTCGTACCTACAATGGATACGGAGATACTTTCACTTGAATAACAAGGCTTGAATATGCAAAACTACAAATACGCTGGATTTGACTCGGTCCGGATTTAACACGGCTTAAACCAGATGAAGCGCTCTGCGTATGGCAGTCAATGTGGAATATAAAGCGCATCGTATTGTCGACATATGTGCTATTGAATCGGAGTAACGTTGATTTGAATATTTAAGCCCGAACATACAAAATTGCATTTGGGCTGGATTTTGCAGGGACCAGAGTTGACACAGCGCAAACGAGCTGATGGGCAATGTAACTGCAGCAAATGCGGAGTACAAGGCGTATGGAATTGTCGACATATGTGCAAAAGAAGCGGCGAATCTTTGAATGCAATATTTAAGCATTAACAACAAAAACTACAATTACGCTGGATTTTACAGGGTCCAGAGTTGACATAGCACAGACCGGCTGATTTGGCATCATATGTGGAGTATTCTGCGCATCGAATAGGCGACATAGAAACCAAGATACGTTCATTTGAATATGTAATATTTGAATATTTCGCCCGAAAATGCATATTTGCGTATACGCTCAGTTTGGCTGCGCCCACACGTTACATAACTCAAACCAGATAATATACATTGTGTTTGGCAGAAAAAGTGGCGTATATCGCGCATCGAAATGTCGGCATATCTGCAATGCAAACGGCGATACGGTGATTTGAATAATTAATCATGAATATGCAAAGCACCAATTTCGCTAGGTTTGACAGAGACCGGAGTTGACATGGTACAAACCAGCAGATGTGCGGTGCACATGACATCGGATGTGAAATGTAAAGGGCATCGCTTTGTCGCCATATGTGCAATAGAAACGGAGATACATTCATTTGAATATGTTAACCTTAATTTGTAAAACTGCAATTACGCTTGATATGTCGAGGACCAGAGATGATATAATAGCACGAGCCAGCTGATGTGAGCTGTATTTGGCAGGCAATGAGGAGTATATCTCGCATCTAATTGACGACAAATCTGCAATTGCAGCGATGATACATTGTAGTTAATATTCAATAATGGGCCTATTACGATACAGATAGTATTATCGTGACTGAAACACATTGCCGTCTCAGTAAAACCATTTTATTTCAAGCTTCGCGCTACAGTTCTGAATCCGGACAAGACCGTTTCAAGTTCTCGCAAGAGCAAGCAGTCAAATTAAGGTACTTACACGAGTTAGAGTCTAATACATTTTATTGGTCCAACATCGATGGGGCGATCTCGCATCGAAATTTTCAGATGACCGCGTAACCTTCCAACGACGACCGCCGTACGAGCAGCGGATAAACTTATTTCGTGCCATAGGTTGCCCTCACCACGTCCTCTACTTCTTGATTCTTGGTTGGTAGTTTTAGCGGCTGCAGGTCCGAGAAATTGCATCTTGACCCGCTTTCTCGTATGTCGCATGTGACGTCTCACTTTCCGAAGTAGACACTTGTCGGATCTACAAACGTAGAACCATTTGCGCGAGACAAGCGCGGCGCTCTGCAGGGACGAGGGATCCAATTTTCGAAGTATCAAGTGCGATACCTCCAGTGGTAGTTCGGAAATGATATCTACTTTACTTGGCACGAACAAACCAACGACGCGTAGTAGAGATCTAAAAAATTCCATGTTGCTTCTACTGTTGCGCGAGCACGACTGACGGTCTGGCTAAGAGTGGAGACTTATATATGTGCTGTTCGTCACGGTGCACTGCGAGTTCCGGTTCCGGGTGAGAGTGCTGGTCAGGCAGAATCGATGGTATGTGCATGTATTTTCACTTACATCGGGTTCACATTATGATTAGAGTTAGAGGCGCGAAACGGATCTTCCTTTGGTTTAGACGTTGTAGTTATGCAATAGAGCAGATATTTACTAGTGTAAATTTGATTGTTATATAATTTGACAAGTAGTCGTGGTAATTAGGTACTCGAGAAGCTAATGACAATGATCCTGGGTTCAATGACAAAGCCGCGGTCAACGGGATAACAGAATTCGTTTTCATCCTGATTCCAAGTTGTACCATACTTCCTTATCTACGGTATAGGTAGGACTGAACAAACTCTTTGTCAAAACATTGAATATCCACCGAGTGTTAAGGCTCTTTGTAACTGGCTAATGTGACCTCACGAGAGAATGATTTTCCGGCACGATGATGCTGCAGAGGAAAACTATGATGGGTGAGTCTAAGGGCACCAGAACATCGGATACGTGGAGAAATGACTTCGCTCGGAAAGAGATTGGAAGTGACGTTACTGTTAATTGGACAATTTCCATGTTGATGGTTAGAGAAGGATGCTAGTAGCCCTTGAGGGAACGTTGCTAGCGGGAAGCGTCGTCCGTGGAAAATTAGATTTCACCTATCATCCCGTAGTTGAAACAAAGACTGTTTGCCTGTTTAGGACTGTTAAGGACTTTAATTAACTAAATCTTAAGGTTTATAATGGGTCCTCAGGCTAGCTAAACATATACTGTTGAGATGCGTTGACATCTGGCAATCATCTTATCCGACGGATAGAGTCTGCGTGTGGCGAGTCACGGGACAGAAACCGTTGGAATGTTTACTGTCACGTGCCGCTACGATTGTTTCATTTAAGGACAGCTATAGAATTACTCCATGCCTTTATTAGACAAAACGTTCATCCCTTGAGCGCGGCTACGTTCGGTGACTGGTTGTCGCCTCGAGGCCAAGTGCAGTATCACAAGTTTCGAACAATTACAATCGGACTAGATGACTACGATTGTTTAATTACAGCTATGGTAGAATCTAGATTACAATGTTACGGGATTTTCCCAAAATTCCAAACGGAAGGTTCCCGTGTTCTATCATCTCCGATTTATATTTATGCTTGATCTGTCTGGGATCAGTCTGGATATAGCGCAAACTGGCTGGCAAACGACGTATTTGGCAAGAAATGTGGAGTACCTGGCACATCGAATTGTCGACATATCAGCAACAGCAACGGAGATACCTGGAGTTGAATATTTGAGTCTGAATCTGCAAAACAACAATTACACTGCATATAACAGAGACCAGAGTCGATGTTCTGGCGCGCAACACATCTGCACTCCATCCCGCGCGGCTTGGCATCCAACGGTCCACGTGCCATCCTTCGAATCCTCCATTGGCCCAAGGACCCATCATAAAGCCGAAATCCCAACTGCATTGTTCGCACATATGGTCTAAGTCAATCTGTTTGCCCGAAAAGACTTTCTAATTCTAGAAGTGTTTTCGGTCGGTTTTTAGAAAGGTCCTTGGGTTTGTTACGCCCTCTTAAGAATTACGGAGAAGGCGGGTATTGGCCTAACGAAAAAAGCGGACATCTACCTAACGGAAAATCTGAGATTTCCCATAAACAATGTCGCCTAGGACCCACGTTGGTAGGAGGCTTCTTCCTCCTCTCTTCCTTTCTAACATTAGTCATAACCAATCGGCATCGCGGATCATTGCCCTCACTTTCCTAACTAACAATGTAATCAACGAATCCGCGTTCTTCGCTCAAAGGGCACACCAATACCGAGCTTCGTACTCACATCAGAATAAACTTTAGAGTTACATCATCTCTCACGGTGACTAGAGTTCCTGCAATCCCTATAACTCTTACCGTTCCTATATCTCTCAGAGTTCCATCGTCTCTCGCGGTGACTAAAGTTCCTGCAATCCCTATAACTCTCACCGTTCCTATATCTCTAAGAGCCTCCTATTTCTCTCACAGTATCCAGAAGTCCGACAGCTCCTACAGCTCTCACGGACCTAGAGCTCCTATAGCTCACACTCTCAACTAAGAATAATCCATTTCTTCGTTATCTGTATCTTAAGCAACGGCGTTCTTACTCAGTGTGATTGTATAAATCGTTGGAAATACGTATATTTTTTATAACTTTGTGACCCGCAGTGTTATACCACAACGACTAAACCTATTATCCTAGGCGACATACGGGGATCGAACTATCCGTGGAGTCGATTATTCCAATCGTAACGGGAATTTACGACACCCATTGACGCGTATTCAAACGAACGCGTCTCCTCGCGATAGCTCGAAAATACAGTCGACATAGCGCAAACCGAATAAGTACTGTATTTGGCTGTAATTGTGGAGTATAGCGCGCATCGCATTTGCGATATGTATCCAATAGCAGCGCTGATACGTTGGTTTGAACATTTAGGCATGAATATGCAAAACAGCAATTACGCTGAATCTGTCAGTGACCAGAGAAGACGTAAGACAGAAGAGATGATAGAATCGGAAGATGTGCTCTGTGCTCACCAGCAAATCAGGAGCATAACGCTCACCGAATTGTCGTCATATCTGCCATAGAAACGAAGATACGTTGCTTTCGATATTCAAGTATGAATATGCTAAACTGCTACTATGGTGTATTTGACAGGGACAAGAGTGAACAAAACGCTAACCTACTGATGTGCGCTGTATATGACATCAGTTGTCAAATATAACGCGCACCGAATTGTCTGTAAGTGTGCCATGGAAACGGAGATTCGTTGGTTGGAATATTTAATACTGAATATGTAAAGCTGCAAATACGCAGGGTTCGGCTGGGTCCCGATTTTACATGCATCAAACGGAATAACGTGCACTGTGTTTGGCAGCAAATTTGGAGTATAAGGAGCCTCTAATTGTAGCCATATGTGCCATAGAATCGGAGATACGTCGGTTTGAATACTTAATCCTGAATATACGAAACTGCAACTACGCTGGATCTGGCTGGGTCCAGATTTTACATAGCGTAAACCGGATGATGTGCACTGTACTTGGCATCAGATGTGGAATATAACGCGCATCGCATGGCCAATGTTTCTGGAAAACAAGCGGAGATACCTTGATTCGAATATGTAAGCATTAATATCCAAAACTGCAATTTCGATGGATTTCTCCGAGTCCAGTCTTGACAGTGTGCAAACGGGCTGGTGTGTGCTGTATTTGGCAGCAAATGTGCAGTATTACGTACATCCTATTGTCGACGTACCTACAATGGATACGGAGATACTTTCACTTTAATAACAAGGCTTGAGTATGCAAAACTACAAATAAGCTGGATTTGACTCGGTCCGGATTTAATACGGCTTAAACCAGATGAAGCGCCCTGCGTATGGCAGTCAATGTGGAATATAAAGCGCATCGTATTGTCGACATATGTGCTATTGAATCGGAGTAACGTTGATTTGAATATTTAAGCCCGAACATAGAAAATTGCATTTGGGCTGGATTTTGCAGGGACCAGAGTTGACACAGCGCAAACGAGCTGATGGGCAATGAAACTACAGCAAATGCGGAGTACAAGGCGTATGGAATTGTCGACATATGTGCAAAAGAAGCGGCGAATCTTTGAATGCAATATTTAAGCATTAACAACAAAAACTACAATTACGCTGGATTTTACAGGGTCCAGAGTTGACATAGCACAGACCGGCTGATTTGGCATCATATGTGGAATGTTCTGCGCATGGAATAGGCGACATAGAAACCAAGATACGTTCATTTGAATATGTAATATTTGAATATTTCGCCCGAAAATGCATAATTGCGTATACGCTGAGTTTGGCTGCGCCCACACGTTACATAACTCAAACCAGGTAATATACATTGTGTTTGGCAGAAAAAGTGGCGTATATCGCGCATCGAATTGTCGGCATATCTGCAATGCAAACGGCGATACGGTGATTTGAATAATTAATCATGAATATGCAAAGCACCAATTTCGCTAGGTTTGACAGAGACCGGAGTTGACATGGTACAAACCAGCAGATGTGCGGTGCACATGACATCGGATGTGAAATGTAAAGGGCATCGCTTTGTCGCCATATGTGCAATAGAAACGGAGGTACATTCATTTGAATATGTTAACCTTAATTTGTAAAACTGCAATTACGCTTGATATGTCGAGGACCTGAGATGATATAATAGCACGAGCCAGCTGATGTGAGCTGTATTTGGCAGGCAATGAGGAGTATATCTCGCGTCTAATTGACGACAAATCTGCAATTGCAGCGATGATACATTGTAGTTAATATTCAATAATGGGCCTATTACGATACAGATAGTATTATCGTGACTGAAACACATTGCCGTCTCAGTAAAACCATTTTATTTCAAGCTTCGCGCTACAGTTCTGAATCCGGACAAGACCGTTTCAAGTTCTCGCAAAAGCAAGCAGTCAAATTTCGGTACTTACACGAGTTAGAGTCTAATACATTTTACTGGTCCAACATCGATGGAGCGATCTCGCATTGAAATTTTCGGAGGACCGCGTAACCTTCCAACGACGACCGCCGTACGAGCAGCGGATAAACATATTTCGTGCCTTAGGGTGCCCTCTCCACGTCCTCTACTCCTTGATTCTTGGTTGGTAGCTTTAGCGGCTGCAGGTCCGAGAAATTGCATCTTGACCCGCTTTCTCGTATGTCGCATGTGACGTGTCACTTTCCGCCGTAGACACTTGTCGGATCTACATACGTTGAACCATTTGCGCGAGACAAGCGCGGCGCTCTGCAGGGACGATGGATCCAATTTTCGAAGTATCAAGTGCGAAACCTCCAGTGGTAGTTCGGAAATGATATCTACCTTACTTGGCACGAACAAACCAACGACGCGTAGTAGAGATCTAAAAAACTCCATGTTGCTTCTACTGTTGCCCGAGCACGACTGACGGTCTGGATGAGAATGAATTCTTATATATGTGCCGTTCGTCACGGTTCACTGCGAGTTCCGGCTCCGGTGAGAGTCCTGGACAGTCAGAATCGATCGCATGTGCATGTATCTTCCTATAGATCGGGTTTACATTATTATTAGTGCTAGATGCGTGAAACGAATCTTCATTTGGATTAGACGTTGTAGTTATGCAATAGAGCAGATATTCACTAGTGCGAATTTGATTTGAGGTGTATGGTAGCGATTTAGGTTTAAAAGCACAAGAATATATTTAACTATGTAGCTTATTAAAATATACCCTACGTGTACACTAGTCGTATAATACACTTGTTGTCTCGATTCGTGATTACGAATAGATGGGCGCAAAGAAGTATCGACTTAGCTGCTACTGCTCGTGTCACTCGATGAAAAAGAATGCCTCGCTACCCTGCTCGATATATTCATATGCGTTGGAGTTGACAAAAGGCGTTGGGATTTGAATTTTGAAGATGTTCTCGAAAAATCGCAACTGACGCTGAACTCTCGACCTTGTTTACAAATGTTGAATTTTCGGGTAGTTGACTCGAGGGCATATGATCACGACAAAATCTACGGATTCTGATTAACCTTCGGTAACCGCCTAAGGTTGTCGGATCTATAATAAACTCATCTTTCAGTAAACACGATTTTTTGTGTAGCGGGTTCACTAGACCGAAACCGTAATGAATTTTACCTACGAGTGCCGCTACAGTACCCGCTTGCCAGTGTTAACGTTACTTCTTTTTATGTTTGTTTATGTATGTTAGCGCGGTGCCCATGCTAACCGCTTAATTCAAACCCGTTTGAAAGCGGTGAGGAGAACGAACTCTCCTGCCCTAACGCGTGGTATAATTGGTTCTTGCGTCTCCGTCGCTTTGTTGCGCTTGCTCGCTGCTTTGCGGTCGGAAGATTTTCCCAGGTAAAAATACGTCGTAGGTTTCTGCGCTCCTTTCCAGATGCTCAATATCTTCCGACACGATGAAGGCGGGTTGTATACGATCTACGGAGACTTTCACGCTTTTGTCCTTCATCCGTATGGTAATGGTTTTCATCCATGCTGTGTAACCTGATAGGGGCCATCGTATGGTGGTTGCAGTGGACCTCCGATTGCATCGTGGCGTACGAAAACGCACGGCGACGTTTCTAAATCGCGGAACATGAACGTTTTCTTTTCGCCGTGTCGTGAAGTCGGCAGAGGTCTAATATCGCTCATTCGCTCTCGCAGACAGTTTGCGAATTCCGCGTTGGCCGCTTGTTTTGCTGGTACAAAGAATTCTGCTGGCAATCGTATGTCCGTACCATAAATCATTTCGGCTGCCGTTGCGCTCAGGTCCTCCTTGATAGCGGTTCTAATGCCTAAAAGAACTATGGGAAGGCTTTCAACCCAGTTGCTCGAATTGTGGCATTTGATTGCGGCCTTAAGCTGCCTGTGAAAGCGCTCTACCATCCCGTTGGACGCGAGGTGGTAGGCTGTGGTACGCAAATGCTTAATGCCGAGCATCCGGCATAGTTCGTTGAAAAAACTGGATTCGAATTGGCGTCCTTGATCGGTTGTTATTTTTGCTGGGACGCCAAAACGCGCTATCTATGTGGAAAGAAGAGCCGAGGCAACGGTCGTCGCTTCCATATCTGGTATTGGAATCGCTTCCGGCCAACGTGAAAAACGGTCGATACATGTTAGACAATATCGGTAGCCTTGTGATGATGTCGCGGAGCTCCTTGTCGTTTTCTTGCGCGGCGGCGAGAATTGTGTGATCCACGGATTTTCCTATGGCTTCGATGCGAGATAGGGCGTCGGCTGCATTGTTATTCAGCCTTTTTATATGCCTTATATCGGTCGTGAACTGCCCGATATAATCTAGTTGACGGAATTGTCTCGGCGATCACTTGTCGGGATTTTGACTGAACGCATAGGTGTGGGGTTTGTGATCTATGAAAATAATGAAATTCCTCCCATCTACGGCGTGTCTAAATCGCTTGACCGCGGTATACATAGCGAGTAATTCGCGATCGTACGCGCTATATTTTCGCTGCGCGAAATTTGAGGCTTTAGTTAAGAAACCCAATGGTTGCCGAGTGTCATTCGCGCGTTACTGCAACACCGCCCCTATTGCAAAGTCGGACGCGTCTACTGCGAGACTGATGGGCGCGCCAGGTGTACGTTGCGCTAACATCGTAGCGTTAGCTTGGGCGCGTTTTGACTCGCTAAAGCTCGTTTTGGCTTCCTCCAACTAAATAATGGGCATGTTGCCCTTTTTCGCCCCTTGCAACAAATCGTTGAGGGGTTGCAAAATTTTAGCTGCCCCCGGTATGAAACGTCGGTAAACGTTAATCATACCGAGGTATCCGCGTAGTGCCTTGATGTTCGCGGGGAGCGGTGCTTCGTTTATGGCTGTAACGCGATCGGCGAGCGGTTTTATTCCGTGCGCGTTTACCGTATGGCCTAGGCAGGCTATTTCATTAATTCCGTACTCGCATTTTGCGAGGTTGATTACTACGCCGTACTGGTTTAGACGTTTGAACAAGATCCGCAAGTGCCAGCGGTGCTGTTCCTCGGTTTCCGAAGCTACCAAGAAGTCATCTATGTACACGTAAACGAAATCTAAGCCTCGCGTGATTACGTCGACAAATCTTTGACACGTTTGCGCGGCGTTTCGAAGCCCAAACATCATGTTGTTTGCCTCGAAATGGCCGAATGGTGTCGAAATCGCGGTTTTTGTAACGTCCTCAGGCGCGATTGAGATTTGATGGTAGGCTCGCACTAAACCAATTTTTGAGAATATTCGCCGACCGTGTAAATGCTGCGCGAAGTCTTGTATGTGCGGTGGAGAGTACCTGTCGGGTACAGTGCGGGCGTTTAGCGCCCTGTAGTCACCGCAATGTCGCAGACTTCCATCCTTCTTTGGGACGACGTGTAGTCGAGATGCCCGGGAACTCTTCGATGGGCGCATGACTCCTTGCTCGATAAGTGTTGCAAATTCCGCCTTGATTGGCTTGGGACGGTCCGGTGCGAGAGGGCGGGGTTTGCAACATACGGGCGGGCGGGGTGTGGTTTCGATGTGGTGCTCCACACTGTGCCGTATTTTCACTCACCCAAAGGCCGGTGGGCGCGTTAGATCTGCACATTTCGCCAACAATTGGTGGTAGACCAAATCCCCGTTTACGGTCTTAATCATAAGCTGTTCGCAGTTGGCGGCGTATCCCCTGGTCGATAGCTGGTTTGTTGTGTCGAGAAGTCGTCTTTTTCTTGGATCCACAAGCAACCTGTAATGACTTAGGAAATCTAGGTCGATGATGGGGGTTTGCACATCGGCGACAGTGAAGTGCCATTTGACGGCACGTCTAAGGGACAGGTTCAGCTCCATCGCTATAGTGCCGTACGTTGCGATGCGCGTCCCATTGGCAGCGAATAGTTCATACGTTGTTTTCTTTACGTCCCTAGATAGCCTGCTTCGGGGATGAACGCCGATATCAGCACCGGTGTCAACTAAGAACGAAGTCTTCGTTCTCTTGTCCAAAATAAAGATGCGGCGAGATCCCAAGCCGTCGCCGTCCTCCGCTTTTACGGACGGCAGGGGTCGTTTCCCGACTTCCACTTACAATCGTGGCGCGATCGCCGAACCTCGCATGATAGAAGCAAATTCCGTCCTGGCGCGGATAGTCTCGGGAACGCGAACGGCGGCGGGCTCGAGTGAGAGAATTCGAACGTCTTCGTAGTCGATGATACCCGCTGATTCCCATAGACTTAATCTGTTCTCGCAGTCTACTGACCTCGGCGGCCAGTGCGTCGTTTTTGCCTTCGTGTGATGCCGGTGGCTCGATTGTGACTACCTTAGCGCGCTGCCCATTACGATTATACGCCTCATCGAGTTTATCCGCTCTCCTGGTCAGTTTCTCGATACTCGTATCGTCCACTGCAGCCAGGACTTCCCTGATGCGATTCCTCCACAAGCTGTGGATGAATTCATCGGAAGCGAGGGGGCTGGCTAATTTTTTAAGTCATTATAAAACTGTGAGGGTTTTCTGTCGCCCATCTCTTCACGTTCGACTAACCTTTCGAACTTGGCGCTGTCCGATTCGGTCAGGGCGCGGATCAGCTCGCTCTTCAATTTATCGTACTGGCCTGTGGCGAGGAGGTTGGTCACTGTATCCTCAATCTTCGCGAGGTAATGTGGGTCGAGGAATCCCATGAGGGCTAAGGATTTTTCATCGCCGTGGAAGATGCCGGCTACCCCGAAATATTTCTCTAAAATGGAAAACCAAATCCTGGTCATCGTGGGCATAAAGGGCGGCACGCGGAACGATGAGCCGGCTGGAGTTCGTTTGCTCTCCTTTTCCATTGTGTGAGTTGCGGACTATGATATTCAAACTGCGACTAGCCTATCGCTGTCACCTCTTACACAAAAATCACGTCGGTATCACCAGTTTGAGATGTATGGTAGCGATTTAGGCTTAAAAACACAAGAGTATATTTAACTGCGTAGTTTATTAAAATATACCCTACGTGTACACTAGACGTATAATACACTTGTTATCTTGATTCGTGATTACGAATAGGTCGGCGCAAAGAAGTATCGACTTAACTGCTACTGCTCGTGTCATTCGATAACAAAGAATGCCTCGCTACCCTGTTCGCTATTTTTATATGCGTCGGAGTTGACAAAAGACGTTGGGATTTAAATTTCCAAGATGTTCTCGAAAAATCAGAACGGACGCTGAACTCTCGACCTTGTTTACAAATGTTGACATTTCGGGTAGTTGACTCGAGGGCATGTGATCACGACAAAAACGACGGAATTTGATTAACCTTCGGTAACCGCCTAAGGTTGTCGAATCTATAATAAACTCATCTTTCAGTAAACACGATTTCTTGTGTAGCGGGTTCACTGGACCGAAACCGATATGAATTTTACCGACGAGTGCCGCTATAGGTGTATAATGAATCCTCAGGCTAGCTAAACATATACTGTTGAGATGCGTTGACATCTGGCAATCATCTTATCCGACGGATAGAGTCTGCGAGTGGCGAGACACGGGACAGAAACCGTTGGAATGTTTACTGTCACGTGCCGCTACCATTATTTCATTTAAGGACAGCTATAGAATTACTCCATGCCTTTATTAGACAAAACTTACATCCCTTGACCGCGGCTACGTTCGGTGACTGGTTGTCGCCTCGAGGCCAAGTGCAGTATCACAGGTTTCGAACAATTACAATCGGAATGGATGGCTACAATTGTTGAATTACAGCTATGGTAGAATCTAGATTACAATGTTACGGGATTTTCCCAAAATTCCAAACGGAAGGTTCCCGTGTTCTTTCATCTCCGATTTATATTTATGCTTGATCTGTCTGGGACCAGTCTGGATATAGCGCAATCTGGCTGGCAAACGATGTATTTGGCAAGAAATGTGGAGTACCAGGCACATAGAATTGTCGACAAATCAGCAACAGCAACGGAGATACGTGGAGTTGAATATTTGAGTCTGAATCTGCAAAACAACAATTACACTGCATATAACAGAGACCAGAGTCGATGTTCTGGCGCGCAACACATTTGCACTCCATCCCGCGCGGCTTGACATCCAACGGTCCACGTGCCATCCTTCGAAACCTCCATAGGCCCAAGGACCCATCATAAGGCCGAAATCCTAACTGCATTGTTCGCACATATGGTCTAAGTCAATCTGTTTGCCCGAAAAGACTTTCTAATTCTAGAAGTGTTTTCGGTCGGTTTTTAGAAAGGTCCTTGGGTTCATTACGCCCTCTTAAGAATTACGGAGAAGGCGAGTATTGGCCTAACTAAAAAAGCGGACATCTACCTAACGGAAATTCTGAGTTTTCCCATAAACAATGTCGCCTAGGACCCACGTTGGTAGGAGGCTTCTTCCTCCTCTCTTCCTTTCTAACATTAGTCATAACCAATCGGCATCGCGGATCATTGCCCTCACTTTCCTAACTAACAATGTAATCAACGAATCCGCGTTCTTCGCTCAAAGGGCACACCAATACCGAGCTTCGTACTCACATCAGAATAAACTTTAGAGTTACATCATCTCTCACGGTGACTAGAGTTCCTGCAATCCCTATAACTCTTACCGTTCCTATATCTCTCAGAGTTCCATCGTCTCTCGCGGTGACTAAAGTTCCTGCAGTCCCTATAACTCTCACCGTTCCTATATCTCTAAGAGCCTCCTATTTCTCTCACAGTATCCACAAGTCCGACAGCTCCTACAGCTCTCACGGACCTAGAGCTCCTATAGCTCACACTCTCATCTAAGAATAATCCATTTCTTCGTTATCTGTATCTTAGACAACGGCGTTCTTACTCAGTGTGATTGTATGAATCGTTGGAAATACATATATTTTTTATAACTTTGTGACTCCCAGTGTTATACCACAACGACTACACCTATTATCCTAAGCGAAATACGGGGATCGAACTATCCGTGGTGTCGATTATTCCAATCGTAACGGGAATTTACGACTCCCATTGACGCGTATTCAAACGACCGCGTCTCCCCGCGATAGCTCGAAAATACAGTCGACATAGCGCAAACCGAATAAGTACTGCATTTGGCTGTAATTGTGGAGTATAGCGCGCATCGCATTTGCGACATGTATCCAATAGCAGCGCTGATACGTTGGTTTGATCATTTAGGCATGAATATGCAAAACAGCAAATACGCTGAATCTGTCAGTGACCAGAGAAGACGTAAGACAGAAGAGATGATAGAATCGGAAGATGTGCTCTGTGCTCACCAGCAAATCAGGAGCATAACGCTCACCGAATTGTCGTCATATCTGCCACAGAAACGGAGATACGTTGCTTTCGATATTCAAGCATGAATATGCTAAACTGCAATTATGGTGTATTTGACAGGGACAAGAGTGAACATAACGCTAAACTACTGATGTGAGCTGTATATGACATCAGATGACAAATATAACGCGCACCGAATTGTCTGTAAGTGTGCCATAGAAACGGAGATTCGTTGGTTCGAATATTTAATACTGAATATGTAAAACTGCAAATACGCAGGGTTCGGCTGGGTCCCGATTTTACATGCATCAAACGGGATAACATGCACTGTGCTTGCCAGCATATTTGGAGTATAACGAGCCTCTAATTGTAGCCATATGTGCCATAGAATCGGAGATACGTCGGATGAATACTTAATCCTGAATATACGAAACTGCAACTACGCTGGATCTGGCTGGGTCCAGATTTTACATAGAGTAAACCGGCATCAGATGTGGAATATAACGCGCATCGTATGACCAATGTTTCTGCAAAACAAGCGGAGATACCTTGATTCGAATATGTAAGCATTAATATCCAAAACTGCAATCACGCTGGATTTCTCCGAGTCCAGTCTTGACAGTGTGCAAACGGGCTGATGTGTGCTGTATTTGGCAGCAAATGTGGAGTATAACATGCATCCTATTGTCGACGTACCTACAATGGATACGGAGATACTTTCACTTGAATAACTAGGCTTGAATATGCAAAACTACAAATACGCTGGATTTGACTCGGTCCGGATTTAACACGGCTTAAACCAGATGAAGCGCTCTGCGTATGGCAGTCAATGTGGAATATAACGCGCATCGTATTGTCGACATATGTGCTATGGAATCGGTGTCACGTTGATTTGAATATCTAAGCCTGAACATACAAAATTGCATTTGGGCTGGATTTTGCAGGGACCAGAGTTGACACAGCACAGACCGGCTGATTTGGCATCATATGTGGAGTATTCTGCGCATCGAATAGGCGACATAGAAACCAAGATACGTTCATTTGAATATGTAATATTTGAAAATTTCTCCAGAAAATGCATAATTGCGTATACGCTTAGTTTAGCTGCGCCCACACGTTACATAGCTCAAACCAGGTAATATACATTGTGTTTGGCAGCAAAAGTGGCGTATATCGCGCATCGAATTGTCGGCATAACTGCAATGCAAACGGCGATACGGTGATTTGAATAATTAATCATGAATGTGTAAAGCAGCAATTTCGCTAGGTTTGACAGAAACCGGAGTTGACATGGTACAAACCAGCAGATGTGCGGTGCACATGACATCGGATGTGAAATGTAACGGGCATCGCTTTGTCGCGATATGTGCAATAGAAACGGAGATACATTCATTTGAATATGTTAACCTTAATTTGTAAAACTGCAGTTAAGCTTGATATGTCGAGGACCAGAGATGATATAATAGCACGAGCCAGTTGATGTGAGCTGTATTTGGCAGGCAATGAGAAGTATATCTCGCATCTAATTGACGACAAATCTGCAATTGCAGCGGTGATACATTGTAGTTAATATTCAATAATGGGCCTATTACGATACCGATAGTATTAGCGTGACTGAAACACATTGCCGTCGCAGTAAAACCATTTTTTTCAAGCTTCACGCTACAGTTCTGAATCCGGACAAGACCGATTCAAGTTCTCGCAAGAGCAAGCAGTCAAATTATGGTACTTACACGAGTTAGAGTCTAATACATTTTATTGGTCCAACATCGATGGGGCGATTTCGCATCGAAATTTTCAGAGGACAGCGTAACCTTCCAACGACGACCGCCGTACGAGCAGCGGATAAACTTATTTCGTGCCTTAGGTTGCCCTCACCACGTCCTCTACTTCTTGATTCTTGGTTGGTAGCTTTAGCGGCTGCAGGTCCGAGAAATTGCATCTTGACCCGCTTTGACGTATGTCGCATGTGACGTCTCACTTTCCGCCGTAGACACTTGTCGGATCTACATACGTTGAACCATTTGCGCGAGACAAGCGCGGCGCTCTGCAGGGACGAGGGATCCAATTTTCGAAGTATCAAGTGCGAAACCTCCAGTGGTAGTTCGGAAGTGATATCTACCTTACTTGGCACGAACAAACCAACGACGCGTAGAAGAGATCTAAAAAACTCCATGTTGCTTCTACTGTTGCGCGAGCACGACCGACGGTCTGGCTAAGAGTGGAGGCTTATATATGTGCTGTTCGTCACGGTGCACTTCGAGTTCCGGTTCCGGGTGAGAGTGCTGGTCAGGCAGAATCGATGGTATGTGCATGTATTTTCACTTACATCGGGTTCACATTATGATTAGAGTTAGAGGCGCGAAACGAATCTTCATTTGGTTTAGACGTTTGTAGTTATGCAATAGAGCAGATATTTACTAGTGTAAATATGATTGTTATATAATTGGCAAGTAGTCGTGGTGATGAGGTACTCGAGAGGCTAATGACAATGATCCTGGGTTCAATAGCAAAGCCGTGGTCAACGGGACAACAGAATTCGTTTTCATCCTGATTCCAAGTTGTACCATACTTCCTTATCTACGGAATAGGTAGGACTGAACAAACTCTTTGTCAAAACATAGAATATCCACCGAGTGTTAAGGCTCTTTGTAACTGGCTAATGTGACCTTACGAGAGAATGATTTTCCGGCACGATGATGCTGCAGAGGAAACCTATGATGGGTGTGTCTATGGGTACCAGAACATCGGATACGTGGAGAAAAGACTTCGCTCGGAAAGAGATTGAAAGTGACGTTACTGTTAATTGGATAATTTCCATGTTGATGGTTAGAGAAGTATGCTAGTAGCCCTTGAGGGAACGTTGCTAGCGGGAAGCGTCGTCCGTGGAAAAATATATTTCACCTATCATCCCGTAGTTGGAACAAAGACTGTTTGCCTGTTTAGGACTGTTAAGGACTTTAGTTAACTAAATCTTAAGGTTTATAATGGGTCCTCAGGCTAGCTAAACATATACTGTGGAGATGCGTTGATATCTGGCAATCATCTTATCCGACGGATGTCTGCGTGTGGCGAGACTGGGGACAGAAACCGTTGGAATGTTTACTGTCGTGTCCCGTCCCAAGTATTTCTTTTAAGGACAGATATAGAATTACTCCATGGCTTTATTAGACAAGACGTTCATCTCTTGACCGCGGCTACGATCGGTGACTGGTTGTCGCCTTGAGGCCATGTTCGGTATCACAAGTTTCGAACAATTACAATCGGACTGGATGACTACAATTGTTTAATTACCGCTACGGTAGAATCTAGATTACAATGTTTCGGGATTTTCCCAAAATTCCAAATAGAATGTTGCGGTGTTCTTTCATCTGCGACTTATATTTATGTCGCTGGTAGTTCTTTCGCATTAGCTTATCGACGGCCTGGCTGGGAACGAATAGGGAAGCGAACTTTTCTGCCCGCGCACCTGGAGTGATGAATTCCTGAGTCCTCTTCGTTTTGCTCGTTTCAAACATCAGGTGGTATTATTTCTTCGCGATTTTCGCTGTAATGGTGTTCAATGTTACCGTGCAATAAAAATTCACGCATTTCGGACGGTCTAAGTGTACGATTACGTTCTTGTTGCTAACTTCAATCGCAATGGTCCTTTTTGCTCTCGATATAAATTGATGCTGTCCGCCGTAGGGTGGTTGTAAGGGGTTTCCGATGTAATCGTGACGTAGAAATACGTAAGACTTTAGACGGCTTCCGTATTTCGACTTGGCCTGTTGCTTCGTTGGTACACAGAATTCTGCCGGCAATCGTATGCCGGTGCCATAAACCATTTCGGCTGTCGTCGTTTTCACGTCCGTAATAACTGTTCGTATGCCTAATAAAACTATTGGCAAGATTTCTACACAGTTGCTCGTATCGTGGCATTTGATTGCTGCTTTTAGTTGTCGGGGCAGGCGATCTACCATCCTGTTGGTCACGGGGTGATAGGCTGTCGTTCGTAAATGCCTAATGCCGAGGAACAGGCATAATTCGTTAAATAAGTTTGACTCGAACTGGCGTCCTTGATCGGTCCTTATCCTTAAAGGTACGTCGAGACGGAATATCCACGTGGAAAGGATGGCTGAAACAACGGTTGCCGCCTCCATGTCGGCGATGGGAACGGCTTCGGTCTAACGCGAAAAACGATCGATTTCCGCCAGGCAATGTCGGTGTCCTAGCGTCCCGTGTCTGGGGGGGTTTGTCATAAGGTCATCGACGTCCTGTAGCTGTTGATCGCTGAGGCATGTGCCCAGCGTCACGTTCCTAATTATGCTCTAGCAGTTTATATTTCTCTAGTCAAGTTGTTTGAATGAACTGTAATTTATACCTGTTAAATCAGTCTATACTTAATTGAACCACCCCGATTATCCTAACAGAAATAAGGTTATCGATCTGTTCGTGGCTGTTAGGAACATGATACATTTACACTGTACATGTGAATGTGCGTGCAAGCGTCAGAGGACGTCCAGGCCTTAGTTGGGACAAAAGACAAGAGTCAGTCGTTTCAAGTATCTGGAAGAGTCGGTTGACAACAAGCGTGCGTGCGAGTAGGATTTTGAGGTCTTAAGAGTATAAGATATATGTATAACAGTTGTGTGCTAAATAAAGGGAATTATTTGCATTTCCGAATCCATTCTATATCTTTTCATGGTAGCAGAGCGTGGTTCATAATTTTGTAAGTTATTTTAGTGCGTGTTTTTCAATATTGCGAGTTAGTTCGTGTGAATTCTCAGTAAGGAAAGAAACGTTCAAAGGTTACAAAGAGGAAAAATACACTTCGAGCACGTAGGAACGCTTGAGTAAGAGATCAGGAATCATTTAAAATGGAGAGATCGGAAATCATGATACCTATTTTCGATGGTGAGGATTACGGTATGTGGAAGCAAAGAATAACGATGCTTCTCAGATGTAAAGAATGCGAGATTGTCACAACTCGTTGAAGACAGGGTGAAGACAGAAACAGACAATGAAGACTGGGACAAAAAGGATCTGGAGGCAATAAATATAATTTATAATGCCGTTACAAATAGACAATTGGAATATATTAGAGAAGAAAAAACGGCATATGGGATAGTAAAAAAGTTTGATAAAATGTACTTGAAAGCGTCGCCGGCACTACAGATCGTATGCAGAAGGAGATAGGAAAAGATAAGACTTGAGAAATACACTGATTCAGCAACGTTCTTTAGCGATTTCGAAAAATTAATAAACGAATTAAAATGTGCGGGTGCACAAGTGAGTGAGAGGGAAAAACTAAATTACATGCTGAATACGTTACCGGAAGAATACACCTACATAGCGGATATAGTAGATGCATGAAAGCAGAAAATCAAACGGTAGCGTATGTAAAAAATAAAATTGAAATAGCGGAGAAGAAAAATAAGTCCAATCGAGAAGAAATGCAAACCAACGCCTTTTCTGCAAAAAAGGAAGGATGCTTCAGACGTGGAAGAGTAGGACATTTTGCGAGAGAGTGTCAAAATGGCGTCGAAGCGGGAAGCAGTAACAGTTTTTGGCGTGGGTCAACATGTGGTCGCAGCAGAGGAAGAGGAAACAAAGGAAATACGAGCAGGAAACGTGGAAATTTCCATCGTCAATCAACAACCGGCACGAGCGAGCATGGTAACTCAAGATCAGGCACATTGATAGCAACGGCGCACGCAGCACACAGCGGCGAGGCGAACGAGATAAGTAATAATGAAGTAATGTGGCTATTAGATAGCGGTTGCACAGATCACATAATTAACAACGTAAATTATTTCGACAATTCTATTGACCTTAAAGAACCGGTAAATATATATTTAGGCGATAATAGATCGATAAAGGCAACAAAAGTAGGGAATGTTATAACTTATTTTGAAGCATTTGGAAAGAAAATGAAATAAATATGAATAACGTTTTTTACGCGAAAGAAGTGTCCGCAAACTTGATTAGTTTAGGCAAGCTAACAGATAATAAGAACACGGTTATTTCAAAAGGAAATATTGCAAAAGTAATAGGTGAGGACAATAAGCTTACAGCGGTAGCGGTTAAAGAAAAGGGAACATATAGAATGAAAAGTATATTGAAAGGGAAAGAGCACTTAGCAAACAGCGCCGAACGTAGTGGTATGAGTAAAAAGGAAAGATGGCATAGGATGTTAGGACACGTAAATTTTAATTATTTAAATATTTTGGGTAAAGAGCAGCTAGTTACTGTATACCGAATGAAATTGAGAAGGAATTTTTGAAATGTAGGGTGTGCATAGAAAGTAAAATGCACAATTTACCATTCAAAAATAATCAAACCAAGGCTAGGGAGATAATGGAAATTATTCATACGGACGTGTGCGGTCCCTTTAAGACTACCGGATTCAATGAAGAGAAATATTTCATCTCATTTATCGATGATTATAGCAAAATAGCTAGAGTTTATTGTATAAAATCAAAGGGTGAGGTCTTTGATTGTTTCGTACAGTTTGTAAATGAAGCCGAGTATTTGACGGGCAAGAAGTTAAAAATATTGAGATGTGATAATGGAAAAGAGTATTTGAATAATCGAATTTATAAATATGCTAGGGATAAAGGTATCAGAATTAATAATTGCCCAACCTACGTACATGAGTTAAACGGGACAGCGGAAAGGTATAATAGAACAGTTATGGACATGGCGCGTTGCTTGTTAGCGGAAGCGAAAGTACATAAAAGGTACTGACCGGAAATAGTTTGTACAGCGGTATACTTCAAAAATCGAATACTGGAAAATACTATAGAGAGAAAGACACCTTTTGAAATATTCTTCGGGAGAAAACCAAGTGTTGAAAATCTACATCTATATGGAAGTAAAGTTTTTGTAAGAAGACCAGAACAAAAAAGAGTTTCTAAATGGGATAAGAAGGCAGATATGGGAATTTTGTTGGGATATAGTGAATCTTACGCCACGAGGCTTAACACAGGCTGTATTTTCTAACCGTCACTCGCGGCCCTACAATGTCTCAGTCAGATCGTCTTATCTGACCGCCGGATCATATACAATGTATCGACGAGCGCATAGCTGTCGCCAAGCAGCGAGTTCTCGAAACGTCGAATTTGGTCCGTTACGTTTTCCACGCAAGAACAGACATACGTGATCATAGGCGCGAACGGTGGCGTGACCTAAGTATAGTGGGGATCGTCTTAAAGATGAGACAAAGAAATCATCTAAAGTCGATCAGTTCCTTGTGACGCGTCGAACGTTACACATTGAGTCAAAGATCTAACGCCGAATTTCTAACATTAAGTCTCATACCGTGCTACTCTATTATTGCAGCGTGATAAGTTATTAAGTGTTTATATCTATTCATTCGTGTATATTAAGTGTTGGAAATATAAATTTTAACTCTGTGAGCCACAGTGTTATCATACCTGAATCACCCCTATTATCTTAATCGAAATACGGGGATCGATCTATTCGTGGTGTCGATCATTCTGATCGTAACGGGAATTTACGTCTCCCGTTGGCGCTTATTCTAACGACCGCGTCTCCCCGCGATAGCTCGAAAATACATGGTCCTTTGAGCCGGATCACGTGCCATCAAAGAAGTGCACTGACCAGTGACTATACAGTGTCACGTGAAATCCACATTCCAACACCTTAGTCAACTGACCAAAGGAGCCGCCACCGGAGAGGAACACCTCCTTCGTTCAGCATCTACACGAGCCCACGCCACACTGTGGCGAGTAAAAACCGACTCTCAGACCAACGCCCACTTGATCAAGGTAAGATCGTTCCTACCACTAAAATCAAACATGGCTCAACCTGACTCGATCAGTACATTGCGGCGGAGACGAAACGGCCTCGCCCGCCGCTTTACGATCACGAAGCGCCAACTCGATGAATACGAAGAGTCTGGGCAAGTAAACAACGGCTACTTAGTATCTTGCCGCAATTCGTTCGACGAGTATTGGAGGAGATTAAGCGCGGTTCAAGACGAGCTAGAAGTGTTAGATCAGGGGGAAATTGCTTGTAGAGCCTCTTTGTTGCAAGAGTATCTGGAGATTAACACACGACTCATAGATCTCTTTGACCAAATACCAGCAACAACCCCCTCGACAACAAAAACACGCGACTCATGCGTGAACCCTGAGCCGACACCAATCACTTTGCCAGAGGTCAGCTTGCCTCAGTTCGACGGTGCCTTCGAGAACTGGACCTATTCCTATGACACGTTCTCATCCACAGTGGACCGCAATGAACATTTGACCGAAGTGCAAAAAGTCCAACACGAGTCGACGCATCAAGTCGAAGCTGTCCAACTCGAGATAGAATTATTAGACTCGGATGGACAATCGCGCGATCTCGAAATCAGAGAGCAATATGAAGATATATACGAGCGGCTAAGACGTAACCAACATGTCGCACGGCAAGCCCCGTCATCGAGACCGTGAACCAGTGAATCCGCCGTTGCTATCAAATCGCCACGAAATGTCTTCATTCAGCCAACCTCTCACGATCCACTGGACCGGAAGGAAGTGAATCCCGTCCAGGACAACAGGAATCAAACTCCGCCGACGGGGAACACCACTTTACATGTTACACCTGACATGGACATCATAGCAGAGAATCTTTCTCCGGGCCCTAACGTGAAGAATTCTCCATCGCCATGGCCGCGAGGAGCCACGCCTGCGAGTGACCCAGATCGAGATAATCTCCACGCTGTTACTACTATGACTAATCATTTAATTGTCGGTAGTTTTCAGAACGCGCCAGCTGATCTCAACACTCGTCCACTAAGCCCACAGATCACTACGTCGGACAAATCGCTGATTTGGTCTTTTGCGGATTGTTGGACTACGCCGGTACAACTACCAGCCATCAGCGAGAAGGCGCAATCCGAAGGGGTCAACGGGGGGAGCCTCATCCCTCAATCAACCATGACCTCCTCTACGTTTCCACAGCCGAAACAAGAACGAGGATGTCCAAATGATATGCAATACTTTCACGGGTCTGATGTTGCAGAAATACCATATAAGAAAGGCGAAACCTGCTCAAGGTCTTACCATGAAACAAGCTACGATACGTGGGACAAGACAACTCAATTGGGTCAGAACATCGAGGGGAGCTCAGGTCCCCAATCAAACACAAAACTCTGCGACGTTGTTTGAATCTGTACCATGCATCATCGGAGTTTCATTCAATGACACCTCGTGGGCCGAGGTGTTCCACGATACTTCATGGGCCAAGCTGTTTCACGACGCGTACTGGATCGTGAATTTCATCGCGCCCTCCGCGCGACGTCGAACCAGACTCCAGGACAGACGAATACCCTCAGCGCACCGGCCTTTCGGCCGTATCATCAAATTCCTCCTGGCGACCACGACATCTTCTGGACGGCCACAGTCCACACGGCAGCAACAATCAACAAGAAGGCGGATAGAAGATTTAATTAACTCTACCTCTACAGAATTTTGATCGGTACCCTCTCAACGGGGGGAGGATGTTACGCCACTAGGCTTAACACAGGCTGTATTTTCTAACCGTCACTCGCGGCCCTACAATGTCTCGGTGAGATCGTCTTATCTGACCGCCGGATCATATACAATGTATCGACGAGCGCATAGCTGTCGCCAAGCAGCGAGTTCTCGAAACGTCGAATTTGGTCCGTTACGTTTTCCACGCAAGAACAGACATACGTGATCATAGGCGCGAACGGTGGCGTGACCTAAGTATAGTGGGGATCGTCTTAAAGATGAGACAAAGAAATCATCTAAAGTCGATCAGTTCCTTGTGACGCGTCGAACGTTACACATTGAGTCAAAGATCTAACGCCGAATTTCTAACATTAAGTCTCATACCGTGCTACTCTATTATTGCAGCGTGATAAGTTATTAAGTGTTTATATCTATTCATTCGTGTATATTAAGTGTTGGAAATATAAATTTTAACTCTGTGAGCCACAGTGTTATCATACCTGAATCACCCCTATTATCTTAATCGAAATACGGGGATCGAACTATTCGTGGTGTCGATCATTCTGATCGTAACGGGAATTTACGACTCCCGTTGGCGCGTATTCTAACGACCGCGTCTCCCCGCGATAGCTCGAAAATACAGTGAAGTAGGTTACAGAGTCTTATTAGGTGGGAAAATAACAATAGCGAGACATATCTACTTTACCTGGCACGAACAAACCAACGACGCGTAGTAGAGATCTAAAAAATTCCATGTTGCTTCTACTGTTGCGTGAGCACGACTGACGGTCTGGCTAAGAGTGGAGGCTTATATATGTGCTGTTCGTCACGGTGCACTGCGAGTTCCGGTTCCGGGTGAGAGTGCTGGTCAGGCAGAATCGATGGTATGTGCATGTATTTTCACTTACATCGGGTTCACATTATGATTAGAGTTGGAGGCGCGAAACGGATCTTCATTTGGTTTGGACGTTGTAGTTATGCAATAGAGCAGATATTTACTAGTGTAAATTTGATTGTTATATAATTTGACAAGTAGTCGTGGTAATTAGGTACTCGAGAAGCTAATGACAATGATCCTGGGTTCAATAACAAAGCCGCGGTCAACGGGATAACAGAATTCGTTTTCATCCTGATTCCAAGTTGTACCATACTTCCTTATCTACGGTATAGGTAGGACTGAACAAACTCTTTGTCAAAACATAGAATATCCACCGAGTGTTAAGGCTCTCTGTAACTGGCTAATGTGACCTCACGAGAGAATGATTTTCCGGCACGATGATTCTGCAGAGGAAAACTATGATGGGTGTGTCTAAGGGCACCAGAACATCGGATACGTGGAGAAATGACTTCGCTCGGAAAGAGATTGAAAGTGCCGTAACCGTTAATTGGACAATTTCCATGTTGATGGTTAGAGAAGGATGCTAGTATCCCTTGAGGGAACGTTGCTAGCGGGAAGCGTCGTCCGCGGAAAAATAGATTTCACCTATCATCCCGTAGTTGAAACAAAGACTGTTTGCCTCTTTAGGACTGTTAAGGACTTTAATTAACTAAATCTTAAGGTTTACAATGGGTCCTCAGGCTAGCTAAACATATACTGTTGAGATGCGTTGACATCTGGCAATCATCTTATCCGACGGATAGAGTCTGCGTGTGGCGAGTCACGGGACAGAAACCGTTGGACTGTTTACTGTCACGTGCCGCTACGATTATTTCATTTAAGGACAGCTATAGAATTAATCCATGCCTTTATTAGACAAAACGTTCATCCCTTGACCGCGGCTACGTTCGGTGACTGGATGTCGCCTCGAGGCCAAGTGCAGTATCACAAGTTTCGAACAATTACAATCGGACTAGATGACTACGATTGTTTAATTACAGCTATGGTAGAATCTAGATTACAATGTTACGGGATTTTCCCAAAATTCCAAACGGAAGGTTCCCGTGTTCTATCATCTCCGATTTATATTTATGCTTGATCTGTCTGGGACCAGTCTGGATATAGCGCAAACTGGCTGGCAAACGATGTATTTCGCAAGAAACATGGAGTACCAGGCACATCGAATTGTCGACATATCAGCAACAGCAACGGAGATACGTGGAGTTGAATATTTGAGTCTGAATCTGCAAAACAACAATTACACTGCATATAACAGAGACCAGAGTCGATGTTCTGGCGCGCAACACATCTGCACTCCATCCCGCGCGGCTTGGCATCCAACGGTCCACGTGCCATCCTTCGAATCCTCCATAGGCCCAAGGACCCATCATAAAGCCGAAATCCCAACTGCATTGTTCGCACATATGGCCTAAGTCAATCTGTTTGCACGAAAAGACTTTCTAATTCTAGAAGTGTTTTCGGTCGGTTTTTAGAAAGGTCCTTGGGTTTGTTACGCCCTCTTAAGAATTACGGAGAAGGCGGGTATTGGCCTAACGAAAAAAGCGGACATCTACATAACGGAAAATCTTAGATTTCCCATAAACAATGTCGCCTAGGACCCACGTTGGTAGGAGGCTTCTTCCTCCTCTCTTCCTTTCTAACATTAGTCATAACCAATCGGCATCGCGGATCATTGCCCTCACTTTCCTAACTAACAATGTAATCA
The DNA here is from genome assembly GCF_024516045.1 of Bombus affinis. Lineage (NCBI taxonomy): Eukaryota > Metazoa > Arthropoda > Insecta > Hymenoptera > Apidae > Bombus > Bombus affinis. The sequence continues at coordinate 387,343 of NW_026108836.1, forward strand.
ACGAATCCGCGTTCTTCGCTCAAAGGGCACACCAATACCGAGCTTCGTACTCACATCAGAATAAACTTTAGAGTTACATCATCTCTCACGGTGACTAGAGTTCCTGCAATCCCTATAACTCTTACCGTTCCTATATCTCTCTGAGTTCCATCGTCTCTCGCGGTGACTAAAGTTCCTGCAATCCCTATAACTCTCACCGTTCCTATATCTCTAAGAGCCTCCTATTTCTCTCACAGTATCCAGAAGTCCGACAGCTCCTACAGCTCTCACGGACCTAGAGCTCCTATAGCTCACACTCTCATCTAAGAATAATCCATTTCTTCGTTATCTGTATCTTAAGCAACGGCGTTCTTACTCAGTGTGATTGTATAAATCGTTGGAAATACATATATTTTTTATAACTTTGTGACCACCAGTGTTATACCACAACGACTACACCTATTATCCTAAGCGAAATGCGGGGATCGAACTAACCGTGGAGTCGATTATTCCAATCGTAACGGGAATTTACGACTCCCATTGACGCGTATACAAACGAACGCGTCTCCGCGCGATAGCTCGAAAATACAGTCGACATAGCGCAAACCGAATAAGTACTGTATTTGGCTGTAATTGTGGAGTATAGCGCGCATCGCATTTGCGATATGTATCCAATAGCAGCGCTGATACGTTGGGTTGAACATTTAGGCATGAATATGCAAAACAGCAATTACGCTGAATCTGTCAGTGACCAGAGAAGACGTAAGACAGAAGAGATGATAGAATCGGAAGATGTGCTCTGTGCTCACCAGCAAATCAGGAGCATAACGCTCACCGAATTGTCGTCATATCTGCCATAGAAACGAAGATACGTTGCATTCGATATTCAAGCATGAATATGCTAAACTGCTATTATGGTGTATTTGACAGGGACAAGAGTGAACAAAACGCTAACCTACTGATGTGCGCTGTATATGACATCAGTTGTCAAATATAACGCGCACCGAATTGTCTGTAAGTGTGCCATAGAAACGGAGATTCGTTGGTTGGAATATTTAATACTGAATATGTAAAGCTGCAAATACGCAGGGTTCGGCTGGGTCCCGATTTTACATGCATCAAACGGAATAACGTGCACTGTGTTTGGCAGCAAATTTGGAGTATAACGAGCCTCTAATTGTAGCCATATGTGCCATAGAATCGGAGATACGTCGGTTTGAATACTTAATCCTGAATATACGAAACTGCAACTACGCTGGATCTGGCTGGGTCCAGATTTTACATAGCGTAAACCGGATGATGTGCACTGTACTTGGCATCAGATGTGGAATATAACGCGCATCGCATGGCCAATGTTTCTGGAAAACAAGCGGAGATACCTTGATTCGAATATGTAAGCATTAATATCCAAAACTGCAATTTCGATGGATTTCTCCGAGTCCAGTCTTGACAGTGTGCAAACGGGCTGGTGTGTGCTGTATTTGGCAGCAAATGTGCAGTATTACGTACATCCTATTGTCGACGTACCTACAATGGATACGGAGATACTTTCACTTTAGTAACAAGGCTTGAATATGCAAAACTACAAATACGCTGGATTTGACTCGGTCCGGATTTAATACGGCTTAAACCAGATGAAGCGCCCTGCGTATGGCAGTCAATGTGGAATATAAAGCGCATCGTATTGTCGACATATGTGCTATTGAATCGGAGTAACGTTGATTTGAATATTTAAGCCCGAACATAGAAAATTGCATTTGGGCTGGATTTTGCAGGGACCAGAGTTGACACAGCGCAAACGAGCTGATGGGCAATGAAACTACAGCAAATGCGGAGTACAAGGCGTATGGCATTGTCGACATATGTGCAAAAGAAGCGGCGAATCTTTGAATGCAATATTTAAGCATTAACAACAAAAACTACAATTACGCTGGATTTTACAGGGTCCAGAGTTGACATAGCACAGACCGGCTGATTTGGCATCATATGTGGAATGTTCTGCGCATGGAATAGGCGACATAGAAACCAAGATACGTTCATTTGAATATGTAATATTTGAATATTTCGCCCGAAAATGCATAATTGCGTATACGCTGAGTTTGGCTGCGCCCACACGTTACATAACTCAAACCAGGTAATATACATTGTGTTTGGCAGAAAAAGTGGCGTATATCGCGCATCGAATTGTCGGCATATCTGCAATGCAAACGGCGATACGGTGATTTGAATAATTAATCATGAATATGCAAAGCACCAATTTCGCTAGGTTTGACAGAGACCGGAGTTGACATGGTACAAACCAGCAGATGTGCGGTGCACATGACATCGGATGTGAAATGTAAAGGGCATCGCTTTGTCGCCATATGTGCAATAGAAACGGAGGTACATTCATTTGAATATGTTAACCTTAATTTGTAAAACTGCAATTACGCTTGATATGTCGAGGACCTGAGATGATATAATAGCACGAGCCAGCTGATGTGAGCTGTATTTGGCAGGCAATGAGGAGTATATCTCGCGTCTAATTGACGACCAATCTGCAATTGCAGCGATGATACATTGTAGTTAATATTCAATAATGGGCCTATTACGATACAGATAGTATTATCGTGACTGAAACACATTGCCGTCTCAGTAAAACCATTTTATTTCAAGCTTCGCGCTACAGTTCTGAATCCGGACAAGACCGTTTCAAGTTCTCGCAAGAGCAAGCAGTCAAATTAAGGTATTTACACGAGTTAGAGTCTAATACATTTTATTGGTCCCACATCGATGGGGCGATCTCGCATCGAAATTTTCAGAGGACAGCGTAACCTTCCAACGACGACCGCCGTACGAGCAGCGGATAAACTTATTTCGTGCCTTAGGTTGCCCTCACCACGTCCTCTACTTCTTGATTCTTGGTTGGTAGCTTTAGCGGCTGCAGGTCCGAGAAATTGCATCTTGACCTGCTTTCTCGTATGTCGCATGTGACGTCTCACTTTCCGCCGTAGACACTTGTCGGATCTACATACGTTGAACCATTTGCGCGAGACAAGCGCGGCGCTCTGCAGGGACGAGGGATCCAATTTTCGAAGTATCAAGTGCGACACCTCCAGTGGTAGTTCGGAAGTGATATCTACCTTACTTGGCACGAACAAACCAACGACGCGTAGTAGAGATCTAAAAAACTCCATGTTGCTTCTACTGTTGCGCGAGCACGACCGACGGTCTGGCTAAGAGTGGAGGCTTATATATGTGCTGTTCGTCACGGTGCACTTCGAGTTCCGGTTCCGGGTGAGAGTGCTGGTCAGGCAGAATCGATGGTATGTGCATGTATTTTCACTTACATCGGGTTCACATTATGATTAGAGTTAGAGGCGCGAAACGAATCTTCATTTGGTTTAGACGTTTGTAGTTATGCAATAGAGCAGATATTTACTAGTGTAAATATGATTGTTATATAATTGGCAAGTAGTCGTGGTGATGAGGTACTCGAGAAGCTATAAATAAAATAGCTATAAATAAATTCCCTTTATTTAGCACACAACATTTATACATATATCCTATACTCTAAAGACCTCGAAATGCTACTAGCACGCACGCTTTTTGTCAACCGGCTCCTCCATATACTTCTAACGCCTGACTTTTGTCTTTTGTCCCAACTAAGGCCTGGACGTCCTCTGACGCTTACACGCACATTTACATGTACAGCTTAAATGTATCATGTTCCTAACACGCCTCCTTACATTTATACTGTACACTTAATCGTATTTACATGCTTTGACGAATTACGTAACAGAAACTTTAACACTTATTGCTTTATCTACATTCCTCTTAGTTTACATTCATCCATGACCTAAACCTTTCGAATTTCTCTCTACGCAGTGAATTCGTAAAAATATCCGCAGTATTTTCGCCTGTAATTACTTTAAATATGTTTATCTTATTCTCCTTTAAGCACTCGTGAACGTAGTGCTAATGAACTTCAATGTGTTTAGAATTTTTTGTAAAATTTCCGTGCTTGGCTATACTTATCACTCCAGAGTTATCCTCATAAATTTTTACAGGGTTATCGTCTAGATTTACATTGAAGATTTTCATAATTTCCCTAATGGACATTAATTCACTCACCGCTTCCGATAGAGCTACATACTCTGCATACGTCTAGTCTTTTGTCACACACCTTTGTTTTTTAGACTTCCAACCAATTACATTTCCATACAATCTAATTACATATTCAGAAGTCGATTTCCTTTCTAAATGATCTCCTGCCTAATCAGCGTCCACATAACAATCCATCGTTTCACATTTTTCGTTCCTTTTATAATCTAATCTTAAATCTCTAGTCCGGTACAAATATTTCAATATTTGCATTGCATATTTAAAGTGTGTCTCATTACAACAATCTTGAAATCTACTCAAATAATTCACACTATAATTTATATCGGGTCTGGTATTTTCACTAATATACAACAATGCGCCAATTAAATTTTTGTATCCAATATCCTCTCTATTTATCTCAGCTTTTTCAATTCTTAAGTTGGTCTCCATAGGTGTACAGTACAATTTGCTATTTTGTAACTTACATTTGTTTGCTAATGATTCAATGTATTTCTTTTGGCTTAATCTTATTTCATTTTTGAAATAATCATAGTCTATATTTATTCCAAGATATTCTTTGACTTCATCTAAATCTTTCATTTCAAATCTATTAGTTAATAAGTTCTTTACCCTTTGTATCTTCCTTTTATTTTTACTACAAATTAGCAAATCGTCTACATACATTAGCAAATAAACAACATTTTCTCCCTCTCCATGTGTATATAGGCACAACTCTATGTTATTCTTCTTAAAACCTAATCTCGTCACATACTTATCAAGACACTCATACCACTCCCTTCGACTTTCTTTTAACCCATAAAGCGCTTTCGATAGTTTACAAACTCTATTCGTTCCGTCCGCATATCCCTTTGGTTGATTTACATATACCTCCGAGGTTACTTCACCATTTAAAAAAGCAGATTCTACATTCATTTGCTCGATAATTAATCCATTTCGACAACAATATGTTAGCAATATCTTGAAGGTCTAATTACTCGCTACTGGGGAGTATATGTCATCGGCTACGTTTCTTTGTTGGAATCCTCTTACCACTAATCAAGCCTTATACGTGTCATCTGATTTTCTCGTGTAAACCCATTCTACATCTAATACGTCTTTGCCTTTTACCCTTTCTACCAATTTCCAAGTTTTATTCTTATAAAGACATTCTATTTCCTTATCCATAGCTTGTTTCCAATCTTCACTATCTTCACAACAAATCGCCTCCTCAAATGTACAAGGGATATCTACACTACAATAATTTGCATGGATTTCACTAATGATTTCTTTTTCTGGATATCTTACTGGAGTTCTCCTATTACGTGTAGATCTTCCAGGGATGTTTAAGCTTTCAAGACTGTTATCATTTTCATCTTCCCTACTTTCTAACTCTTCCTTATTCATGTTTACCAATAAATCATTATCATCAATGTCATCGTTATCTTTATCGAATGAATTCTTCACAAAACCGATACATTTTGTGTCTGTTTCTATGACCTCTACATGTCTCGCTATTGTTATTTTCCCACCTAATAAGACTCTGTAGCCTACTTCACTATATCCAAACAAAATTCCCATATCTGCCTTTTTATCCCATTTTGAAACTCTCTTTTGTTCTTACAAAAAATTTACTTCCATATAAATGTAGATTTTCAACACTCCCGAAGAATATTTCAAAAGGTGTCTTTCTCTCTATTGTATTTGCCAGTATTCGATTTTTCAAGTATACCGCTGTCCAATCAATTTCGAGCCAGTACCTTTTATGTACTTTCGCTTCCGCTAACAAGCAACGCGCCATGTCCATCACTGTTCTATTATACCTTTCCGTTGTCCCGTTTAATTCATGTACGTAGGTTGGGCAATTATTTATTCTGATACCTTTATCCCTAGCAAATTTATAAATTCGATTATTCAAGTACTCTTTTCCATTATCACATCTCAATATTATAAACCTCTTGCCCGTTAAATTCTCGGCTTCATTTACAAACTGTACGAAACAATCAAAGACCTCATCTTTTGATTTTATACAATAACTTCTAGCTATTTTGCTATAATTATCGATAAATGAGATGAAATATTTCTCTTCATTGAATCCGGTAGTCTTAAAACCGCACACGTCCGAATGAATAATTTCCATTATCTCCATAGCCTTGGTTCGATTATTTTTCAATGGTAAATTTTCCATTTTCCTTTTCATGCACACCCTACATTTCAAAAATTCCTTTTCAAATTCATTCGTTATACCAGTGACTAGCTGCTCTTTACCCAAAATATTTAAATATTTAAAATTTACGTGTCCTAGCATCCTATGCCATCTTTTCCTTTTACTCATATCACTACGTTCGGCGCTGTTTGCTAAGTGCTCCTTCCCTTTCAATATACTTTTCATTCTATATGTTCCCTTTTCTTTAACCGCTACCGCTGTAAGCTTATTGTCCTCATCTATTACTTTTGCAATATTTCCTATTGAAATGACCTTGTTCCTATTATCTGTTAACTTGCCTAAACTAATCAAGTTTGCGGACATTTCTTTCGCGCAAAAAACATTATCCACATTTATTTCATTTTGCATTCCAAATGCTTCAAAGTAACTTATAACATTCCCTAATTTTGTTGCCTTTCGATCTATTATCGCCTAAATATATATTTACCGGTTCTTTAAGGTCAATACATTTATCTAAATAATTTACGCTGTTAATTATGTGATCTGTGCAACCGCTATCTAATAGCCACATTACTTCATAATTACTTATCTCGTTCGCCTCGCCGCTGTGTGCTGCGTGCGCCGTTGTTATCCATGTGCTTGATCTTGAGTTACCATGCTCGCTCGTGCCGGTTGTTGACTGACGATGGAAATTTCCATGTCCCCTGCTCGTATTTCCTTTGTTTCCTCCTCCTCTGCTGCGACAACGTGTTGACCCAAGCCAAAGCTGATATACTGTTTCCCGCTTCGACGCCATTTTGACACTCTCTCGCAAAATGTCCTACTCTTCCACATCTGAAGCATCCTCCCTTTTTTGCAGAAAAGGCGTTGGTTTGCATTTCTCCTCGATTGGACTTATTTTTCTTCTCCGCTATTTCAATTTTATTTTTTACATACGCTGCCGTTTGATTTTCGGCTTTCAGTGCATCTACTATATCCGCTATGTAGCTGTATTCTTCGGGTAGCGTAATCAGCATGTAAGTTAGTTTTTCCCTCTCACTCTCTTGTGCACCAGCACATATTAATTCGTTTATTAATTTTTCGAAATCGCTAAATAACGATGCTGAATCACTGCAGTTCTCAAGTTTTATCTTTTCCAATCTCCTTCTGCATACGACCTGTAGTGCCGTCGACTCTTTCAAGTTTCATGTCATCAAACTTTTTTACTATCTCATACGCCGTTTTTTCTTCTCTAATATATTCCAATTGTCTGTTTGTGATGGCACTATAAATTATATTTATTGCCTTCGGATCCTTTTTGTCCCAGTCTTCACTGTCTGTTTCTGTCTTCACCCTAGTTGTGACAACCTCGCATTCTCTATACTTGAGAAACGTTGTTATTCTTTGCTTCCACATACCGTAAATATTCATCGAAAATAGGTATCATGATTTCCAATCTCTCCATTTTAAATGATTCCTGATCAGTTACTCAAGCGTTCCTACGTGCTCGAAGTGTATTTTTCCTCTTTGTAACCTTTGAACGTTTCTTTCTTTACTGAACACTCACTCGATCTAACTCGCAATATTGAAAACCATGAACTAAAATAACTGGCAAAACTATGAACCACGCTCTGCTACCATGTAAAGATATAGAATGGACTCGGAAATACAAATAATTCCCTTTATTTAGCACACAACAGTTATACATATATCTTATACTCTAAAGACCTCGAAATCCTACCCGCACGCACGCTTGTTGTCAACAGACTCTTCCAGATACTTCTAACCACTGACTCTTGTCTTTTGTCCTAACTAAGGCCTGGACATCCTCTGACGCTTATACACACATTCACATGTACAGTGTAAATGTATCATATTCCTAGCAGAATTGTTATGCGACTGATGCATCAACATACCATGCAAGAAGAATTGGAAACTAGGACAAAAAGGAAGAGCTTTGAAAGAGATACTTATAATCATAGTAAACGACAAAAAATTCGTATATGTTCAAGTGAATCTGACGAGGAGGATATTGATGAAAAGGTAGTTGACAATAGAAGAATACAAGTAATAACACAAGAGTCAAACAATCTCCTCGATAACGGCAAAAGGATGATGCGAATGATGGGATATAAGGCGGTTACGGCCTCGGAAATAATGAACAAGGTCGTTTAGAGTCAGTTCAAGCACCTAGACAGCATGGTCGCAGAGTCTTTGGACATCATGTTCCTGGACGTGAAGATTCAGGTCTTAAATGGAATCCTGCAGAGGAAGTTATAAAGTTTGTAAAAGATATGAAATGGTGATATGAAAAGTTGACCACAGATGATGAAATTGATTTCTGTTGTGAAGATATAGTGAAAACTGTTATCAATGCGAAAACGGTATTCGCCCATTTGGATGACGTTGAAGTGCGTCGAGCAAGGACACGTTGTAATCCTCATGAAACAATTCGTGGTGCACTTTTTTTAAATCGTGCTACTGTTAAAATGGCGAATACAGATAGAGCATGTAACTTTATGTTTACTAACCCAAAAGGTTTGAGGGAGAATGGGCTGCTATACTTTGCAGATGTATGTGCTGGGCCAGGAGGTTTTAGGGAACATATTCTATGGCGAATACGAATTCAAATTACGAATTCAAATACGAATTATTTCAACCCCCCCCCCCCCCGACTAGTATAGGTAGCCTTAACTCAAATACATCTGACAGTTACAACAACAAAGACTCCGTTATTAGTCCACATGATCTTCGTCCTCTTCACACGCGACAACTACAGAGGTAATACCGGAAAATATAATTAATAAGATGGTCTTCTGAGTGGTTTAATTGCAATAGTATTTGGGATGAAATATACTTTTTCAAATCATATGCGGCATTTCGTATAATAACTGAATGGTTATAGGAAAGAATGATGACGTTAAACCGTACGATACGATTGCATAGCATATTTTATAATTGTATAACAAATACTTCCCGCAGGGAGGGCTCGCTTATGTGAGCCTATGAGGGCTGGCAAACCCACTTTCCCGAAGCCAGGGGGACCGTCGGGACAAGTGTCTCGCATACGCGAGTCCCTATCTACTCCGCAGGGAAGGTCGTCGGGGGTGAAAGGGTTTTAATTACTATTACATCCTCTCTACGTGGCCTTGGGCAGTAGCGCACCCACGATCCTGATGCCAAGGATGAGACCGCCGGGATAAGTTCCCGGGTACAAAAGTACCTTGAGGCCCCCGCTTACGTGAGTCCCATCTGGAACGCCGAGCTCGGTTAGCAGGTCGCTGGCCGGCAGTCAGATGGCCGTACATCCATACGATATTCCCACCAACGACTAAGGTTGGTACCACGGGCGGTCGAGTTACAGCCCGGAGGCAGTAGCGACCCCTCTGATCGGCCAATTAATGGGTATGGACACGTGGTGGCAGTGGTTGATGGACAAGATGCTGGCAAGAGGGCCGATTTAAGGTGGAGACTCCACCGAATGGCCTTCGGCGGGTGAGCAGCGTCCCACCTGCTCCGAAACCGTACTGGTGAGACGGGAGGGCTTAGAATGTGCCCCGTTCGACCTGATACGAGCGACAGCTCCTGCAGACTAAGCTGATCCAGGGAGCAAGGTATTGGGTGCCTTGTGCGATGGTTGGGCGTAATCTCAACTCCTATGGTCCTAGGGGGCCCGGCTACTGTGTGGAATTATATTCGAGGAAAGCACCCGTTACCAAAAGACAATGCTATTTGTATAACAAATATTTAGTCGACACAATTTGTCTTTATTTGGAATGATTAGATACCTGCTTGTGGCAGCTGCTCCCATAATAGAATAAGTTGCAGTACCTTAGTCTAGAATCCATTACTTCCCAACATCAATATTTGACTCAGGTCTTTTATAATGAAATATGTAGAGGACAGGGTATATGGGAAGTTTGACCGTCAGACTTACTTGAGGTTATCGATTGTCGTCGTAATCGCCGAATTTACTTAAAATAATAAAGTAAGGTACAGCCTATGGGCCCTGAGTCGTAGATACAATGTGTAAAAATATTCCATAAATGTTCGTCACGAAATTCAGCAGATCGCTCGTTGATACCCGTAGGTATTCGAAGATACTTTACTCTTTGTGTTGCCTCGGTTTACTTATACTGGTCGGGGCGGAAGTCGGAAGATTCAAAATCGACTTTGTTCGAAGTAGCGGCAACATTTTTATGATCCGAGTGTATTTACTTGTATCCTTACGATCCTGATACTCCGAGGCAAAATAACAATAGGATTTGAATTGCCCTCTGGCTCATATGCCGCAACAAATTTTTATAGTTTGTGCTCATGTATAGGTACTTATGAACTATCTAAAATATATGTCGGATTGAAGTCAGGATTATGGAGATGGGCGTTTAATGAATTTTCATTGGAATTAGCCATTGCCGTGATACAATGGAGAGTTTATTAGCACGGGCTTATTAACAAGATTACGCACTAGTGATGATGACCTTAGGTTCGAAACGAATCCGCGGTCACGGGATGGTAAACGTATGTTCTCGCACTGTTCAAGTCTAACTCTTTATTAACTAGATGCGATGTATTCGCTGGTTGTAAGGTGGCACTGTCATTCGTCGATGAGATCGTACGAAAGAATGAATCTCCGTCTCGACGATGTCGTCGAGGAAAACTATATTGAGTGGGTCTAAGGATATGAGATCCTCGGATTCGTCAAAGAAAGCTTTCGTTCAAAAGGAGAGGGAAATTAGCGCTGTTGCTAATTGGTCGATCTCCATATCGGCGTTTTGAAAGAGATGCTGGCCGCCCTTGAGGGGAGGTTGTTGACGGGGGGCAACGCTCGTGGAGGATAGGTTTCTCCTATCTTTCCGTAGTTGCAACAAAGTCTATTTGACGGACTTCGCTTGACTAAATCTTAAGATCTATAGCGGGTCCTTACGTTAGCTAAACATACGCCACAAAGGCATGCCGACACCCGGCGATCATCTTACCCGAAGGACAAAATCTGCGTGTGGCGGGCCGCGGGATAGAAACTATTGAAGTATTTACTGCCACGTATCGCTACGACTATTTCTTTTAAGGAGAGGTATAGAGTTACTCTGTGCCTTTGTTAGATAAAACGTTCATCCCTTTGACCGCGGCTACGTTCGGCGACTGATTGTCGCCTCGAGCCCAAGCTCATGATCATAAATCTCGAACAATCGGAGCGGCATTCGTTTAATCCAAGTTACAGAGTTGCGGTATTCCCGCGAATCCAAGGAGGAGCTCCGGCGTTCTTTCATCTCCGACACGGCCATTCTGACTATCACACGTCCTCGGGTGTAGCTACAATATTGAGAGTTTTCTTAACGTTAGTCTCGGCTTATTTAGACATTAAGTTAAATTGTAAACAATTAACATTGTTTACAATTGTAAACAATTAACATTGTTTACAATTTAACTTAATGTCTAAATAAGCCGAGACTAACGTTAAGAAAACTAAATAAGCTGAGGGTCCAGTGTAACAATAAAATTTTGTTCGGAGGTTTGACAACGAAAGGAATAGAAGAGAACATGAATTAGTAACGTTGTAATTAATATTGGAAGTGCTAGTTGCATCCTGTGGGTTATCAGTCGGGTCATAACGGCGAAATGGACCAGTCTCGATTTCGTACCCCAATGGATCTCGTTTTTCTAGATCGCACGACCGCACCAAACTTCGTAACGCTGTAGCTCATGGTGCGCGTGAACACATCACTTGCCCCTTTACCGAGCTTCATAACTCTATAGCTCATGGTGCGCGTGAACACATCACTTGCCCCTTTACCGAGCTTCATAACATACTCCGTAAGGTGCTACGGTCTTTGTGCTAAGGATCTTCCGAGATCGAGGTACTCATGTCGTCGTGGTCACTGTTATTGCCGTCACTACCGACGTCCAACTCAGCGGGAACGCGACTGTCCGGCATTTTTCTTAATCTGTCGTGACTGTCTTTATACGATCGTTTACCGTCTAGCGTTTTTAGAATATATCTATCTCCTTCCAAAATCTCGGTTATTACAAATGGACCCTTGAATTTCGGCTCTAGCTTGGTTTGGTTTCTTTCCTCGTTCTTGCGTAGTACGAAGTCGCCGAGGTTAAACCTAACCACTTTAGCTTTGTTCCTATCAAATCTTTCTTTGTCGTATTGGGCGTTACTTTCTATGTTCTGTACGGCCTGCTGCCTTACATCGGAGATATCGACTTCTTTTTCTTCAATATTGTCGGGTAGCAATAGGTCATACGGTCTCGCCGATCTACCGATTAGTAGTTGTAAGGGGCTCGAATTAGTCACGCGGTTGACGGTGCAGTTCAACGCTAGCTGCATTTCCCCAATCGCGTCTTGCCACGGCCGCCCGGTCGTCTCTACTGTCGTGAACATGTTTTTCAACGTGCCCATAACACGTTCTACTTGTCCGTTAGCCCTACTGGCACCGGTCGCTATCAAGTGAACTTTAATTCGTTTGCTTTCGCAGAACTCGCGAAATTCTTTACCCGTAAAACACCTTCCCTGGTCCGCTATTATCCGACAGGGACTCCCGAATAAAAATATAGCGGATTTAAGCGCTTTAATGGTGTTAAAAGAATCTATCCTACGAGTATGATGCAGGTATACGAATTTAGTGAAGGCGTCGATCAATACAATGACGTACTCCTTCGAATCGCTTTTACCACTCAGCTTGCCCGTTATATCCATGTGGACCGTGTGCCAAGGTATGCTGGCCTTGGGTATGGGATGCAGTTCGGCTTGTATCTTACCTGAACTAGCCTTCGAAACTCTACAAGCATGGCAGTTCTCTACGAACTTGCGAACGTACTTCGCCATTCCTTCGAACCAGTAATACTCGTACAGTTTCTCGAGCGTCTTATCCCAACCCAAGTGCATAATTGACTGATGCACATGGTTAATAACGGACCACCTAAACCCTCTTGGAACAATAGGTAAACTGAGAGTCCTGCCTCTTCTTTGAATTTTCGGTGGAGAGTACCGGACCGTAATTCGTAAGTATTCGCGATGTCTTCCGCGAGCTCATCATTTTGCAATTTTTCGACAATTCCCGAAATTTGGGGGTCACGACGTTGTTCGGCTAGTAGCCAGTCTTCCGAAATTTCGGCCAGATTAACCATTTTCTCTTTGATTTTGTCGAATCTAATAGGGTCAACGCCTGTGGGATTTCGCGAAAAGAAATCTACGTGGGCCATTCGCTTGCCCTCCCGATACACAATGTCGAAGGTAAACGTTTGCAAGTAAGCCCACCACCTGTGTACCCTGTCATTCAAATGTACTTTGCTCTTAGACGCTTTTAATGAATTGCAGTCCGTGACGACAAGAAATTCCCGTCCGTGCAGGTAGTGGCGGAAATGTTTTATGGCGTTTACAACAGCTAATGTTTCGAGTTCATAAGAGTGATATCTGGATTCCGTGAGGCTGGTTCTTTTACTATAGTATTCCACTACTCGATTTTTACCTTCCACCTTGTGCATCAAAATAGCCCCAAATCCTTCGGAGCTAGCATCGGTATGTAATTCTATTGGGTAATTGGGGTCAAATAGCATTAACACCGGTGCGTCGGTCAGAACGGAGATTACCTCTTGTCTTATTTTTTCGTGCCTGTCCGCCCATGTTATATTCTTACTGCCGGACGTAAGCGCGTATAAGGGTTTTAACAATTGCGAAAATTTAGGGATGAACTTCCGAAAGTACGAGGCTAGCCCTATGAACTGCCTGAGCTGTGTGACGGTCGTCGGCGCGGGTAGGGAGCTTAAGGCATATACTTTACCCGGGTTGGGACGGACTTCTCCGTTCTGGATTACGTATCCCAAATAGAGTATCGACGTCTTCAGGAAAGAGCACTTAGAAAAGTTAAACGAAAACCCGGCGTTTACAAGGGTACTTAACACGATGTCCAACCTCTCTAAGGCTTGATCTATTGAGTCGGCGATAATTAGGACATCATCCAAATAGACAACGACGTAGGAATACGCAAGGTCGCCCAGGGCATTGAAAATGGCCCTCTGAAAAACGGACGGTGCATTTTTCAATCCGAACGGCATCGTTACGTACTCGTACTGTCCGTCAGGTGTAACGAACGCCGTGTATTCCGCCGAATTGGGATGTATAGGAATTTGGTGGAACCCGCTGGCCATGTCCAGGCTAATGAAGTATTTCGCCGTTTGTAACCTCGCGATTTGGTCCGCGATAAGGGGTAGGGGGTACCGGTCCGCGACCGTATTCTTATTCAACGCTCGAAAATCTACGCACAATCTATCCGAACCGTCCTTTTTCTTCACGAGTAGCATGGGGCTCGCGAACGGCGAATTGCTAGGTCTTATAATGTTAGCTCTGAGTAGTTCGCTGATTCGCGCTCGTACGATCCTCCGCTCTTCCTCGCTAAGTCTATAGGGGCTTCTTTGGACGGTGATGTTAGGGTCGATCAACCGTATTTCTAATTGGCCCGTATTTACGCGGGTACGTGGGAAACCCGTGATGAACGAGTTTTTGAATCTGTCGAGAATGGAAATTAATCGGTCTTTATCGTCGCCGAGTACCTCGGTGTCTACATCATTGAGGTCGATCGCAGGTTCGGCGATATTATTACAGACATTAACCGTTTTCGACTTACAAATATCGAGGTTATTGCGCGTCATGAGTACGTCGAAGCCTTGCCTTAAAATTTCGCACCCAATAATAATATCGTGTTTTAAGTAATTGTCGGCAAGGACGTGAAAAATTACCTCCAGTGTAAGACCGCTGATACATACGGCGGACAGAATTTGGGTCGTACTCTTAACGCAAGTATTCCCAATTCCTCGCATTACTACTATCTCGGTCGTTCTCTTGCCGGAAAATTTTGAAGCTACCGATTTTTTGATTAATGAGCATTCAGCTCCGGAATCAAAACAAAACAGGAACGACTCACCCTGGTGACTTAATTTACTGGTCGGGGCCTCCACCACACAGAGGTTAACCTGTCGCTCCTCTTTCGTAGCAGGGTTTCCTCTACGTAAGGTCGGGCAGTTGGGCGCGATGTGGCCCTCCTCGTTACACCTGTAGCAGGACACCTTCGAAGACGTGGCAGCCCGGTTTTCCCCTGATTTTCGATTGCGTTTCTCCGCCTACAGTCTTGTCCTCTCGCGGCACTCAGATGCTTTATGTCCGTGTCTACCGCAGTGGTAGCACTTGTGTCGGGAATCAGAAGGCTTATGCCGTTTAGCTTCGGGACTCGCGGAGGAGTTGCTTACTGAAGACGCCGGCCTCTTCACAGAATCGGAGAGCACTGTCATTTCGCCTGTGAGCTGGTCCTCGGTCTTGATATCGTTCGTGAGTGCTATCCGTAGGACGCGCTGGTCCTGTGAACCTATATGAAGGAGCATGATAGAAGCAAATTCCGTCCTGGCGCGGATAGTCTCGGGAACGCGAAAGGCGGCGGGATCGAGTGAGAGAATTCGAACGTCTTCGTAGTCGATGATACCCGCTGATTCCCATAGCCTTAATCTGTTCTCGCAGTCTACTG
This sequence comes from Bombus affinis, assembly GCF_024516045.1. NCBI lineage: Eukaryota > Metazoa > Arthropoda > Insecta > Hymenoptera > Apidae > Bombus > Bombus affinis. The sequence continues at coordinate 403,069 of NW_026108836.1, forward strand.
ACCTCGGCGGCCAGTGCGTCGTTTTTGCCTTCGTGTGATGCCGGTGGCTCGATTGTGACTACCTTAGCGCGCTGCCCGTTACGATTATACGCCTCATCGAGTTTATCTGCTCTCCTGGTCAGTTTCTCGATACTCGTATCGTCCACTGCAGCCAGGACTTCCCTGATGCGATTCCTCCACAAGCTGTGGATGAATTCATCGGAAGCGAGGGGGCTGGCTAATTTTTTAAGTCATTATAAAACTGTGAGGGTTTTCTGTCGCCCATCTCTTCACGTTCGACTAACCTTTCGAACTTGGCGCTGTCCGATTCGGTCAGGGCGCGGATCAGCTCGCTCTTCAATTTATCGTACTGGCCTGTGGCGAGGAGGTTGGTCACTGTATCCTCAATCTTCGCGAGGTAATGTGGGTCGAGGAATCCCATGAGGGCTAAGGATTTTTCATCGTCGTGGAAGATGCCGGCTACCCCGAAATATTTCTCTAAAATGGAAAACCAAATCCTGGTCATCGTGGGCATAAAGGGCGGCACGCGGAACGATGAGCCGGCTGGTGTTCGTTTGCTCTCCTTTTCCATTGTGTGAGTTGCGGACTATGATATTCAAACTGCGACTAGCCTATCGCTGTCACCTCTTACACAAAAATCACGTCGGTGTCACCAGTTTGAGATGTATGGTAGCGATTTAGGCTTAAAAACACAAGAGTATATTTAACTGTGTAGTTTATTAAAATATACCCTACGTGTACACTAGACGTATAATACACTTGTTATCTTGATTCGTGATTACGAATAGATCGGCGCAAAGAAGTATCGACTTAACTGCTACTGCTCGTGTCATTCGATAACAAAGAATGCCTCGCTACCCTGTTCGCTATATTTATATGCGTCGGAGTTGACAAAAGACGTTGGGATTTAAATTTCCAAGATGTTCTCGAAAAATCACAACGGACGCTGAACTCTCGACCTTGTTTACAAATGTTGACATTTCGGGTAGTTGACTCGAGGGCATGTGATCACGACAAAAACGACGGAATTTGATTAGCCTTCGGTAACCGCCTAAGGTTGTCGAATCTATAATAAACTCATCTTTCAGTAAACACGATTTCTTGTGTAGCGGGTTCACTGGACCGAAACCGATATGAATTTTACCGACGAGTGCCGCTATAGGTGTATAATGAATCCTCAGGCTAGCTAAACATATACTGTTGAGATGCGTTGACATCTGGCAATCATCTTATCCGACGGATAGTGTCTGCGAGTGGCGAGACACGGGACAGAAACCGTTGGAATGTTTACTGTCAGGTGCCGCTACGATTATTTCATTTAAGGACAGCTATAGAATTACTCCATGCCTTTATTAGAAAAAACGTTCATCCCTTCCGTTCGGTGACTGGTTGTCGCCTCGAGGCCAACTGCAGTATCACAAGTTTCGAACAGTTACAATCGGACTGGATGGCTACAATTGTTGAATTACAGCTATGGTAGAATCTAGATTACGATGTTACGGGATTTTCCCAAAATTCCAAACGGAAGGCTCCCGTGTTCTTTCGTCTCCGATTTATATTTGTTCTTGATCTGTCTGGAACCAGTGTGGATATAGCGCAAACTGGCTGGTAAGCGATGTATTTGGCAAGAAACGTGGAGTACCAGGCACATCGTATTGTCGACACATTTCCAACGGTATCGGAGATGCGTGAATGTGAATATTTAATTATGTATATTAAAAACTGCAAGTACCTGGATTTGAATCTATACTGATCTTATATAGCGTAATTCGTATGATCTGCACTGTATTTATCGGCAAATATGGAGTATATCGCGCATCCAGTTGTCGACATATCTGCAATAGAAACAGCGATACGTTGATCTGATTGTTCAGGCATGAATATGCAAATCTGCAATTACACTGGATTTGACAGGGTTCAGACTTGACGTAGCTCTAACTAGCTGATGTGAACTGTATTTGGCAGGAAATGTGGAGAACAAGGCACATCGTATTGTCTGCATATCTGCATTAGAAACGAAAATAGGTTAGTTTGCATATTTAAGTCTGAAAATGTAAAAATGGAGGGTTTACGCCTGGATTTTACATCGGCCAGAGTTGATGTCAATTTGTCCAACCGTGGGGAGATTTGATCGCGTCGAAGCGTGTCAACGGGAGACGCAAATTCCCGTTACGATTCTAAGAAACGACACCGCATATTGATCGATCCCCTGATTTCCGTTAAGATAATAGGGTGGTTGCGATGGTATAACTCTGCGACCAACAATGTTATTGATGAGAATTGTGGATCTTGATGTCCGAAATATTGTTATGGAAACATAAAATTTACACTAGTCTTTACTAATAACGTAGACACATTTTTATTTTATAAACGATTTTTAGAATATTTATCGTTACACAGCTGCACGCGTCTCAGCACTTTCTTCCATACCCGACCTTATGTAGACTGTTAACCGACCGAACTGTTTACATTCGTCTGTTTTTCAGTCGCCGCGCACACACATATCTCCACACACTGATATCCACATACAAACATCTCCACTACGCACTCGACCTAGTCCAGCACAAAAATTTTACATATCTCAATACACCTCCTTAATTATTGTGCTGCATATTCATTTCCTTTTGTGAAAATTAAACCATTTTTAAAAGTAATCTAAAATTTTCAAAATTATTTCTTCCTAGAGCCTTCGTTAGAATATCTGCTACATTGTTTTCTGAATTTACTTTTATAACGTCAATCTCTTTATTTTCCCAACTTTCATTTACAAAATGGAAATGTACTTCAATGTACTCATAATTTTTTGTCAAGTTTCCAAATTTTGATATCGCAATCGCTCCAGAATTATCTTCGTAAATTTTTAGTGGTCTCTCGATCATTATTTTGAAATTTTTCAATAATTTCTTTACAAATTTTATTTCACTCACTGCTTCTGACAAAGCTACATACTCGGCGGCTGTTGATGATTTTGTCATGCTGTTTCGCTTTCTCGATTTCCAGTAAATTACGTTTCCGAAAAGTCTTATGATAAATCCCGTAGTAGTCTTGTAGTAGTCTTATGATAAATCACCGTCAACAAAACAATCAATGATTTCAGCGTTCAAATTTCTTTTATAAGTCAGCCATAATTTTCTGGTTAAATATAAGTATTACAAAATTCTCAACGCATATTTATAATGTGTCCCGTCGTAACTGTTTTGAAATCGACTTAAATAGTTTACACTATAACTAACGCCTAATCTTGTTCCAGTACTAATATATAATGAAGCTCCTATGAGGTTTCTATATCTTATATCGTCTTAGGCTGACTGTGCGGGTTCTAAATTTAAGTTTTTTTCCTTTGGTGTAAAATATAGTTTACTATTCTCTATATTCTATCGTTTCGCTAATGACTCTGTATAACTACTTTGATCTAATTTCATCTCACATTTCTTATTCTCACATTTCGTATTCAATGTTTATTCCTAAGTAAGTCTTTACTTCACCTAAGTCTTTCATCGATTTGTTTGACAATTTATTTTTAATTTCATCTATTTTTCTTTTGTATTTACCACACATTAATAAGTCATCCACGAATAGAATTAAGTATATAACATGATCGCTCTCATACTTCATATACAAACAATAATCACTCTCACTTCTGTAAAAACCTATTTTAAATACTTACAAACCTAGTTTACATACTTTCCCGCTTTTATCGGCGTAACCCATAGGTTGTTTTACAAATACTTCCGATTTTATAGTTCCGTTTAGGAATGCTGTTTCTACATCCATTTGCATAATCATCGAACCATAATGACAACAATAAGATAGCAATATCTTCAGCGTTTGCATTTTTGCCACTGGAGAGTATAAATCTTCCGGTATTTCCTTTTGTTGGAAACCCCGAACAACTAGTCGCGCTTTCTTACGATTATCGGATTTATTCGTATATACCCATTTCAAATCTAATACCTTTTTATCTTTTGGTTTCTCTACTAATTGCCAGGTTTTCATTTTTGACTAAACTATTTAATTCTCGATCCATTGCTTCTTTCCATGAGCTGCTGTGATCTCCACTTAAAAGCTTCTTCATAGGTTTGAGGACTGCCTGCGCTAACTACATTCACATGAATGAAATATGAGCTCGTTTGGCCATATCTTTGAGGTTTCTTTGTTTCCCGTCCTGGCCTTCTCAAATTATTTTCTATGTCCTCAAGTTTTTCTTCTGATTCGTTACTTAATTTCCTCTCCTTTTTTATTACAACCTGCTCGACCTTTTCGTCACTTGTTTCACTTTCATGAATTTCGTTTGTATCCGAATGTTCTTCAAAATCCTTTTCCGTTTCATTATCTGATTCATCCATTCCTTGAAATCCTACTAAGTTATCATTTTCACCTATAAATTATACGTGTCTTGCAATTATAATTTTATTATTAACTAAGGTCCTATATCCAACGTTTTCATAACCTGCAAGTATTCCAATATCTGCCTTTTTGTACCATTTCGAATTTATTTTAATTTCAGATACTCTTACGAAAACTATGCTCCCGTACAATCTTAAATTAATTATATTCGGTTTCCTTCTTAACAATATTTCGATTGGTGTTTTATTTTCACATGTTTTCGTAATGGTTCTATTTTTTAAGTACACCGCGGTTCTAACCATCTCCGACCAATATTTAATATTTAGTTTCGAATCATGTAATAAGCATCTAGCGGAATTCGTGATTGTCCTACTGTAGCGCTCAGCTGCTCCATTTAACTAGTGAACATAAGGTGGGCATGGTTCTAGGAAAATTCCCGTTTCCCTATTTAGATTGTACATGTTTTTGTTCATATATTCTTTTCCATTATCGCATCTTAGTCTCTTTATCTTCTTACCAGTAAGATTTTCAACTTTATTTATATAATTAAGGATTCAATCGTAAACCTCATCTTTCGATTTCAAAGTATAAATTAATGCGCACTTACTATAATCGTCTATAAATGTTAAGAAATATTTAAACCTGGTATTTTTATGAGGTCCATTTAAATCGGTATGTACCAATTCTAAAATCTCGCGTGCTCTACTACAGTTACTCTGGATAGGTACATTGTGCTATTTATTTTGCATACACGCACCACATTTTAATTGAACTTGCTCCAATTTTTCTGGCATTCTCTCAATTAATTTTTTCTTACACATCGTATCTAAATAATTAAAGTTTACATGTCCTTGGATTCTGTGAAATTTTTCCCTGTTCGTCATTTTTTCTACATGTTTGGCGTGAGATTCTTGCCTTCCAATGTAACTAGTTATTTTATATAAACAATGATCTTTGAATGCGATCCCTATCAACTTTCTATATTTGTTATAGATCTTTGAAGTATTCCCTGCTGAGACTCTCTTATTTTTATTCGTTACTCTCGCATAGCTAACCAAGTTATTATCCATTTCTTCCACATAAAATTCATTTGACATTATAATTTTAACCCTTCTTTTGTTTACTTCAAAGTAAGTTAAAATTTTTCCAACTTTTGTTCCTTTTAATGTTCTACCGTCTCTTAGTTTTACATTTATCGGGTTCTTTAAGTTTTCGTACTCAATAAAATACGAGTCATCATTTACAATGTGATCTGAACATTCACTATCCAATATCCGATCTATTTTTCGCGTATCGCTGGTATATACTGTGATAGTATCCTTACTATAATCGCGCTGCACTCGCGTTAGGAAGGAGTCAATACCTTGGTCGTCGTAGTCCTGGCTGTTTAAATAATTTCCGTCTTGTCGACTTGCCCCATTGTTGCGTTGCTGCCAACCTCTGCTTCGTCCTCGTTGACCAAATCCACGCTGAACATATCCTCGTCTTCTCTGGCCAGAACCTCGTCCGCCGCGACCCCTATTCTGCTATGGCTGATTCGCACCTCCTTGCCATTGCGTTCCTCCATTGATTCCGCCTCTACATGTATTCGTGCAATTTTTTATCACGTGGCCGTACTTTCCACAGCCATGGCACTTTATTTCTCTCTTTTCTCAACTTTGAAGACATTTGACCATTTCCTATCACTTTTACTCTCCCTACGTATTTCCCACATTATAATTTTATTTTTTAAAAAATCACAAGTTCAATCACTTTCTTTCAATGAGTCGATTAAGTCATCAATATAAATCAATGATTCTGGTAGTGTTTTCAGCATGTAATCGAGTTTTTCACGTTCACTTACGTTTGCACCAACACCCTTTAATTCATTTATCGTCTTCTCAAATTCCGTGAAAAATGAACCTGATTCCTCAAAATCTATCAACCTCATCATGTCGAGTCTACTTCTTATACAAAGTTGCAATGCTGTTGATTCCTTCATATACATCTGATCAACTTTTGTAATTATTTTGTAAACAGTGTTTTGATCACCAACAAATTCTAATTCCTCATTTGTTATACTACAATAGATGTAGTTCATCGCCCATTGATTCTTTTCATCCCAATTATCTTTCGCATCCGTGTCCATTTTCTCTCGTGTATCCAATTCATAACATTTTGTACACTTTAAATACATTAATATTCTTTTCTTCCACGCTTTGTAATCACGTACATCGAATACTTGCATTTTAGTTTTATCGTCCATTGGCATCTTGATTCGTCTTTTCATCTTCACCCTTTTTTCAAAAATAGTTCTCACTATACAGATTCCTTTTATCTGCTCCGCCAACAGCCTTTTTATCTCTTCAGAACATATTTCCAATTCTTTCAAAATGAACCTTTTTTATACATTCACGACCGGTTACACGTGGTCCCATAACCTTAAATCTCGTCAACCACGATTTTTGCTACCATGTTGAGAATTGTGCATCCTGATGGCCGAAATATTGTACGCTGGCCATTACTATTGACGTAGACACATTTTTATTTTATAAACGATTTTTAGAATATTTATCGTTACACAGCTGCACGCGTCTCAGCACTTTCTTCCATACCCGACCTTATGTAGACTGTTAACCGACCGAACTGTTTACATTCGCCTGTTTTTCAGTCGCCGCGCACACACATATCTCCACACACTGATATCCACATACAAACATCTCCACTACGCACTGGACCTAGTCTAGCACAAAAATTATACATATTTCAATATTTATGAAATATGTATTTCCAACAACTTTGTACAACAACACAAGTTAGTAACTCCGCCGTTTATGATATAGGTGACGAAGAAATGGATTGATCTTATATGAGTGAATCCGGGTAGATATATTGTCTGATCTGAAATCCTAGATTGAGTATGCATAGATAGGTGGTTTTCGAAGAAGTCATGGGTGTAGAGAGTATTCGAACCGAGATATAACTCGAATTCCACTCGTACATACTTACGGAGGAAAGCTCGGTATGTAGGTAATTTTTGAACAAAGAAAGCTGATTCGTTGTTCACTCTTTTTGTTATGAAAAGGGAGGACAAGGATTCGCGATACCCATTGGGTATGATCAGCGTTAATGAATGAAGATAGGAGGAGTAAGCATCCTACCAACGTGGCTCATGGGTGACCTTGTTCATGGGAAAATCCACACATTTTCATCAGATAAATGTCCGGTTTAATATTATATAATTACCGGTTTTCCCATTATATAACTACCAGCTTTTCAGTAGTTTCTAAGAGCGCACAATAAACATAAGGACTTTTCTAAGAAATACACATCAATCAAAAACATTTAAGAAATTGGACGTGCAAGATGAAAGGGACCATCTAGAATTACTTAAAAAGTCTAAGTTTATGGTGGGTCCTTAGGTTTGATGAGGGTGTAAATAACAAATGACGGCACTATGACAATGGTTCCGGCAACGTTTTCGCGGTCAACGGATGCTGAACTCTACACTACGTTAGCGTCTAAGATGCACTACATGTTAGAGCAAGGAGCAATTACTACGTATAAGAAAGACAGGTCGATTGCTGATGAGATCGCATTAGAGAGTGTCGTCTCTCCATCACGGCGACGCTGTCCAGGAAAACTATGATGGGTGTGCCTAAGGTCACAACATCATCGGATTCGTGGAGAAAATTCTTCGTTCGGAAAGTGAGGGAAATTGGCGTTACTGTTATTTGGTCAATTTCCATGTTGGTGGTTAGGGAAGGGTGCTAGCCGCCCTTAAGAGCTTCGAGAAGAGGTAGCGTCGTTCGTGAGAAAAATAGATTTCTCCTATTTTCTCGTAGTTGGAACGAGGACTGTTTGTCGGTTTGAAGGACTTTAGTTAAACAAATCTTAAGATTCATAGCCGGTCCTCGGGCTAGCTGAACATATACTGTCGAGACGTGTCGACATCTGGTAATCATCTTACTCAAAGAATAGAGTCTGCGTGTGGCGAGCCACGGGACTGAAATCGTTGAAATGCTTACCGTCGTGCCCCGTCCCAAGTATTTCTTTTAAGGAGAGCTATAGCGTTACTTCATGTCTTTGTTAGACAAAACGTTTATCCCTTGACCGCGACTACGTTCGGCGACTGGTTGTCGCCTCGAGCCCGAGCTCACTATCATAAATCTCAAATAAGTACAGTCGGATCGAATGACAACAGTTTCATAATACGGCTATGGTGAAATCTAAATTACAGTACTAGGAGTCTTCCCAAAATTCCGAAGGGAAGGTTCCGGTGTTCTTTCATCTCCGACATATATATGCATGATCTGCCTGGGACCAGTGTGGATATAGCGCAAACTGGCTGGTAAGCGATGTAGTTGGCAAGAATTGTGGAGTACCAGGCACATCGAATTGTCGACATATCAGCAATAGCAACGGAGAAACGTAGAGTTGAATTCTTGAGTCTGAATCTGCGAAACTACAATTACACTGCATATAACAGGAACCAGAGTCGACGTAGAGCAAAGCGCATAAGTACTGAATTTGGCTGTAATTGTGGAGTATAGCGCTCATCGCATTTGCGACATTCGTATCCAATAGCAGCGCTGATACGTTGGTTTGAACATTTAGGCATGAATATGCAAAACAGCAATTACGCTGAATCTGTCAGTGACCAGAGAAGACGTAAGACAGAAGAGATGATAGAATCGGAAGAGGTGCTCTGTGCTCACCAGAAAATCAGGAGCATAACGCTCACCGTATTGTCGTCATATCTGCCATTGAAACGAAGATACGTTGCTTTCGATATTCAAGCATGAATATGCTAAACTGCTATTATGGTGTATTTGACAGGGACAAGGGTGAACAAAACGCTAACCTACTGATGTGCGCTGTATATGACATCAGTTGTCAAATATAATCGCGCACCGAATTGTCTGTAAGTGTGCCATAGAAACGGAGATTCGTTGGTTGGAATATTTAATACTGAATATGTAAAGCTGCAAATACGCAGGGTTCGGCTGGGTCCCGATTTTACATGCATCAAACGGAATAACGTGCACTGTGTTTGGCAGCAAATTTGGAGTATAACGAGCCTCTAATTGTAGCCATATGTGCCATAGAATCGGAGATACGTTGGTTTGAATACTTAATCCTGAATATACGAAACTGCAACTACGCTGGATCTGGCTGGGTCCAGATTTTACATAGCGTAAACCGGATGATGTGCACTGTACTTGGCATCAGATGTGGAATATAACGCGCATAGCATGGCCACTGTTTCCGGAAAACAAGCGGAGATACCTTGATTCGAATATGTAAGAATTAATATCCAAAACTGCAATTTCGATGGATTTCTCCGAGTCCAGTCTTGACAGTGTGCAAACGGGCTGATGTGTGCTGTATTTGGCAGCAAATCTGCAGTATTACGTACATCCTATTGTCGACGTACCTACAATGGATACGGAGATACTTTCACGTGAATAACAAGGTTTGAATATGCAAAACTACAAATACGCTGGATTTGACTCGGTCCAGATTTATCACGGCTTAAACCAGATGAAGCGCTCTGCGTATGGCAGTCAATGTGGAATATAAAGCGCATCGTATTGTCGACATATGTGCTATTGAGTCGGAGTAACGTTGATTTGAATATTTAAGCCCGAACATACAAAATTGCATTTGGGCTGGATTTTGCAGGGACCAGAGTTGACACAGCGCAAACGAGCTGATGGGCAATGTAACTACAGCAAATGCGGAGTACAAGGCGTATGGAATTGTCGACATATGTGCAAAAGAAGCGGCGAATCTTTGAATGCAATATTTAAGCATTAACAACAAAAACTACAATTACGCTGGATTTTACAGGGTCCAGAGTTGACATAGCACAGACCGGCTGATTTGGCATCATATGTGGAGTATTCTGCGAATCGAATAGGCGACATAGAAACCAAGATACGTTCATTTGAATATGTAATATTTGAATATTTCGCCTGAAAATGCATAATTGCGTATACGGTGAGTTTGGCTGCGCCCACACGTTACATAACTCAAACCAGATAATATACATTGTGTTTGGCAGCAAAAGTGGCGTATATCGCGCATCGAATTGTCGGCATATCTGCAATGCAAACGGCGATACGGTGATTTGAATAATTAATCATGAATATACAAAGCAGCAATTTCGCTAGGTTTGACAGAGACCGGAGTTGACATGGTACAAACCAGCAGATGTGCGGTGCACATGACATCGGATGTGAAATGTAACGGGCATCGCTTTGTCGCCATATGTACAATAGAAACGGAGATACATTCATTTGAATATGTTAACCTTAATTTGTAAAACTGCAATTACGCATGATATGTCGAGGACCAGAGATGATATAATAGCACGAGCCAGCTGATGTGAGCTGTATTTGGCAGGCAATGAGGAGTATATCTCGCATCTAATTGACGACAAATCTGCAATTGTAGCGATGATACATTGTAGTTAATATTCAATAATGGGCCTATTACGATACAGATAGTATTATCGTGACTGAAACACATTGCCGTCTCAGTAAAACCATTTTATTTCAAGCTTCGCGCTACAGTTCTGAATCCGGACAAGACCGTTTCAAGTTCTCGCAAGAGCAAGCAGTCAAATTAAGGTACTTACACGAGTTAGAGTCTAATACATTTTATTGGTCCAACATCGATGGGGCGATCTCGCATCGAAATTTTCAGAGGACCGCGTAACCTTCCAACGACGACCGCCGTACGAGCAGCGGATAAACTTATTTCGTGCCTTAGTTTGCCCTCACCACGTCCTCTACTTCTTGATTCTTGGTTGGTAGCTTTAGCGGCTGCAGGTCCGAGAAATTGCATCTTGACCCGCTTTCTCGTATGTCGCATGTGACGTCTCACTTTCCGCCGTAGACACTTCTCGGATCTACAAACGTTGAACCATTTGCGCGAGACAAGCGCGGCGCTCTGCAGGGCGAGGGATCCAATTTTCGAAGTATCAAGTGCGATACCTCCAGTGGTAGTTCGGAAATGATATCTACTTTACTTGGCACGAACAAACCAACGACGCGTAGTAGAGATCTAAAAAATTCCATGTTGCTTCTACTGTTGCGCGAGCACGACTGACGGTCTGGCTAAGAGTGGAGGCTTATATATGTGCTGTTCGTCACGGTGCACTGCGAGTTCCTGTTCCGGGTGAGAGTGCAGGTCAGGCAGAATCGATGGTATGTGCATGTATTTTCACTTACATCGGGTTCACATTATGATTAGAGTTAGAGGCGCGAAACGGATCTTCATTTGGTTTAGACGTTGTAGTTATGCAATAGAGCAGATATTTACTAGTGTAAATTTGATTGTTATATAATTTGACAAGTAGTCGTGGTAATTAGGTACTCGAGAAGCTAATGACAATGATCTTGGCTTCAATAACAAAGCCGCGGTCAACGGGACAACAGAATTCGTTTTCATCCTGATTCCAAGTTGTACCCTACTTCCTTATCTGCGGTATAGGTAGGACTGAACAAACTCTTTGTCAAAACATAGAATATCCACCGAGTGTTAAGGCTCTTTGTAACTGGCTAATGTGACCTCACGAGAGAATGACTTTCCGGCACGATGATGCTGCGGAGGAAAACTATGATGGGTGTGTCTAAGGGCACCAGAACATCGGATACGTGGAGAAATGACTTCGCTCGGAAAGAGATTGAAGGTGACGTTACTGTTAATTGGACAATTTCCATGTTGATGGTTAGAGAAGGATGCTAGTAGCCCTTGAGGGAACGTTGCTAGCGGGAAGCGTCGTCCGTGGAAAAATAGATTTCACCTATCATCCCGTAGTTGAAACAATGACTGTTTGCCTGTTTAGGACTGTTAAGGACTTTACTTAACTAAATCTTAAGGTTTATAATGGGTCCTCAGGCTAGCTAAACATATACTGTTGAGATGCGTTGACATCTGGCAATCATCTTATCCGACGGATGTCTGCGTGTGGCGAGACTGGGGACAGAAACCGTTGGAATGTTTACCGTCGTGTCCCGTCCCAAGTATTTCTTTTAAGGACAGATATAGAATTACTCCATGGCTTTATTAGACAAAACGTTCATCTCTTGACCGCGGCTACGTTCGGTGACTTGTTGTCGCCTCGAGGCCAAGTGCAGTATCACAAGTTTCGAACAATTACAATCGGACTAGATGACTACGATTGTTTAATTACAGCTATGGTAGAATCTAGATTACAATGTTACGGGATTTTCCCAAAATTCCAAATAGAATGTTGCGGTGTTCTTTCATCTGCGACTTATATTTATGTCGCTGGTAGTTCTTACGCATTAGCTTATCGACGGCCTGGCTGGGAACGAATAGGGAAGCGAACTTTTCTGCCCGCGCGCCTGGAGTGATGAATTCCTGAGTCCTCTTCGTTTTGATCGTTTCAAACATCAGGTGGTATTATTACTTCGCGATTTTCGCCTTAATGGTGTTCAATGTTACCGTGCAATAAAAATTCACGCATTTCGGAAGGTCTAAGTGTACGATTACGTTCTTGTTGCTAACTTCAATCGCAATGGTCCTTTTTGCTCTCGATATAAATTGATGCGGTCCGCCGTAGGGTGGTTGTAAGGGGTTTCCGATGTAATCGTGACGTAGAAATACGTAAGACTTTAGACGGCTTCCGTATTACGACTTGGCCTGTTGCTTCGTTGGTACACAGAATTCTGCAGGCAATCGTATGCAGGTGCCACAAACCATTTCGGCTGTCGTCGTTTTCACGCCCGTAATAACTGTTCGTATGCCTAATAAAACTATTGGCAAGATTTCTACACAGTTGCTCGTATCGTGGCATTTGATTGCTGCTTTTAGTTGTCGGGGCAGGCGATCTACCATCCCGTTGGTCACGGGGTGATAGGCTGTTGTTCGTAAATGCCTAATGCCGAGGAACAGGCATAATTCGTTAAATAAGTTTGACTCGAACTGGCGTCCTTGATCGGTCCTTATCCTTAAAGGTACGTCGAAACGGAATATCCACGTGGAAAGGATAGCTGAAACAACGGTTGCCGCCTCCATGTCGGCAATGGGAACGGCTTCGGTCTAACGCGAAAAACGATCGATTTCCGCCAGGCAATGTCGGTATCCTAGCGTCCCGTGTCTGGCGGGGTTTGTCATAAGGTCATCGACGTCATGTAGCTGTTGATCGCTGAGGCATGTGCCCAGCGTCACGTTCCTAATTATGCTGTTAGGAACATGATACATTTACACTGTACATGTGAATGTGCGTGTGAGCGTCAGAGGACGTCCAGGCCTTAGTTGGGACAAAAGACAAGAGTCAGTCGTTTCAAGTATCTGGAAGAGTCGGTTGGCAACAAGCGTGCGTGCGAGTAGGATTTCGAGGTGTTTAGAGTATAAGATATATGTATAACTGTTGTGTGCTAAATAAAGGGAATTATTTGTATTTCCGAACCCATTCTATGTCCTTACAGTGGCGTCGATTATCTGATGGTAACGGGAATTTACAACTCTCGTTGACGCGAAACATAGTTGATTTTGTTTAAATGCTAGTTATAGTTTCGCGTGATTAGGGGCAGAAGGAAAGAAGGCTATACACGAATCATTTATAAACCACATAAGAAGTATGGGCGAAAATGATTTGAAATAGTATTTCTTTACTCAGATTGCCTTATTTTCATATTGCTATTATAACATAAATGTCATAGTAGAAACCCGGATGATAAATAAATGGCTTATTCCGTTAAACAAATTATTGCCTTTCTGAATTAAATTAGAGACTTTCAATAATCCTCAACTACGAAATTTATGTTGATTCTTTTATAAATGGTGCATGCCTGTCAGTTAGATATTATAAGAACGAAGAGTTTACCATTAAAACTTTAAGATTTCGACAAAAGTTTTAAAGCGTAGGCGTCACTGTGTAGATACGTAGGTAGGTAAATTTAGGTCAACCGGATGTAGAGTTAGTGCCGCATTGACTACACTGGTCTTTACCTTTCTCTCATTGCGTTCGTCAGATAATTAATATAATTTACATGTTATTATAAACTGTATTATAAATTATTGTAAATTTTTGTACATAATATATATTGTTGAGGTCAATAAATTCAAAATTTAGGGAACAACGAATTCAAGTATTATCCTGTGCTGTCGGGTTACTATTGGTGGCGGGGCAGTAGCCGCTTAGGGTACGTGGGCGTTGCCTCTGGGCCGCTTCGGTCAATCTCACTCCGCGAGTAGTTGGGAACGGCTATGTCGAAGTCAGTTATGAAAGTGCGCAGTGGTTTCTCAGTCTGATTCGTGTATTTTCCATGTATGTTATATCAGATTTCTTGGATATTATTTCGTCACAGTGTAAAATGTGTCTTTTTTATACTTGCGAACTGGTTAATTCTATCGTTGTTACTGAATATTATAATATTCTTGTACGTTAGTGTATTTGTATTGGTATAGAATGGATTCGGAAATACAAATAATTCCCTTTATTTAGCGCACAACATCTATACATATATCTTATACTCTAAAGACCTCGAAATGCTACTAGCACGCACGCTTGTTGTCAACCGGCTACTCCAGATACTTCTAACGCCTGACTCTTCTCTTTTGTCCCAACTAAGGCCTGGGCGTCCTCTGACGCTTACACGCACATTTACATGTACAGTTTAAATGTATCATGTTCCTAACACGCCTCCTTACATTTATACTGTACACTTAATCGTAGTTACATGCTTTGACGAATTGCGTAACAGAAACTTTAACACTTATTGCCTTATCTACATTTCTCTTAGTATACATTCATCCATGACCTAAACCTATCGAATGTCTCTCTACGCTGTGCTTTCGAAAAAATATCCGCAGTATTTTCGCCTGTACTTACTTTAAGTATGTTTATCTTGTTCTCCTTTAAGCACTCGTGAACGTGGTGCTAATGAACTTCAATGTGTTTAGAATTTTTCCAAAAATTTCCGTGCTTTGCTATACTTATCACTCCAGAGTTATCCTCATAAATTTTTACAGGGTTATCGTCTAGATTTACATTGAAGATTTTCATAATTTCCCTAATGGACATTAATTCACTCACCGCTTCCGATAGAGCTACATACTCTGCATACGTCGAGGCTTTTGTCACACACCTTTGTTTTTTAGACTTCCAACCAATTACATTTCCATACAATCTAATTACATATTCAGAAGTCGATTTCCTTTCTAATTGATCTCCTGCCTAATCAGCGTCCACATATCAATCTATCGTTTCACATTTTTCATTCCTTTTATAATCTAATCTTAAATCTCTAGTCCGGTACAAATATTTAAATATTCTCATTACAACAACCTTGAAATCTACTCAAATAATTCACACTATAACTTATATCGGGTCTGGTATTTTCACTAATATACAACAATGCTCCAATTAAATTTTTGTATCCAATATCCTTTCTATTTACCTCAGCTTTTTCAATTTTTAAGTTGGTCTCCATAGGTGTACAGTACAATTTGCTATTTTGTAACTTACATTTGTTTGCCAATGATTCAATGTATTTCTTTTGGCTTAATCTTATTTCATTTTTGAAATAATCATAGTCTATATTTATTCCAAGATATTCTTTGACTTCATCTAAATCTTTCATTTCAAATCTATTAGTTAATAAGTTCTTTACCCTTTGTATCTTCCTTTTATTTTTACTACAAATTAGCAAATCGTCTACATACATTAGCAAATAAACAACATTTTCTCCCTCTCCATGTGTATATAGGCACAACTCTATGTTATTCTTCTTAAAACCTAATCTCGTCACATACTTATCAAGACATTCATACCACTCCCTTCGACTTTCTTTTAACCCATAAAGCGCTTTCGATAGTTTACAAACTCTATTCGTTCCGTCCGCATATCCCTTTGGTTGATTTACATATACCTCCGAGGTTACTTCACCATTTAAAAAAGCAGTTTCTACATTCATTTGCTCAATAATTAATCCATTTTGACAGCAATATGATAGCAATATCTTAAAGGTCTAATTATTCGCTACTGGGGAGTATATGTCATCGGCTACGTTTCTTTGTTGGAATCCTCTTACCACTAATCTAGCCTTATACCTGTCATCTGATTTTCTCGTGTAAACCCATTTTACATCTAATACATCTTTGCCTTTTACCCTTTCTACCAATTTCCAAGTTTTATTCTTATAAAGACATTCTATTTCCTTATCCATAGCTTGTTTCCAATCTTCACTATCTTCGCAACAAATCGCCTCCTTAAATGTACAAGGGATATCTACTCTACAATAATTTGCATGGATTTCACTAATGTTTTCTTTTTCTGGATATCTTACTGGAGTTCTCTTATTACGTGTAGATCTTCTAGGGATGTTGATGCTTTCAAGACTGTTATCATTTTCATCTTCCCTACTTTCTATCTCTTCCTTATTCATGTTTACCAATGAATCATTATCCACAATGTCATCGTTATCTTTATCGAATGAATTTTCCACAAAGCCGATACATTTTGTGTCTGTTCCTATGACCTCTACATGTCTCGCTATTGTTATTTTCCCACCTAATAAGACTCTGTAACCTACTTCACTATATGGTAACAAAATTCCCATATCTGCCTTCTTATCCCATTTAGAAACTCTTTTTTGTTCTGGTCTTCTTACAAAAACTTTACTTCCATATAGATGTAGATTTTCAACACTTGGTTTTCTCCCGAAGAATATTTCGAAAGGTGTCTCTCTCTCTATAGTATTTGCCAGTATTCGATTTTTCAAGTATACCGCTGTACAAACTATTTCCGGTCAGTACCTTTTATGTACTTTCGCTTCCGCTAACAAGCAACGCGCCATGTCCATAACTGTTCTATTATACCTTTCCGCAGTCCCGTTTAACTCATGTACGTAGGTTGGGCAATTATTAATTCTGATACCTTTATCCCTAGCAAATTTATAAATTCGATTATTCAAATACTCTTTTCCATTATCACATCTCAATATTTTTAACTTCTTGCCCGTCAAATACTCGGCTTCATTTACAAACTGTACGAAACAATCAAAGACCTCACCCTTTGATTCTATACAATAAACTCTAGCTATTTTGCTATAATCATCGATAAATGAGATGAAATATTTCTCTTCATTGAATCCGGTAGTCTTAAAGGGACAGCACACGTCCGTATGAATAATTTCCATTATCTCCCTAGCCTTGGTTTGATTATTTTTGAATGGTAAATTGTGCATTTTACTTTCTATGCACACCCTACATTTCAAAAATTCCTTCTCAATTTCATTCGGTATACAGTAACTAGCTGCTCTTTACCCAAAATATTTAAATATTTAAAATTTACGTGTCCTAGCATCCTATGCCATCTTTCCTTTTTGCTCATACCACTACGTTCGGCGCTCTTTGCTAAGTGCTCCTTCCCTTTCAATATACTTTTCATTCTATATGTTCCCTTTTCTTTAACCGCTACCGCTGTAAGCTTATTGTCCTCAACTATTACTTTTGCAATATTTCCATTTGAAATAACCGTGTTATTATTATCTGTTAGCTTGCCTAAACTAATCAAGTTTGCGGACACTTCTTTCGCGTAAAAAACGTTATTCATATTTATTTCATTTTCTTTCCAAATGCTTCAAAATATCTTATAACATTCCCTACTTTTGTTGCCGTTATCGATCTATTATCGCCTAAATATATATTTACCGGTTCTTTAAGGTCAATACATTTATCGAAATAATTTACGCTGTTAATTATGTGATCTGTGCAACCGCTATCGAATAGCCACATTACTTCATTATTACTTATCTCGTTCGCCTCGCCGCTGTGTGATGCGTGCGCCGTTGCTATCAATGTGCCCGATCTTGAGTTACCATGCTCGCTCGTGCCGGTTGTTGATTGACGATGGTAATTTCCACGTCCCCTGCTCGTATTTCCTTTGTTTCCTGTTCCTCTGCTGCGACCACGTGTTGACCCACGCCAAAAACTGTTACTGCTTCCCGCTTCGACGCCATGTTGACACTCTCTCGCAAAATGTCCTACTCTTCCACGTCTGAAGCATCCTTCCTTTTTTGCAGAAAAGGCGTTGGTTTGGATTTCTCCTCGATTGGACTTATTTTTCTTCTCCGCTATTTCAATTTTATTTTTTACATACGCTACCGTTTGATTTTCTGCTTTCAATGCATCTACTATATCCGCTATGTAGTTGTATTCTTCGGGTAACGTATTCAGCATGTAATTTAGTTTTTCCCTCTCACTCACTTGTGCACCCGCACATTTTAATTCGTTTATTAATTTTTCGAAATCGCTAAAGAACGTTGCTGAATCAGTGTATTTCTCAAGTCTTATCTTTTCCTATCTCCTTCTGCATACGATCTGTAGTGCCGGCGACGCTTTCAAGTACATTTTATCAAACTTTTTTACTATCCCATATGCCGTTTTTTCTTCTCTAATATATTCCAATTGTCTATTTGTAACGGCATTATAAATTATATTTATTGCCTTCAGATCCTTTTTGTCTCAGTCTTCATTGTCTGTTTCTGTCTTCACCCTGTCTTCACCGAGTTGTGACAATCTCGCATTCTTTACATCTGAGAAGCATCGTTATTCTTTGCTTCCACATACCGTAATCCTCACCATCGAAAATAGGTATCATGATTTCCGATCTCTCCATTTTAAATGATTCCTGATCTCTTACTCAAGCGTTCCTACGTGCTCGAAGTGTATTTTTCCTCTTTGTAACCTTTGAACGTTTCTTTCCTTACTGAGAATTCACACGAACTAACTCGCAATATTGAAAAACACGCACTAAAATAACTTACAAAATTATGAACCACGCTCTGCTACCATGAAAAGATATAGAATGGATTCGGAAATACAAATAATTCCCTTTATTTAGCACACAACTGTTATACATATATCTTATACTCTTAAGACCTCAAAATCCTACTTGCACGCACGCTTGTTGTCAACCGACTCTTCCAGATACTTCTAACGACTGGCTCTTGTCTTTTGTCTCAACCAAGACCCGGACGTCCTCTGACGCTTACACACACATTCACATGTACAGTGTAAATGTATCATATTCCCAACAATAATGTGAACCCGATGTAAGTGAAAATACATGCACATACCATCGATTCTGCCTGACCAGCACTCTCACCCGGAACCGGAACCGGAACTCGCAGTGCACCGTGACGAACAGCACATATATAAGCCTCCACTCTTAGCCAGACCGTCAGTCGTGCTCGCGCAACAGTAGAAGCAACATGGAGTTTTTTAGATCTCTACTACGCGTCGTTGGTTTGTTCGTGCCAAGTAAGGTAGATATCATTTCCTACTACCACTGGAGATTTCGCACTTGATACTTCGAAAATTGGATCCCTCGTCCCTGCGGAGCGCCGCGATTGTCTCGCGCAAATGGTTCAACGTATGTAGATCCGGCAAGTGTCTACGGCGGAAAGTGAGACGTCACATGCGACATACGAGAAAGCGGGTCAAGATGCAATTTCTCGGACCTGCAGCCGCTAAAGCTACCAACCAAGAATCAAGAAGTAGAGGATGTGGTGAGGGCAACCTAAGGCACGAAATAAGTTTATCCGCTGCTCGTACGGCGGTCGTCGTTGGAAGGTTACGCGGTCCTCTGAAAATTTCGTTGCGAGATCGCCCCATCGATGTTGGACCAATAAAATGTATTAGACTCTAACTCGTGTAAGTACCTTAATTTGACTGCTTGCTCTTGCGAGAACTTGAAACGGTCTTGTCCGGATTCAGAACTGTAGCGCGAAGCTTGAAATAAAATGGTTTTACTGAGACGGCAATGTGTTTCAGTCACGATAATACTATCTGTATCGTAATAGGCCCATTATTGAATATTAACTACAATGTATCATCGCTGCAATTGCAGATTTATCGTCACTTAGATGCGAGATATACTCCTCATCGCCTGCCAAATACAGCTCACATCAGCTGGCTCGTGCTATTATATCATCTCTGGTCCTCGACATATCAAGCGTAATTGCAGTTTTACAAATTAAGGTTAACATATTCAAATGAATGTATCTCCGTTTCTATTGCACATATGGCGACAATACGATGCGCGTTATATTCCACATTGACTGCCATACGCAGAGCGCTTCATCTGGTTTAAGCCGTGTTAAATCCGGACCGAGTCAAATCCAGCGTATTTGTAGTTTTGCATATTCAAGCCTTGTTATTCAAGTGAAAGTATCTCCGTATCCATTGTAGGTACGTCGACAATAGATTGCACGTAATACTGCACATTTGCTGTGAAATACAGCATACTCCAGCCGGTTTGCTCTATGTCAACTCTGGGCCGTGTCAAATACGGCGTCATTGCAGGTTTGCATGTTCAGACTCAAATAGTCAAATCCCCGTATTTCCGTTGCTGTTGCAGACATGCCGAGTATTCGTTGTGCCCGGTACTCCAGATTTCTTGCCCAATTCAGCGCACACTAGACGATTAACGCTATGTCCGCACTGATCCCTGTCAAATCGAGCGTATCAGGTTTGTAAATATGAAACCGGAATTTGCCTATAGATGGCCCTAGCTGATAGTGTAGTTATCACTAAATTACGTCATTGATGCCAAAAGTCGTTGTTGACATCTCACGAACATTTTCGACTGAGAGCAGTACAATGATTCTGGCAATGATTCTTTGGAAGAAATTGCACACTTCATCCTATAGTCATACCGGACGATACAAGGGCTGGTCGTCCCTCCTTCCGAAGCAATTCCAGCCTCGCCGTGCGCCATATCCGAGGGTTGGCACCCTCCTTCGAACACGATGTAAATAGGAGTCGCATCTAATGTCTTTTCTGGAAGTTCGTATACTAAGGCATCGGAATTATTTTTCATTTTACGCTGTGTTACTCGCAACTTTTCACAGATTTATGTACCAACAGGAAGTAGATCTTTGGCACGTATTCGAGTATAGTTATTTCCTGCTAGTTTCCACAAAGCTTCACAGAACAACGTCGCTTCCTCGTTCCTTTAAACAACAGTCATACATTAGTATTACATGAACATACTCCTTGAAAAAACATTTCATTACTGGAAATCTAAAAGTTTATTATTGACCTCAATAAGATTCAGTTGCTTACCTGCTCCTCAAATATTTTTTGCTAATGTCCACCCCTCCTAAGTAGAATTCATCTATAATATGCAATGCAAGTACTTTTTGCTGATATATAAACTCCTTAGTCATTTCATATACAACCTCTGCGTTTACAAGTGTATTTGGTGGTAATTCTATGCCAATGTCATCGACACTAACCCAAGAATTCTTTGTATATCTATATACGTTGCTCCTTCCCACGCCCATATAAAATGTAGCGTGCTTCTTATCATCATCAGACATTGGCTTTGTACCACACGGCATACAAAACCAGTCATATAGTGATAAAAATGCATTTTCAATGTTAAATTCCATCAATTGTGCTGGATTAATAGTAAGAAATGAAGTATTTTTCAAAACAGTATTCAATTTGTCTTTGGTTTCATGTGTCTTGGGATTGTCCTAGTTTCATCTGGAAGTTTCCAATACTCTAGATATTGTTTGCGCATATCAGCTTGTTTTGTCTCAACAAGAGTATTATCCGCATAAAATGCTTCAATTTTACACAGGTCGGTTATTTGTTTTCCGGCCAAATCTTTGTTAGAAGCACGTAGATATTGAAGAAATTGTTTCTCTCTTTTTAATTTATTATATGATACTAGTTGTAAAACGTCGTCATTTACACCACCTTTTAAAAGCAGACGATTAACATGCTTCAGATATTCAGCAACATCTTGTACCCCAGATCGTTTCTTCTTACATATTAAGTAACGTTCTGAATTTCCTGGTCTAGAAGAGTTTGGCTTAAAAATACAAACTTCTTCAAAGCAGCGATACATTAAATAAACTAAACCAGCACTAAAGGGTGTAAAAAGGTTGAATAATTTTGTCACAAAATCACCACCCTCTCCTTCAACCATCAATGCTATTAAACATCGACAAAGATACAGTTGATTTGAAAGAACTTGTTGTACATTTTCTTGTCGTTCTACTGAGAATCCTCAATCAGACATCACAAAATGTACTCCTTTGCCATGGATATGCTGCATTATAAGATTTGTAAATGCCTCTTCATTATCTGGGTCAAAGACGTCACCACTTTCCTTTGGTCCGTAGTATGGATGAAATGTTTCACACGGACACGCATAAAAATCTTCTAATTTGAAATCATGTTCATTTTCTAAAGTAAGAGGAAATCCTTTAGCACGTCATTTCTTTCGCCATAGAACATGTTCACTAAAACCTCCTGGTCCAGCACATACATCTGCAAAGTATAGCAGCCCATTCTCCCTCAAACCTTTTGGGTTAGTAAACATAAAGTTACATGCTCTATCTGTATTCGCCATTTTAACAGTAGCACGATTTAAAAAAAATGCACCACGAATTGTTTCATGAGGATTACAACGTGTCCTTGCTCGACGCACTTCAACGTCATCCAAATGGGCGAATACCGTTTTCGCATTGATAAAAGTTTTCACTATATCTTCACAACAGAAATCAATTTCATCATCTGTGGTCAACTTTTCATATCACCATTTCATATCTTTTACACACTTTATAACTTCCTCTGCAGGATTCCATTTAAGACCTGAATCTTCATGTCCAGGAACATGATGTCCAAAGCCTCTGCGACCATGCTGTCTAGGTGCTTGAACTGACTCTAAACGACCTTGTTCATTATTTCCGAGGCCGTAACCGCCTTATATCCCATCATTCGCATCATCCTTTTGCCGTTATCGGGGAGACTGTTTGACTCTTGTGTTATTACTTGTATTCTTCTATTGTCAACTACCTTTTCATCAATATCCTCCTCGTCAGATTTACTTGAACATCTACGAATTTTTTGTCGTTTACTATGATTATAAGTATTTCTTTCACAGTTCTTCCTTTTTGTCCTAGTTTCCAATTCTTCTTGCATGGTATGTTGATGCATCTGTCGCATAACAATTCTGCTAGGAACATGATACATTTAAACTGTACATGTAAATATGCGTGTAAGCGTCAAAGGACGTCCAGGCCTTAGTTGGGACAAAAGACAAGAGTCTGTCGTTTCAAGTATCTGGAAGAGTCGGTTGGCAACAAGCGTGCGTGCGAGTAGGATTTCGAGGTCTTTAGAGTATAAGATATATGTATAACTGTTGTGTGCTAAATAAAGGGAATTATTTGTATTTCCGAATCCATTCTATACCATTACAAATACACTAACGTACCAGAATATTATAATATTCATTAACAACGATAGAATTAACCAGTTCGCAAGTATAAAAAAGACACATTTTACACTGTGACGAAATGATATCCAAGAAATCTGATATGACATACATGGAAAATACACGAATCAGACTGAGAAACCACTGCGCACTTTCATAACTGACTTCGACATAGCCGTTACCAACTACTCGCGGAGTGAGATTGACCGAAGCGGCCCAGAGGCAACGCCCACGTACCCCAAGCGGCTACTGCCCCGCCACCAATAGTAACCCGACAGAACAGGATAATACTTGAATTCGTTGTTCCCTAAATTTTGAATTTATTTACCTCAACAATATATATAATGTACAAAAATTTATAATAATTTATAATACAGATTATAATAACATGTAAATTATATTAATTATCTGACGACCGCAATGAGAGAAAGGTAAAGACCAGCGTGGCCGATGCGGCACTAACTCCACATCCGGTTGACCTCAATATACCTACCTACGTACCCACACAGTGACGCCTACGCTTTAAAACTTTCGTAGAAATTTTAAAGTTTTAATGGTAAACTCTTCGTTCTTATAATATCTAACTGACAGGCATGCACCATTTATAAAAGAATCAACATAAATTTCGTAGTTGAGGATTGTTGAAAGTCTCTAATTTAATTCAGAAAGGCAATAATTTGTTTAACGAAATAAGCCATTTATTTATCATCCGGGTTTCTACTATGACATTTATGTTATAATAGCAATATGAAAATAAGGCAATCTGAGTAAAGAAATACTATTTCAAATCATTTTCGCCCATACCTCTTAATTGGTTTATAAATGATTCGTGTATACCCTTCTTTCCTTCTGCCCGTACTCACGCGAAACTATAACTAGCATTTAAACAAAATCAACTATGTTTCGCGTCAACGAGAGTCGTAAATTCCCGTTACCATCAGATATTCGACGTCACTGTAAGGATATAGAAGGGGTTCGGAAATACAAATAATTCCCTTTATGTAGCACATAACAGTTATATATATATCTTATACTCTAAAGACCTCGAAATCCTACTCGCACGCACGCTTGTTGCCAACCGACTCTTCCAGATACTTGTAACGACTGACTCTTGTCTTTTGTCCCAACTAAGGCCTGGACGTCCTCTGACGCTTACGCTCACATTCACATGTACAGTGTAAATGTATCATGTTCCTAACAGCCACGAACAGATCGATAACCTTATTTCTGTTAGGATAATCTGTTAGGGTGTTTCAATTAAGTATACACTGATTTAACAGGTATAAATTGCAGTTCATTCAAACAACTTGACTAGATAAATATAAACTGCTAGAGCATAATTAGGAACGTGACGCTAGGCAAATGCCTCAGCGATCAACAGCTACAGGACGTCGAAGACCTTCTGATAAACCCCCCCAGACACGGGACGCTAGGATACCGACATTGCCTGGCGAAAATCGATCGTTTTTCGCGTTAGAACGAAGCCGTTCCCATCGCCGACATGGAGGCGGCAACCGTTGCTTCAGCCCTCCTTTCCACGTGGATATTCCGTTTCGACGTACCTTTAAGGATAAGGACCGATCAAGGACGCCAGTTCGAATCAAACTTATTTAACGAATTATGCCTGTTCCTCGGCATTAGGCATTTACGAACGACAGCCTATCACCCCGCGACCAACGGGATGGTAGAGCGCCTGCGCCGACAACTAAAAGCAGCAATCAAATGCCACGATACGAGCAACTGTGTAGAAATCTTGCCAATAGTTTTATTAGGCATACGAACAGTTATTACGGGCGTGAAAACGACGACAGCCGAAATGGTTTGTGGCACCTGCATACGATTGCCGGCAGAATTCTGTGTACCAATGAAGCAGCAGGCCAAGTCGAAATACGGAAGCCGTCTAAAACTACGAATAGAAAAGATCAGGCCTCATCCGATTACGCGAAACGGCGAAAAAGAAACCTCCGTGTTCCACTCGAAACATCGTCTTACGTATTTCTACGTCACGATTACATCGGAAACCCCTTACAACCACCCTACGGCGGACCGCATCAATTTATATCGAGAGCAAAAAGGACCATTGCGATTGAAGTTAGCAACAAGAACGTTATCGTACCCTTAGACCGTCCGAAACGCCTGAATTTTTATTGCACGATAACATTGAACACCATTACAGCGAAAATCGCGAAGCAATAATACCACCTGATGTTTGAAACGAGCAAAACGAAGACGACACAGGAATTCATCACTCCAGGCGCGCGGGCAGAAAAGTTCGCTTCCCTGATCGTTCCCAGCCAGGCCGTCGATAAGCTAATGCGTAAGAACTACCAGCGACATAAATATAAGTCGCAGATGAATGAACACGGCAACCTTCCATTTTGAATTTTGGGAAAATCCCGTAACATTGTAATCTAGATTCTACCATAGCTGTAATTCAACAATTGTAGCCATCCAGTCCGATTGTAATTGTTCGAAACTTGTGATACTGCACTTGTCCTCGAGGCGACAACCAGTCACCGAACGTAGCCGCGGTCAAGGGATGAACGTTTTTTCTAATAAAGGCATGGAGTAATTCTATAGCTGTCCTTAAATGAAATAATCGTAGCGGCACGTGACAGTAAAGATTCCAACGGTTTCTGTCCCGTGTCTCGCCACACGCAGACTCTATCCGTCGGATAAGATGATTGCCAGATGTCAACGCATCTCAACAGTATATGTTTAGCTAGCCTGAGGACCCATTATAAACCTTAAGATTTAGTTAATTAAAGTCCTTAACAGTCCTAAACAGGCAAACAGTCTTTGTTCCAACTACGGGGTGATAGGTGAAATCTATTTTTCCACGGACGACGCTTCCCGCTAGTGTCACGTAAAAATATAGAGAAATTTTATAAGGAAGAAGAAGACTTTATTTTCACTTGGTTTATACAAGTATAAGACACTTCCGAGCTCTAGCCGTGACCGTACGAGAGTGAGTCTCTTACAATCTTTTTACATTCGGTCATCTGTTCTCTCATTATCCCCACTACCCTGTAGGCGTACGTGACCGTTGCTACGCTTCTGGAACATTTGGTGGAAGGACCGTTAGGCCATAAATGAATCCTCAGGTACTCCGCCAATATACATTGTCGCCAAGGTCGCCATGTGTTTCTCTCGTCGGTCCATCGGGTTCGAATTATGCCGACCGGGACACCATCCTGCCCGCGGTATGTGTGTGTGTCCTGGTCTCTGATGTGATTTACGTTACATACCTCCCTTCTTAGATTGATTTTGGTCCTCCAAAATCTCAGTGTTTCTTCAGGATTGTTTTATGGAGGCTAATTGGCTAAAAAGTGTGTTTTCGTCTTTGTCTTAATCAACAAGACAAAACAAAAACAAAGTGCATAACTGCTACTTATGGAGAAGGTGAAGACCGTCCTGGAAAATAAGGTTTAATACGATTACCATGTATTTTCCTAATCGAGTCATTCACCATTATTTCGTAATAAGGGGTTTTTACTTTTTCAATGGTGTATGGCCCTAGCCATTCAGTATCTAACTTGTGTTTTTTACGATCATTATGAACTAATATTAAATCTTCTTCTCTAAAAATGGATTGAGGTTTAATAATTTTTTTTCTTTGATCTCTTTGGTATCTTTGTTTACTCTTCATTAGAGTTTCCCTGGCTTTAAGTAGCTTGGCATCCCATTCTCGTTTCCTGAAGCTGACCTCATCAGCGTATGTTCTTTGCGGATTTTGGGATATGGTAGATGGGAGATTGGCCTTGTGTCCAAATGTTAGTTCGAAAGGGGTATATCCAGTGGCATCATGAACCATAGTGTTATATGCTAGACACACAAAATTTAGGTTTTGATCCCATTCTGTTTCATTATCGTTTTGTATAGCTTTTAACATGTCGGATATTGCAGCATGTGTTCGTTCTAGGCTTCCGTTGGATTGTGGATGGAATGAGGTGGTTTTTATGTGTTTGATCCTAAATGCTTCTTCGTATCGTTGCATTAGCTCGCTAATGAAACTTTGTCCTCTGTCAGTTAATATACGTTTCGGTGCGGAGAATATGTAAATGTAATGATTCAATAAAGCATTCCAGATTGATTGGGTCTGTTGTGTTTTTAGGGGCACAAGTATTAAATATTTGGTTAGTTCATCGTGTATAGAGAGAATGTATTGGTTTCCTATCTTGGTCTTTTTCAACGGGCCTATCACATCCATAGCGATTTTGTCATTAGATTCTAACGGGGTGTCGGTTATCTGTGGTTCCTCCTTTCCTCTTATCCGAGTAGTCTTTGATGTTTGACATGTCGCGCAAGTTCCTATTCTGCTTTTTATTCTGTCTATTAGGTGTGGGATATGATATTTGCCTCGGATTCTGTCGTACGTCTTTTGTATTCCGGGATGTCCTACCAAGTCATGATTTTCTTTTAGTACTTGTTCTATTTCCTCTTCGCTTAAACTCTGTATTGGTTCGTAAGCAAATTCTATGTCGTCGCGTTGGTCATTGAAAAATAAAAGAAATCTTTTTATGTGTGCTTTGTCTTGTGCGTTTAAGTTATTGTCTCCTATTCCTATCTTTCTATTTGTTTTAAGTATGTCTGATATTTTCTGTAACCATACGGTTTCGTCATATGGGCCCAGATATGGTTTTGTTAATTGGAAAAAGTTGTCTTTGTTAGATTTGTTAGTTTCAATAATTTTGGTATTTCTTCTGATTTTTCCCAGTCTCTGAATTGTCTTAATAAAACGTCAGTTTGTGTTATCGCGTGTACTCTGGATAGGGTGTCAGCGGCTACGTTTTCCTTTCCTTTTACGTACTCTATATCGTATTCCTCTAATCTCAATCTCCATCGAATCAATCGACTAGAGGGGTCCTTGCAGTTGTGCAGCCATTTAAGGGCTTGGTGGTCTGTTTGAATTTTGAATTTGCGGCCTAGTAAATATTGCCTAAATCTTCTAACTGCCCAAACGATGGCCAATAATTCTTTTTCCGTCGTAGTATAATTTCGTTCAGGGGGGTTTAATGTCCTTGAAATGAAGCAACAAGGGTGTCCGTCTTGTGAAAGGATGGCTCCTAGACCTTCATTACTGGCGTCCGTTGTTAACGTAAATGTTTTCGTATAGTCGGGGTATTTTAGTACTGGTGCTTGGCATAGTCTTTCTTTTAATGTATCAAAGCTAAGTTGTGTTTTGTCAGTCCAGTGGAATTGTATGTCTTTCTTAGTTAGTTCCGTTAACGGTTTGGCAATTTTCGAGAAATTCCTAATAAATTTTCTATAGTATCCGGCTAACCCAAGGAACGATTTTACATCCGTAGGATTTTTGGGTAGTTTGAAGTTCTTTACTGCGTCTATCTTTTCAGGGTTAGGTTTTACTCCGTTTGCTGTCACTAAGTGTCCTAAATATTCCAATTCGGGTTTTAGGAATTCACATTTATCCGGTTGTACTTTTAGACCTACTTCCCTGAGTCTTTGGAGTATAATGGCTAGGTTTTTATTATGTTCCTCTATCGATTGCCCGAATATAATGATATCATCGAGATAGACGAAACAATGATTATTAATTAAACCTCTTAACGCGGTGTCCATCATTCTTTGAAAGGTAGCGGGTGCGTTCTTTAGCCCGAATGGCATTCTGTTATAGTGGAAGTGCCCTTGTGGTGTGCTAAATGCAGTGTACTTCCTCCAATTCTCATCCATGGGTATTTGGTGGAATCCCGAGGATAAGTCTAAAGCGGAGAAATATTTTGCGTTCCCTAGTTGCGATAGTATATCGTCAATGTCGGGTAATGGATATGCGTCTTGGTCCGTTAATTCGTTTAACTTCCGAAAGTCAATCACTATTCGCCACTTTTGTTTCCCCGACGCGTCGATTTTCTTTGGAACGACCCAGACGGGAGAGTTATAGGGAGAGTCGGAGGGTTCTATAATCTTTCTGTCTAACATTTCCGTCATTTGTTTGTTTATTTCGATTTTATGGTGTTCGGGAGGACGGTAGGATTTTACGTTGATGATTTTATCTTCTTTAAATGTAATGGAATGTTTAGCAAGAGATGTACACGGTAATGTTTCGCTGTCTAAATTAAATACATCCATGTAATAGAGAAGAATCTTTTCTACAGGTTCTCTGAGAGGTTTTTCTATGTGCGATAGTCGAATCGAAGATTTCAATTTTTGGATTTGATCTATGGTATTTGTATTTTCGATAATGTTAGAAACTTGAATTGAAGACTTACCACCATTTATAAAGCACACTGGCGTTGGCTTCCCTTCGAGGTATATAATTTTTTGAATGGTTTCTCCTGGTGCAAGGGTTGATTCTTGTTGCAGCAGAAGGGTGTTGTTATCTAATTTCAATGTTTCGTTGGAGAGTTCGAATCGATATTGATTCAAACCGGGTAAGCCTAATATGCCATCTTCTATAATTGGGAAATCGTCATCTATTAAAGAGAAGTCTATCTTTTTGTCGAACAAATTCAACTTGACTTTGGAATTAGATTCGTATTCGGAATGTCCCATGGAGAATTTCTTTGTGTCTGGTATTGTTGTCTTTCCTGGGTAGCATCTTTGTTTAAGCAAGTTGATTCCTGCCCCGGAGTCAACGACAAATCGCAATCCTGGTCGTCCTGGTAATTGTAATAGTATTGTGGGTAATCTTCCTGAGGTAGCATTGTTAATTCCGATTGTTCTTGAACGTGGTTTATTCCTGGAGGGGCTTTTCTTTGAGGCGGTATCCGAAAATTTTGGCATTGATTGGGAAGGTGTCCCAATCGATTGCATTTGGGACATTTCGCTTGCGTCCTTTCGCTTAATGGTCTGTTCCCAAACTTCGTAAAATTGTTCGTTCTTGGTAGAGTATTTTGTGTGAGTGGAGTTTTATTATTTGTGTTACTTGTAATAGCGAAGCGATTGTCTACTGGATGAGAAGCCTGGTTACGATAAAATGGCGGGGCGGTTGTCTGTCGCGTCATCTGTCTGCGAGAGCTGTGCTCGCGAAAGTATCTTTCCATATTCATTGCTTTCTTTTCTGCTTCGATGAGATTTGGGGGGAGATTAGCCATTAGCGCCTGCCCTATTTCTGGACGAAGGCCTCTTACATAGTCGGTCACAGAGTCCATGTATAGTTGCTCGTTCATCACCCGTCGAGTTAGTTCGTCTCTATACTCGTTGGTAATGCTGTGTTGGAGTTTGTTAAAAACGCTTCGAAATCTGATGTTATAGTTTTGCACGCTCTCGGTTAATCCTTGCCTCATTCCTCTTAATTCGTCCTGTTGTTCTCTCACTGATACTTGCGCAGCTACATTACGTCTCAATGCTTCGTACAGAGATTCGAATTCGGTAATACGAATATTGCGGATTGCCATTGCGGCTTTTCCTAAATCTTCTCTATTTTAATCATTTTAAGTAATAGTGTTGGTTCGCTACACATCATTTTTACTTCTTGTATTTCATGAATAAAATCCTCCACGTCTATATCATCCTCTCCGTTTAATATCGGAATGCATTTTAATGCACTCTCAGCTTTTAGCTCTGGTTGCGTATATTGTTCAGGAAAAGTCCTTTCCCAGGATGGTTGAGGTGGTGTTTGAAGTAATGGGCGAGGTTCTCGAAGGACCGATAGATCTTTAGCGGTGTGGGTTACTTCGTCTACGGTTATTAGGGAACTGGCCTCCGATACATTTCCCGTTTTTGTTTTTGCTACAACTTCATCCATACGCAGTGTAAGCATACTCATTTGTTGGGTCAGTCTCTCATTCTGCTTCTGCATTGCATCAAGCAAAGCTTTATCTGTTGGGTCTATTCCGCTGTTAGTTAAAGCGGCGCTAACAGTTTCCGTTCTGTCTTCTCGTGGCGTTGCCATTGTTATACTAATTGTGCTGTCTGTTCTCGATCTGTATTTGACAAAAGAATCCAGGGCTTGCTCACCTTGATCGTTTAACCCGTAAGAAAGGTTCCGTTGCGGTGTTCCTTTGTCGAAACGTCGAAAGTGTCTGCTCTGTTACAGTGGTCCGCTGATCCTCAATCTTCAAAGTTGACCGTAGCCCGAAATGCGTAATTTCGTTTTCTTGAAGTTGATGGATCCTGGCAGGATCGCCAAAATGTCACGTAAAAATAAAGAGAAATTTTATAAGGAAGAAGAAGACATTATTTTCACTTGGTTTATACAAGTATAAGACACTTCCGAACTCTAGCCGTGATCGTACGAGAGTGAGTCCCTACAATCTTTTTACTTTCGGTCATCTGTTCTCTCATTATCCCCACTACCCTGTAGGCGTACGTGACCGTTGCTACGCTTCTGGAACATTTGGTGGAAGGACCGTTGGGCCATAAATGAATCCTCAGGTACTCCGCCAATATATATTGTTGCCAAGGTCGCCATGTGTTCCTCTCGTCGGTCCATCGGGTGCGAAGTATGCCGACCGGGACACCATCCTGCCCGTGGTGTGTGTGTGTGTCCTGGTCTCTGATGTGATTTACGTTACACTAGCAACGTTCCCTCAAGGGCTACTAGCATCCTTCTCTAACCATCAACATGGAAATTGTCCAATTATCGGTAACGTCACTTTCAATCTCTTTCCGAGCGAAGTCATTTCTCCACGTATCCGATGTTCTGGTGCCCTTAGACACACCCATCATAGTTTTCCTCTTTAGCATCATCGTGCCGGAAAATCATTCTCTCGTGAGGTCACATTAGCCAGTTACAAAGAGCCTTAACACTCGGTGGATATTCTATGTTTTGACAAAGAGTTTGCTCAGTCCTACCTATACCGCAGATAAGGAAGTATGGTACAACTTGGAATCAGGATGAAAACGAATTCTGTTATCCCGTTGACCGCGGCTTTGTTATTGAACCCAGGATCATTGTCATTCGCTTCTCGAGTACCTAATTACCACGACTACTTGTCAAATTATATACCAATCAAATTTACACTAGTAAATATCTGCTCTATTGCATAACTTCAACGTCTAAACCAAATGAAGTTTCGTTTCGCGCCTCTAACTCTAATCATAATTGAAAAGGTATAGAATGGATTCGGAAATACAAATAATTCCCTTTATTTAGCACACAACTGTTATACATATATCTTATACTCTTAAGACCGCAAAATCCTACTCGCACGCACGCTTGTTGTCAACCGACTCTTCCAGATACTTCTAACGACAGACTCTTGTCTTTTGTCCCAACTAAGGCCTGGACGTCCTCTGACGCTTACACGCACATTTACATGTACAGTTTAAATGTATCATGTTCCCAACACGCCTCCCTACATTTATACTGTACACTTAATTGTATTTACATGCTTTGACGAATTACATAACAGAAACTTTAACACTTATTTATTTACATTTCTCTTAGTTTACATTCATCCATGACCTAAACCTTTCGAATTTCTCTCTACACAGTGCCTTCGTAAAAGTATCCGCAGTATTTTCGTCTGTACTTACTTTAAGT
The DNA here is from genome assembly GCF_024516045.1 of Bombus affinis. NCBI lineage: Eukaryota > Metazoa > Arthropoda > Insecta > Hymenoptera > Apidae > Bombus > Bombus affinis. The sequence continues at coordinate 436,113 of NW_026108836.1, forward strand.
ATGTTTATCTTGTTCTCCTTTAAGCATTCGTGAACGTAGTGGTAATGAACTTCAATGTGTTTAGAATTTTTCGTAAAATTTCCGTGCTTTGCTATACTTATCACTCCAGAGTTATCCTCATAAATTTTTACAGGGTTATCGTCTAGATTTACATTGAAGATTTTCATAATTTCCCTAATAGACATTAATACACTCACCGCTTCCGGTAGAGCTACATACTCTGCATACGTCGAGGCTTTTGTCACATACCTTTGTTTTTTAGACTTCCAACCAATTACATTTCCATACAATCTAATTACATATCCAGAAGTCGATTTCCTATCTAAATGATCTCCTGCCCAATCAGCGTCCACACAACAATCTATCATATTTTTCATTCCTTTTATAATCTAATCTCAAATCTCTAGTCCGGTACAAATATTTCAATATTCACAAAGCATATTTAAAATGTGTCTCATTACAACAATCTTGAAATCTACTCAAATAATTCACACTATAACTTATATCGGGTATGGTATTTACACTAATATACAACAATGCGCCAATTAAATTTTTGTAGCCAATATCCTCTCTATTCTTTGACTTCACCTAAATCTTTCATTTCAAATCTATTAGTTAATAACTTCTTTACCCTTTGTATCTTCCTTTTATTTTTACTACTAATTGGCAAATCTTCTACATACATTAGTAAATAAACAACATTTTCTCCCTCTCCATGTGCATATAGGCACAACTCTATGTTATTCTTCTTAAAACCTAATCTCGTCACATACTTATCAAAACACTCATACCAGTCCCTTGGACTTTCTTTTAACCCATACAGCGCTTTCGATAGTTTACAAACTCTATTCGTTCCGTCCGCATATCCCTTTGGTTGATTTACATATACCTCCGAGGTTACTTCACCATTTAAAAAGGCAGTTTCTACATCCATTTGCTCAATAATTAATCCATTTTGACAACAATATGATAGCAATATCTTGAGGTGATAAGGTGTCGATTAATTCACACAAACACTGGAATATACCTAACTACGTAGTTTATTAGAATATACCCGATGCTTACACTAGTCGTACAATATACTTGCTGTTTCGTTTCGCGGTCGCTAATCGATCGGCGCAAAGAAATATCGGTTAATTGTCGCTGCTCGAATCTCTCTGTAACTAAGAATGCGTCGCTACCGTGTCCGCTATATTTATATTCGCCGGAGTTGACGACAGGCGTTGGGATTTGAATTTCGAGAATGTTCTCGAAACGTCCCAACGGACGCCGAGCTCGCGACCTGTTTACAATTGTTGGTTTTTTGGGTAGCTGACTCACGAGCCTATGGTCACGGCAAAGACGACGGATTTGGCCTAATGATCGGAACCGCCTAAGGTCGATATATCTATAATTAGCTCGTGTTTGAGTAAGCACGGTTTCTTGTGTAGCGGATTTGCTGGGCAAAAACCATGATGACGTTTGTCGACAAGTACCGCTACAGTACCCCCCTGACAGTGTTAACGTTCTTCTTTTATATTAGCTTATTTATGATAGCGGGGGTGCCCTTGCTAACCGCTTAATTCAAACCCGCTTGAAAGCGGTCGGGAAAACGAACTTTCCGGCCCGAACGCGTGGTGTAATGCGCTCTTGCGTCTCCGTCGCTTTGTTGCGCTTGCTCGCTGCTTTGCGATCGGAAGATTTTCCTAGGTACAAATACGTCGTGGGCTTGTGCATTCCTTTCTAGGTGCTCAATATCTTCCGACACGATGAAGGCGGGTTTTAGACGGTCTACGGAGACTTTTACGCCTTTATCCTTCACACGTATGTTAAAGGTTTTTTCCCACGCTGTATCACTTGATAGGGGCCATCGTACGGCGGTTGCAGAGGGCCTCCGATTGCATCGTGACGAACGAACACATACGGCGACGTTTTTAAATCGCGGAACATGAATGTCGTCTTCTCGGCGTGTTGTGAAGTTGGCAGAGGTCTGATCTCGCTCATTCGCTCTCGCAGACGGTTTGCGAATTCCGCGTTGGCCTGTTGTTTTGCTGGTACGAAAAATTCCGCTGGCAATCGTATGCCCGTACCATAGATCATTTCGGCTGCCGTTGCGCCCAGATCTTCCTTGATAGCGGTTCTAATGCCTAGAAGAACTATGGGAAGGCTTTCGACCCAGTTGCTCGTATTGTGGCATTTGATTGCGGCTTTAAGCTGCCGGTGGAAGCGCTCTACCATCCCGTTGGACGCGGGATGATAGGCTGTGGTACGCAAATGCTTAATGCCGAGCATCCGGCATAGTTCTCTGAAGAGATTGGATTCGAATTGGCGTCCTTGATCGGTTGTTATTTTTGCTGGGCCGCCAAAACGCGCTATCCATGTGGAAAGAAGAGCCGAGGCAACGGTCGTTGCTTCCATATCCGGTATAGGAATCGCTTCGGGCCAACGTGAAAAACGATCGATACATGTTAGACAATATCGGCAGCCTTGAGAGTACTGCATAACGATAATGTCTAAATGTATATGCTCGAATCGTCGTGCGAGCTCTATCGAATGTTCCGGACGGCGTCGATACGTGTCGCGTTATTTTACATTGCTGGCAGGGGATGCATTGCCGTGTCCATGTTTGGTAATCTTTGTTTAACGCAGTCCAAACAAAACGCGATTTTACTAATTTCTGAGTTGCGCGAATTCCTGGGTGAGAAAGTCCGTGGAGTGCATTAAATACGTCGCACCGCAAGGATTTCGGTACGTACGGTCGTACGATGCCGCTTGACACGTCACAGTATATTTCCGCGTCGTAATCCGGAAAACGAATTTTCTTAAGCTGTAACGCGGATGTACCGGAGTTAACGATGTTGCGGAGTTCTTCATCGTTTTCTTGCGCGGCGGCGAGGGTTTTGTGATCCACGGATTTTCCTATAGCTTCGATGCGCGATAGGGCGTCGGCAACATTATTGTTTAGCCCTTTTAAATGCCTTATATCGGTCGTGAACTGACCGATATAATCTAGCAGCCGGAACTGTCTCGGCGAACACTTGTCGGGATATTGACCGAACGCGTAAGTGAGGGGTTTATGGTCAGTGAAGATAATGAAATTTCTCCCCTCTACTGCGTGTCTAAATCGTTTGACCGCGGTGTACATAGCGAGCAATTCGCGATCATACGCGCTATATTTTCGCTGCGCGGCGTTTAAGGGTTTAGTTAAGAAACCCAACGGTTGCCAAGTGTTGTTCGCACGTTGCTGCAACACCGCTCCTATTGCAAAGTCGGACGCGTCTACAGCGAGGCTGATGGGCGCGCCAGGTATAGGATGTGCTAACATCGTAGCGTTAGCTAGGGCGCGTTTCGATTCGCTAAAGCTCGTTTTGGCGTCCTCCGACCAGGTAATGGGCATGTTGCCCTTTTTCGCCCCTCGCAGCAAATCGTTGAGGGGTTGCAAGATTTTGGCTGCCCCCGGTATGAAACGTCGATAAAAGTTAATCATACCGAGGTACCTACGGAGAGCTTTGATGTACGCGGGGTGCGGTGCTTCAGTTACGGCTTTTACTCGATCGGCGAGCGGTTTTATAGCCTGCGCGTTTACCGTATGGCCTCGGAAGGCTATCTCATCGACGCCTAACTCGCACTTTGCTAGGTTGATTACAACGCCGTAATGATTTAGACGTTCGAACAAAATCCGCAAGTGCTCGCGGTGCTGTTCCTCGGTTTCCGAAACTACCAGGAAATTATCGATGTACACGTATACGAAATCTAAGCCACGCGTGGTTTCATCGATGAAACGTTGACACGTTTGCGCGGCGTTTCGAAGCCGAAACATCATATTGGTTGCCTCGAAAAGGCCGAATGGTGTCGCGATTGCTGTTTTTTTAATGTCCCGAGGCGCGATTGGAATTTGTTGGTAGGCGCGCACTAAGTCAACTTTTGAGAAAATTTTCCTACCGTGTAGCTGCTGCGCGAAGTCTTATGTGCGGTGGAGAGTACCTGTCGGGAACAGTGCGGGCGTTCAGCGCCCTGTAGTCACCGCAGGGTCGAAGACTTCCATCCTTCTTTAGGACGACGTGTAGCGGAGATGCCCAGGAACTCTTCGATGGGCGCATGACTCCTTGTTCAATCAGCGTTGCAAATTCCGCCTTGACTTGTTTGAGCCGGTCTGGTGCGAGCCGACGGGGTTTGCAGTACACGGGTGGGCTTGGTGTGGTTTCTCTGTGGTGCTCCACGCCGTGCCGTATTTTCTCTCGCCCAAATGCCGGTGGGCGCGTTAGATCTGGATATTTTGCCAACAGTTGATGATAGACCGAATCCCCCTTTACGGTCTTAATCATGAGTTGTTCGCAATTGGCGGCGTGTCCCCGGGTCGTTAGCTGGGTTGTTGTGTCAAGAAGACGTCTTTTTCTTGTGTCCACAAGCAACCCGTAATGGCTCAGGAAGTCCAGGCCGATGATGGGGGTTTGCACGTCGGCGATCGTGAAGTGCCATTTGAAGGCACGTCTGAGGGACAGGTTCAGCTCCATCGCTAAGGTGCCGTACGTTGCGATGGGCGTCCCATTGGCAGCGAATAATTCGTACGCTGCTTTTTTCACGACCCTGGATAGCCTGCTACGGGGATAAACGCTGATGTCGGCCCCGGTGTCCACTAAGAACGAGGTTTTCGTTCTCTGATCCACGATGAATATGCGGCGTGATCCGAAGCCGTCGTCGTCCGCCGCTTTTACGGACGGCTGGGGTCGTTTCCCGTCTTCCACTTACACGGGACGGTGCATTTTGTGGCGCGATCGCCGAATCTCGCGTGATAAAAACAAATTCCGTCCTGACGCGGGTTGTCTCGCGAACGGGAACGGCGACGGCGTCGAGTAAGGGAGTACGAGCGTCTTCGCGGTCGACGATACCCGCCGATTTTTAAAGCCTTAATTTCCTCCCTCAGCCTGCCGACTTCGGCGGCCAGCGCGTCGTTTTTGTCTGCTTGCGATGCCGGTAGCTCGGAGATTGTGCCCACCCTATGCGCGCGGTGGCCGTGGCGATCGTACGCCTCGTCGATTCTATCCGCAGTCCTGTTCAGCTTTTCTATGCTCGTATCGTCAACTGCGGCCAGGACTTCCCTGGTACGGACTGGGAGGCGGTTCCTCCACAGGTTTAGAATGAACTCGTCGGACGCGAGCGGGCTGGCTAGTTTCTTTAGGTCATTGTAAAACTGTGAGGGCTTTCTGTCGCCCATCTCTTCGCGTTCAACTAACCTTTCAACCTTGACGCTGTCCGATTCTGTCAGGACGCGGATTAGCTCGCTCTTCAGTTTCTCGTACTGGCCGGTGGCGGGGAGGTTGGTCACGGTGTCCTCTATCTTTGCGAGGTATGGTGGGTCGAGGAATCCTATGAGGGCTAAGGCTTTTTCGTCATCGTGGCTAATGCCGGCTACGCCGAAATACTACTCTATGATCGAAAACCAGATCCCGAACTTCGTAGGCATAAATGGCGGCACGCGGAACGAAGCACCGGCTGGAATTGGTTTGCTCTCCTTTTCCATAGTGTGATTTGCGGACAATACTGTTCACACCGCGACTAGTCTATCACTGTCACCTCTTACACAAAAAAAATCACGTCGGGGTCACCAGTTGAGGTGATAAGGTGTCGATTAATTCACACAAACACCGGAATATACCTAACTACGTAGTTTATTAGAATATACCCGATGCTGACACTAGTCGTACAATATACTTGCTGTTTCGTTTCGCGGTCGTTATTCGATGGGCGCATAGAAGTATCGGTTAATTGTCGCTGCTCGAATCTCTCGGTAACTAAGAATGCGTCGCTATCCTGTCCGCTATATTTATATTCGCCGGAGTTGACGACAGGCGTTGGGATTTGAATTTCGAGAATGTTCTCGAAACGTCCCAACGGACGCCGAGCTCGCGACCTGTTTACAATTGTTGGTTTCTTGGGTAGCTGACTCACGAGCCTATGGTCACGGCAAAAACGACGGATTTGGCCTAATGATCGGAACCGCCTAAGGTCGATATATCTATAATTAGCTCGTGTTTGAGTAAACACGGTTTCTTGTGTAGCGGATTTGCTGGGCAAAAACCATGATGACTTTTGTCGACAAGTACCGCTACATCTTAAAGGTCTGATTACTCGCTACTGGGGAGTATATGTCATCAGCTATGTTTCTCTGTTGGAATCCTCTTACCACTAATCCAGTCTTATACCTGTCATCTGATTTTCTCGTGTAAACCCATTTTACATCTAATACGTCTTTGCCTTTTACCCTTTCTAACAATTTCCCAGTTTTATTCTTATAAAGTCATTCCATTTCCTTATCCATAGCTTGTTTCCAATCTTCACTATCTTCGCAACAAATCGCCTCCTCAAATGTACAAGGGTTATCTACTCTACAATAATTTGCATGGATTTCACTAATGTTTTCTTTTTCTGGATATCTTACTGGAGTTCTCTTATTACGTGTAGATCCTCTAGGGATGTTTATGCTTTCAAGACTGTTATCATTTTCATCTTCCCTACTTTCTAACTCTTCCTTATTCATGTTTACCAATGAATCATTATCCACAATGTCATCGTTATCTTTATCGAATGAATTTTCCACAAAGCCGATACATTTTGTGTCTGTTCCTATGACCTCTACATGTCTCGCTATTGTTATTTTCCCACCTAATAAGACTCTGTAACCTACTTCACTATATCGTAACAAAATTCCCATATCTGCCTTCTTATCCCATTTAGAAACTCTTTTTCGTTCTGGTCTTCTTACAAAAACTTTACTTCCATATAGATGTAGATTTTCAACACTTGGTTTTCTCCCGAAGAATATTTCAAAAGGTGTCTCTCTCTCTATAGTATTTGCCAGTATTCGATTTTTCAAGTATACCGCTGTACAAACTATTTCCGGTCAGTACCTTTTATGTACTTTCGCTTCCGCTAACAAGCAACGCGCCATGTCCATAACTGTTCTATTATACCTTTCCGCTGTCCCATTTAACTCATGTACGTAGGTTGGGCAATTATTAATTCTGATACCTTTATCCCTAGCAAATTTATAAATTCGATTATTCAAATACTCTTTTCCATTATCACATCTCAATATTTTTAACTTCTTGCCCGTCAAATATTCGGCTTCATTTACAAACTGTACGAAACTATCAAAGACCTCACCCTTTGATTTTATACAATAAACTCTAGCTATTTTGCTATAATCATCGATAAATGGGATGAAATATTTCTCTTCATTGAATCCGGAAGTCTTAAAGGGACCGCACACGTCCGTATGAATAATTTCCATTATCTCCCTAGCCTTGGTTTGATTATTTTTGAATGGTAAATTGTGCATTTTACTTTCTATGCACACCGTACATTTCAAAAATTCCTTCTCAATTTCATTCGGTATACAGTAACTAGCTGCTCTTTACCCAAAATACTTAAATATTTAAAATTTACGTGTCCTAACATCCTATGCCATCTTTCCTTTTTGCTCATACCACTACGTTCGGCGCTCTTTGCTAAGTGCTCCTTCCCTTTCAATATACTTTTCATTCTATATGTTCCCTTTTCTTTAACCGCTACCGCTGTAAGCTTATTGTCCTCAACTATTACTTTTGCAATATTTCCTTTTGAAATAACCGTGTTATTATTATCTGTTAGCTTGCCTAAACTAATCAAGTTTGCGGACACTTCTTTCGCGTAAAAAACGTTATTCATATTTATTTCATTTTCTTTCCAAATGCTTCAAAATATCTTATAACATTCCCTACTTTTGTTGCCGTTATCGATCTATTATCGCCTAAATATATATTTACCGGTTCTTTAAGGTCAATACATTTATCGAAATAATTTACGCTGTTAATTATGTGATCTGTGCAACCGCTATCGAATAGCCACATTACTTCATTATTACTTATCTCGTTCGCCTCGCCGCTGTGTGATGCGTGCGCCGTTGCTATCAATGTGCCCGATCTTGAGTTACCATGCTCGCTCGTGCCGGTTGTTGATTGACGATGGAAATTTCCACGTCGCCTGCTCGTATTTCCTTTGTTTCCTCTTCCTCTGCTGCGACCACGTGTTGACCCACGCCAAAAACTGTTACTGCTTCCCGCTTCGACGCCATTTTGACACTCTCTCGCAAAATGTCCTACTCTTCCACGTCTGAAGCATCCTTCCTTTTTTGCAGAAAAGGCGTTGGTTTGCATTTCTCCTCGATTGGACTTATTTTTCTTCTCCGCTATTTCAATTTTATTTTTTACATACGCTACCGTTTGATTTTCTGCTTTCAATGCATCTACTATATCCGCTATGTAGTTGTATTCTTCGGGTAACGTATTCAGCATGTAATTTAGTTTTTCCCTCTCACTCACTTGTGCACCCGCACATTTTAATTCGTTTATTAATTTTTCGAAATCGCTAAAGAACGTTGCTGAATCAGTGTATTTCTCAAGTCTTATCTTTTCCTATCTCCTTCTGCATACGATCTGTAGTGCCGTCGACGCTTTCAAGTACACTTTATCAAACTTTTTTACTATCCCATATGCCGTTTTTTCTTCTCTAATATATTCCAATTGTCTATTTGTGACGGCATTATAAATTATATTTATTGCCTTCAGATCCTTTTTGTCCCAGTCTTCATTGTCTGTTTCTGTCTTCACCCTAGTTGTGACAATCTCGCATTCTTTACATCTGAGAAGCATCGTTATTCTTTGCTTCCACATACCGTAATCCTCACCATCGAAAATAGGTATCATGATTTCCGATCTCTCCATTTTAAATGATTCCTTATCTCTTACTCAAGCGTTCCTACGTGCTCGAAGTGTATGTTTCCTCTTTGTAACCTTTGAACGTTTCTTTCCTTACTGAGAATTCACACGAACTAACTCGCAATATTGAAAAAAACGCACTAAAATAACTTACAAAATTATGAACCACGCTCTGCTACCATGATAAGATATAGAATGGATTCGGAAATACAAATAATTCCCTTTATTTAGCACACAACTGTTATACATATATCTTATACTCTTAAGACCTCAAAATCCTACTTGCACGCACGCTTGTTGACAACCGACTCTTCCAGATACTTCTAACGACTGGCTCTTGTCTTTTGTCTCAACCAAGACCCGGACGTACTCTGACGCTTACACACACATTCACATGTACAGTGTAAATGTATCATATTCCCAACAATAATGTGAACCTGATGTAAGTGAAAATACATGCACATACCATCGATTCTGCCTGACCAGCACTCTCACCCGGAACCGGAACCGGAACTCGCAGTGCACCGTGACGAACAGCACATATATAAGCCTCCACTCTTAGCCAGACCGTCAGTCGTGCTCGCGCAACAGTAGAAGCAACATGGAGTTTTTTAGATCTCTACTACGCGTCGTTGGTTTGTTCGTGCCAAGTAAGGTAGATATCATTTCCGAACTACCACTGGAGGTTTCGCACTTGATACTTCGAAAATTGGATCCCTCGTCCCTGCAGAGCGCCGCGCTTGTCTCGCGCAAATGGTTCAACGTATGTAGATCCGACAAGTGTCTACGGCGGAAAGTGAGACGTCACATGCGACATACGAGAAAGCGGGTCAAGATGCAATTTCTCGGACCTGCAGCCGCTAAAGCTACCAACCAAGAATCAAGAAGTAGAGGACGTGGTGAGGGCAACCTAAGGCACGAAATAAGTTTATCCGCTGCTCGTACGGCGGTCGTCGTTGGAAGGTTACGCGGTCCTCCCAAAATTTCGATGCGAGATCGCCCCATCGATGTTGGACCAATAAAATGTATTAGACTCTAACTCGTGTAAGTACCTTAATTTGACTGCTTGCTCTTGCGAGAACTTGAATCGGTCTTGTCCGGATTCAGAACTGTAGCGTGAAGCTTGAAATAAAATGGTTTTACTGAGACGGCAAAGTGTTTCAGTCACGCTAATACTATCTGTATCGTAATAGGCCCATTATTGAATATTAACTACAATGTATCACCGCTGCAATTGCAGATTTGTCGTCAATTAGGTGCGAGATATACTCCTCATTGGCTGCCAAATACAGCGCACTTCAGCTGGCTCGAGCTACTATATCATCTCTGGTCCTTGACATATCAAGCGTAATTGCAGTTTTGCATATTCAGGTTAGAATATTCAAATCAACGTATCTCCGTTTCTATAGCGCAAATGGCTACAATGCGATGCCCGTTATATTTCATATCCCATGTCATATGCACCACACATCAGCAGGTTTGTACTATGTCAACTCCGGGCTCTGTCAAATCCAGCGAAATTGCTGCTATACATATTCATGATTAATTATTCAAATCACTATATCGCCGTTTGCATTCCAAATATGCCGACAGAACGAAGCGCGTTATACTCCATATTCGCTGCCAAATACAGTGCATATTATCTGGTTTGAGTTATGTAACGTGTGGACGCAGCCAACCTCAGCGCATTTGCAGTTTTGCATATTCAGGCTTAAATATTCAAGTAACATATTGTAGTATCGCGAGGAAAAATCCTCATTAGAAATCGATCAAAACAATGTCGTGTGTACTTCGGTTGTTAGTTTACATCGGTGAGAAAGCGTATGTGACTAAAGTCACCTTGTACTTGCGGAGCGTAAACAGAATATGGTTAGAGAGTTGGAAAAACTAACGCTAATGGTAGGGGACGATTTAACTTTAAAGTTTGGCTGATCGAGAAGCGTTGAGCGGTTGATCGAGAAATAAGAGTGAGTCGAGAGGTCAGAGTTAATCAAGGAGTCGAAGAGTAGAGTTGTTAGTGCTGTCGAGTTGCGAGAGGTGTTAGCGTTGTTGAGAGTGGAGTTGTTAGCGTTGTCGAGTTGTGAGAGGTGTTGGCGTTGCTGAGAGTGGTGTTGATACGGCTTTCCATTTTCAGGATTAAATATTCAAATCAAGCTATTTCGGATTCCGTTGCAGATATGTCCACAATTCGAGTTAGTATCGTACTGCCAAATGTATTACTCATCAGCCGGTTTGCGCTATGTCGATTCTGACCATTGTTAAATCCAGCGTAATTGCAATTTTGGATACTCATGCACGAATAATCAAATCAACGTATCTCCGTCATTGTGGCAAATATGTCGAGAATTCGATATGACTTGTACCCCACATTTCTTGCCAAATGCAGCGCACACCAGCCTGTTTCCGTTATGTCCTCTCTGGTTTCAGTCAAATCCGGCATGATTGTAGTTACGCATATTCATACTTAAATGTTCAAATAAACCTATACAGCGCATATCTGCCAGTTTGCGCAATGTCAATTCTGGACCGTGTCAAATCCAGCGTATTTGCAGTTTTGCATACTCAGTCTAAAATATTGAAATCCACGTATCTCCGCCTCAAGAGCTCAAATGACGACCATTCGATGCGCATAATACTGCACATATGCTGCCAAATCAGCCGGTTTGTGCAAATTTACATATTGAGGCTTAAATATTCAAATGAAGGTATCTTCGTTCCTATTACAGATATGTCGACAATACTATGCGAGTTGTATTCCACATTTACTACTAAATACAGCGCGCATCATCCGGGATGCGACCTTTCAACTGCTGCACTGGTATTGGATATACGTCGAAAATACTCTGCGCGGTAGCTCCACATTTGCTGCCAAATAGAGCGCACCTAAGTGGGCTGGCGCTAAGTTAACTCTGGAACGTGTGAAATCCAGCGAAATTGCAGTTTTGCATATTCAGGCTTAAATACTCAAATCTACGTATCTCTGTTTCTAATGCAGATATGACGATGAATTTATGTGTGTTATACTCCACATTGGCTCCCAAATTAAGCACACATCGGAGGGTTTGTGCCATGTCATCTCTGGTCTACGACAAATCCAACTTAGTTCCAGCTTTGCATATTCAGGCTGAAATATTCTAATCAACGTATCTCCGCTTCTGTTGCAGATATGCCGACAACGTAAAGCGAGTTATACGCCAAAATTGTTGCCAAATACAGCACACATCAGCCGCTTTGGGCTATGTCGATTCTGGACCCTGTGAAGTGCAGCGTAATTGTAGTTTTGCATACTCAGGAATAAACGTTCAGATCAATGTGTCTCCGCCTCTATAACATATGTGCCGACATCCACTCCATATTTGCTGCCAAATACAGCGCACATTAGTGGGCTGGCGCTATGTCAACTCTGGCCCGTGTCAAACCCGCGTAATTGCAGTTTTGCAAATTCGTGCATAAATAATCAAATCAACGTATCTACGATTCTGTTACAGATATGCCGACAATTCGACTCAGGTTATACTTCACATTTGCCGCCAATACAGTGCACATCATTCGATTTAAACTATGTCATCTCCGATCACCGACAAATCCAGCGTAATTGCAGTTTTTCATATACATTATTATATATTCAAATCCACGCATCTCCGCTACTGTTGGAAATGTGTCGCCAATACTTGCATTCCACATTTGTTGCAAATTAAACCAATATCATCCAATTAGCGCTATGTCCACTCTGGTCCGGTCAAACCCAACGCAACTGCAGTTTTGCATTATCACACCTAAATAATCAAATCAACGAATCTCCGTTTCGATTGCAGATATGTGGAAAATTCGATGCGCTTTATACTCCGTAGTTGCTATTAAATACAGCTCGCATCATCTGGTTTGCGCTATGTCAAATCCGGACCCCGTGAAATCAAGCGTAAATGCAGTAATGCATGATCAGGGTTCAATATTCAGATCGACGTGACTCAGTTTCTGTTGCAGATATGTCGACAAATCGGTGCGCGTTATATTCCACATCGACTGCCATACACTGGGCGCTTGATCTGGTTTAAGCCATGTTAAATACGGAACGAGTCAAATCCAGCGTATTTGTAGTTTTGCTCATTCAAGCCTAAATATTCAACTGAATGTATCTCCGTTTTCATAGTAAGTATGTTCACAATAGGATGCATGTTATACTCCACATTTGCTGCCAAATACAGCATACTCCAGCCGGTTTGCTCTATGTCAACTCTGGGCCGTGTCAAATACGGCGTCATTGCAGGTTTGCATATTCAGACTCAAATATTCAAATCCCCGTATTTCCGTTGCTGTTGCAGACATGCCGAGTATTCGAAGTGCCCGGTACTCCAGATTTCTTGCCCAATTCAGCGCACACTAGACAATTAGCGCTATGTCCGTGTAACGTAAATCACATCAGAGACCAGGGCACACACACACCGCGGGCAGGATGGTGTCCCGGTCGGCATACTTCGAACCCGATGGACCGACGAGAGAAACACATGGCGACCTTGGCGACAATGTATATTGGCGGAGTACCTGAGGATTCATTTATGGCCTAACGGTCCTTCCACCAAATGTTCCAGAAGCGTAGCAACGGTCACGTACGCCTACAGGGTAGTGGGGATAATGAGAGAACAGATGATCGCAAGTAAAGAGATTGTAAGAGACTCACTCTCGTACGGTCACGGCTAGAGCTCGGAAGTGTCTTATAATTGTATAAACGAAGTAAAAATAAAGTTTTCTTCTTCTTATAAAATTTCTCTTTTATTTTACGTGACAGTTTGGCGATCCTGCCAGGATCCATCAACTTCAAGAAAACGAAAATACGCATTTCGGGCTACGGTCAACTTTGAAGATTGAGGATCAGTGGACCACTGTAACAGAGCAGACACTTTCGACGTTTCGACAAAGGAACACCGCAACGGAACCTTTCCTACGGGTTAAACGATCAAGGTGAGCAAGCCCTGGATTCTTTTGTCAAATACAGATCGAGAACAGACAGCACAATTAGTATAACAATGGTAACGCCACGAGAAGACAAAACCGAAACTGTTAGCGCCGCTTTAACTAACAGCGGAATAGACCCAACAGTTAAAGCTTTGCTTGATGCAATGTAGAAGCAGAATGAGAGACTGACCCAACAAATGAGTATGCTTACACTGCGTATGGATGAAGTTGTAGCAAAAACAAAAACGGGAAATGTATCGGAGGCCAGTTCCCTAATAACCGTAGACGAAGTAACCCACACCGCTAAAGATCTATCGGTCCTTCGAGAACCTCGCCCATTACTTCAAACACCACCTCAACCATCCTGGGAAAGGACTTTTCCTGAACAATATACGCAACCAGAGATAAAAGCTGAGAGTGCATTAAAATGCATTCCGATATTAAACGGAGAGGATGATATAGGCGTGGAGGATTTTATTCATGAAATACAAGAAGTAAGAATAACGTGTAGCGAACCAACACTATTACTAAAAATGATTAAAATAGAGAAGATTGTAGGAAAAGCCGCAATGGCAATCCGCAATATTCGTATTACCGAATTCGAATCTCTGTACGAAGCATTGAGACGTAATGTAGCTGCGCAAGTATCAGTGAGAGAACAACAGGACGAATTAAGAGGAATGAGGCAAGGATTAACCGAAAGCGTGCAAAACTATAACATCAGATTTCGAAGTGTTTTTAACAAACTCCAACACAGCATTACCAACGAGTATAGAGACGAACTAACTCGACGGGTGATGAACGAGCAACTATACATGGACTCTGTGACCGACTATGTAAGAGGCCTTCGTCCAGAAATAGGGCAGGCGCTAATGGCTAATGTCCCCCCAAATCTCATCGAAGCAGAAAAGAAAGCAATGAATATGGAGAGATACTTCCGCGAGCACAGCTCTCGCAGACAGATGACGCGACAGACAACCGCCCCGCCATTTTATCGTAACCATGCTTCTCATCCAGTAGACAATCGCCTCGCTATTACAAGTAACACAAATAATAAAACTCCACTCACACAAAATATTCTACCAAGAACGAACAATTTTACGAAGTTTGGGAACAGACCATTAAGCGAAAGGACGCAAGCGAAATGTCCCAAATGCAATCGATTGGGACACCTTCCCAATCAATGCCAAAATTTTCCGATACCGCCTCAAAGAAAAGCCCCTCCAGGAATAAACCACGTTCAAGAACAATCAGAATTAACAATGCTACCTCAGGAAGATTACCCACAATACTATTACAATTACCAGGACGACCAGGATTGCGATTTGTCGTTGACTCCGGGGCAGGAATCAACTTGCTTAAACAAAGATGCTACCCAGGAAAGACAACAATACCAGACACAAAGAAATTCTCCATGGGACATTCCGAATACGAATCTAATTCCAAAGTCAAGTTGAATTTGTTCGACAAAAAGATAGACTTCTCTTTAATAGATGACGATTTCCCAATTATAGAAGATGGCATATTAGGCTTACCCGGTTTGAATCAATATCGATTCGAACTCTCCAACGAAACATTGAAATTAGATAACAACACCCTTCTGCTGCAACAAGAATCAACCCTTGCACCAGGAGAAACCATTCAAAAAATTATATACCTCGAAGGGAAGCCAACGCCAGTGTGCTTTATCAATGGTGGTAAGTCCTCAATTCAAGTTTCTAACATTATCGAAAATACAAATACCATAGATCAAATCCAAAATTTCAAATCTTCGATTCGACTATCGCACATAGAAAAACCTCTCAGAGAACCTATAGAAAAGATTCTTCTCTATTACATGGATGTATTTAATTTAGACAGCGAAACATTACCGTGTACATCTCTTGCTAAACATTCCATTAAATTGAAAGAAGATAAAATCATCAACGTAAAATCCTACCGTCCTCCCGAACACCATAAAATCGAAATAAACAAACAAATGACAGAAATGTTAGACAAAAAGATTATAGAACCCTCCGACTCTCCCTATAACTCTCCCTTCTGGGTCGTCCCAAAGAAAATCGACGCGTCGGGGAAACAAAAGTGGCGAATAGTGATTGACTTTCGGAAGTTAAACGAATTAACGGACCAAGACGCATATCCATTACCCGACATTGACGATATGCTATCGCAATTAGGGAACGCAAAATATTTCTCCGCTTTAGACTTATCCTCGGGATTCCATCAAATACACATGGATGAGAATTCGAGGAAGTACACTGCATTTAGCACACCACAAGGACACTTCCACTATAACAGAATGCCATTCGGGCTCAAGAATGCACCCGCTACCTTTCAAAGAATGATGGACACCGCGTTAAGAGGCTTAATTAATAATCATTGTTTCGTCTATCTCGATGATATCATTATATTCGGGCAATCGATAGAGGAACATAATAAAAACTTAGCCATTATACTCCAAAGACTCAGGGAAGTAGGTCTAAAAGTACAACCGGATAAATGTGAATTCCTAAAACCCGAATTGGAATATTTAGGACACTTAGTGACAGCAAACGGAGTAAAACCTAACCCTGAAAAGATAGAAGCAGTAAAGAACTTCAAACTACCCAAAAATCCTACGGATGTAAAATCGTTCCTTGGGTTAGCCGGATACTATAGAAAATTTATTAGGAATTTCTCGAAAATTGCCAAACCGTTAACGGAACTAACTAAGAAAGACATACAATTCCACTGGACTGACAAAACACAACTTAGCTTTGATACATTAAAAGAAAGACTATGCCAAGCACCAGTACTAAAATACCCCGACTATACGAAAACATTTACGTTAACAACGGACGCCAGTAATGAAGGTCTAGGAGCCATCCTTTCACAAGACGGACACCCTTGTTGCTTCATTTCAAGGACATTAAACCCCCCTGAACGAAATTATACTACGACGGAAAAAGAATTATTGGCCATCGTTTGGGCAGTTAGAAGATTTAGGCAATATTTACTAGGCCGCAAATTCAAAATTCAAACAGACCACCAAGCCCTTAAATGGCTGCACAACTGCAAGGACCCCTCTAGTCGATTGATTCGATGGAGATTGAGATTAGAGGAATACGATATAGAGTACGTAAAAGGAAAGGAAAACGTAGCCGCTGACACCCTATCCAGAGTACACGCGATAACACAAACTGACGTTTTATTAAGACAATTCAGAGACTGGGAAAAATCAGAAGAAATACCAAAATTATTGAAACTAACAAATCTAACAAAGACAACTTTTTCCAATTAACAAAACCATATCTGGGCCCATATGACGAAACCGTATGGTTACAGAAAATATCAGACATACTTAAAACAAATAGAAAGATAGGAATAGGAGACAATAACTTAAACGCACAAGACAAAGCACACATAAAAAGATTTCTTTTATTTTTCAATGACCAACGCGACGACATAGAATTTGCTTACGAACCAATACAGAGTTTAAGCGAAGAGGAAATAGAACAAGTACTAAAAGAAAATCATGACTTGGTAGGACATCCCGGAATACAAAAGACGTACGACAGAATCCGAGGCAAATATCATATCCCACACCTAATAGACAGAATAAAAAGCAGAATAGGAACTTGCGCGACATGTCAAACATCAAAGACTACTCGGATAAGAGGAAAGGAGGAACCACAGATAACCGACACCCCGTTAGAATCTAATGACAAAATCGCTATGGATGTGATAGGCCCGTTGAAAAAGACCAAGATAGGAAACCAATACATTCTCTCTATACACGATGAACTAACCAAATATTTAATACTTGTGCCCCTAAAAACACAACAGACCCAATCAATCTGGAATGCTTTATTGAATCATTACATTTACATATTCTCCGCACCGAAACGTATATTAACTGACAGAGGACAAAGTTTCATTAGCGAGCTAATGCAACGATACGAAGAAGCATTTAGGATCAAACACATAAAAACCACCTCATTCCATCCACAATCCAACGGAAGCCTAGAACGAACACATGCTGCAATATCCGACATGTTAAAAGCTATACAAAACGATAATGAAACAGAATGGGATCAAAACCTAAATTTTGTGTGTCTAGCATATAACACTATGGTTCATGATGCCACTGGATATACCCCTTTCGAACTAACATTTGGACACAAGGCCAATCTCCCATCTACCATATCCCAAAATCCGCAAAGAACATACGCTGATGAGGTCAGCTTCAGGAAACGAGAATGGGATGCCAAGCTACTTAAAGCCAGGGAAACTCTAATGAAGAGTAAACAAAGATACCAAAGAGATCAAAGAAAAAAAATTATTAAACCTCAATCCATTTTTAGAGAAGAAGATTTAATATTAGTTCATAATGATCGTAAAAAACACAAGTTAGATACTGAATGGCTAGGGCCATACACCATTGAAAAAGTAAAAACCCCTTATTACGAAATAATGGTGAATGACTCGATTAGGAAAATACATGGTAATCGTATTAAACCTTATTTTCCAGGACGGTCTTCACCTTCTCCATAAGTAGCAGTTATGCACTTTGTTTTTGTTTTGTCTTGTTGATTAAGACAAAGACGAAAACACACTTTTTAGCCAATTAGCCTCCATAAAACAATCCTGAAGAAACACTGAGATTTTGGAGGACCAAAATCAATCTAAGAAGGGAGGTATGTAACGTAAATCACATCAGAGACCAGGACACACACACATACCGCGGGCAGGATGGTGTCCCGGTCGGCATAATTCGAACCCGATGGACCGACGAGAGAAACACATGGCGACCTTGGCGACAATGTATATTGGCGGAGTACCTGAGGATTCATTTATGGCCTAACGGTCCTTCCACCAAATGTTCCAGAAGCGTAGCAACGGTCACGTACGCCTACAGGGTAGTGGGGATAATGAGAGAACAGATGACCGAATGTAAAAAGATTGTAAGAGACTCACTCTCGTACGGTCACGGCTAGAGCTCGGAAGTGTCTTATACTTGTATAAACCAAGTGAAAATAAAGTCTTCTTCTTCCTTATAAAATTTCTCTATATTTTTACGTGACACTAGCGGGAAGCGTCGTCCGTGGAAAAATAGATTTCACCTATCACCCCGTAGTTGGAACAAAGACTGTTTGCCTGTTTAGGACTGTTAAGGACTTTAATTAACTAAATCTTAAGGTTTATAATGGGTCCTCAGGCTAGCTAAACATATACTGTTGAGATGCGTTGACATCTGGCAATCATCTTATCCGACGGATAGAGTCTGCGTGTGGCGAGACACGGGACAGAAACCGTTGGAATCTCTACTGTCACGTGCCGCTACGATTATTTCATTTAAGGACAGCTATAGAATTACTCCATGCCTTTATTAGAAAAAACGTTCATCCCTTGACCGCGGCTACGTTCGGTGACTGGTTGTCGCCTCGAGGACAAGTGCAGTATCACAAGTTTCGAACAATTACAATCGGACTGGATGGCTACAATTGTTGAATTACAGCTATGGTAGAATCTAGATTACAATGTTACGGGATTTTCCCAAAATTTCAAACGGAAGGTTCCTTTGTTCTTTCATCTCCGACTTATATTTATGTCGCTGGTAGATCTTACGGATTAGCTTACGACGGCCTGGCTGGGAACGATCAGGGAAGCGAACTTTTCTGCCCGAGCGCCTGGAGTGATGAATTCCTGAGTCGTCTTCGTTTTGCTCGTTTCAAACATCAGGTGGTATTATTGCTTCGCGATTTCCGCTGTAATGGTGTTCAATGTTATCGTGCAATAAAAATTCACGCGTTTTGGACGGTCTAAAGGTACGATTACGTTCTTGTTGCTAACTTCAATCGCAATGATCCTCTTTGCTCTCGATATAAATTGATGCGGTCCGCCGTAGGGTGGCTGTAAGAGGTTTCCGATGTAATCGTGACGTAGAAATACGTAAGACGATGTTTCGAGTGGAACACGGAGGTTTCTTTTTCGCCGTTTCGCGTAATCGGATGAGGCCTGATCTTTTCTATTCGTAGTTTTAGACGGCTTCCGTATTTCGACTTGGCCTGTTGCTTCGTTGGTACACAGAATTCTGCCGGCAATCATATGCCGGTGCCATAAACCATTTCGGCTGTCGTCGTTTTCACGTCCGTAATAACTGTTCGTATGCCCAATAAAACTATTGGCAAGATTTCTACACAGTGGCTCGTATCGTGGCATTTGATTGCTGCTTTTAGTTGTCGGGGCAGGCGATCTACCATCCTGTTGGTCACGGGGTGATAGGCTGTCGTTCGTAAATGCCTAATGCCGAGGAACAGGCATAATTCGTTAAATAAGTTTGATTCGAACTGGCGTCCTTGATCGGTCCTTATCCTTAAAGGTACGTCGAAACGGAATATCCACGTGGAAAGGAGGGCTGAAGCAACGGTTGCCGCCTCCATGTCGGCGATGGGAACGGCTTCGTTCTAACGCGAAAAACGATCGATTTTCGCCAGGCAATGTCGGTATCCTAGCGTCCCGTGTCTGGGGGTGTTTGTCATAAGGTCTTCGACGTCCTGTAGCTGTTGATCGCTGAGGCATTTGCCTAGCGTCACGTTTCTAATTATGCTCTAGCAGTTTATATTTCTCTAGTCAAGTTGTTTGAATGAACTGTAATTTATACCTGTTAAATCAGTGTATACTTAATTGAACCACCCCGATTATCCTAACAGAAATAAGGTTATCGAGATCGATAACCTTATTTCGTGGCTGTTAGGAACATGATACATTTAAACTGTACATGACAATGTGCGTGTAAGCGTTAGAGGACGTCCAGGCCTTAGTTGGGACAAAAGACAAGAGTCAGTCGTTCCAAGTATCTGGAAGAGTCGGTTGGCAACAAGCGTGCGTGCGAGTAGGATTTCGAGGTCTTTAGAGTATAAGATATTGTTGGGAATATGATACATTTACACTGTACATGTGAATGTGTGTGTAACCGTCAGAGGACGTCCGGGTCTTGGTTGAGACAAAAGACAAGAGCCAGTCGTTAGAAGTATCTGGAAGAGTCGGTTGACAACAAGCGTGCGTGCGAGTAGGTTTTTGAGGTCTTAAGAGTATAAGATATATGTATAATAGTTGTGTGCTAAATAAAGGGAATTTTTTGTATTTCCGAATCCATTCTATATCTTTTCACAGAGTTCGAGAAGAGGAAGCGTCGATCGTGAGAAACATAGATTTCTCCTATTTTCTCGTAGTTGGAACGAGGACTGTTTGTCGGTTTGAAGGACTTTAGTTAAACAAATCTTAAGGTTTATAGCGGGTCCTCGTACTAGCTGCTCATGTATTTACTCCAATAATGGAGTCTGCGTGTGGCGAGCCACGGGACAGAAATCGTTGAAATGCTTACCGTCGTGCCCCGTCCCAAGTATTCCTTTTAAGGAGAGCTATAGAGTTACTTCATGCCTTTGTTAGACAAAACGTTCATCCCTTGACCGCGACTACGTTCGGCGACTGACTGTCTCCTCGAGTCCGAGCTCACTATCATAAATCTCTGTAGCGGCACTCGACAGCAAACTTCCCAACGGTTTCTGTCCTGTGCCTCGCTACACAAGGACTCTACCTTTCGAACAGATGATTGCCAGATGTCTCTCAGATACACTCTCACCGAATATTTACAGCGAGCCTAAGGACCCGCTATAAATCTTAGGTTTCATGCAGCTAAGATTCTCTAAAGGGACAAATAGTCTTTGTCTCAGTAGTCCCTACACATACCACCCACTACGGGAAATCTGCTTCTTCTCACGTACGACGCTCCTCGCTAGCAACTTTCTCTCAAGGGCAGCGGTCATCCCTTTCCAACAACCAACTCACAATTTTGCCAATTAACAGCGACGTCCCTTTCCCTCACTCTCTGAACTAACACTTTTCTTAACGAATCCGATGATCCCGTATCCTTAGACACACCCAAACATAGTTTTCCTAAGGAGCATCATCGCGACACAAATTCATTCTGTCCTATCGCGAGCCGCGAGGCAAGTTGGAAGACGCCTTCTGGATTGTTCGTCCGCAGTCGTACGTAATAGCGAATCTGAATCTCTCGACGTATGTGCAATCGTCTCGACTCGAACCACCGCGTAAAGTATCACGCCGAGCTTGAACTTGTAATCTTGAATCGATAATTGTACCGTGCTTTCGGCGCGCTAGTGTATATCACGAACACAAGCAAATAAACAGTTATTGTTAAACAATACCGAGTGATTCTTCTATACCTATCACGCACGTTACCTCATCTCAAATAAGTACAGTCGGATTGAATGACAACAGTTTCATAATACGGCTATGGTGAAGTCTAAATTACAGTACTAGGGGTCTTCCCAAAGTTCCGGAGGGAAGTTTCAGGTGTTCTTTCATCTCCGACACGGCCATTCTGACTATCACGCGTCCTCGTGTGTAACTAAAATATTGAGTTTCCTAACATTAGACTCGATACAATTAACATTATTCACAATTTAACTAGATGTTCCAATAAGGCAAGGGTCCAGTGTAGCAACAAATCCTGTTCGGGGATTTGGCAGCAAAAAAATAAAAGATTATGAAAATTAGTAGCGTTATACTTAGTATCCAATGTGATAGTTGCATCCTGCAGGTTATCAGTCGGATCGTAACGGCATGATGGACCATTTTCGATTTCGCACTCCAAAGGATCTCGGTCTTCTAGATCGTATGAGCACATAGAGCTTCGTTCCACGGTCTCACTGAGTCTTATCATATTGTCACCCCGAAAAACATGCAAGTCGCATCGCATGTTCTCACTGAGCCTTATCATACTGTTACCATGAAAAGCGTGTGAGCCACATCGCATGTTCTCACTGAGCCTTATCATACTGTTACCATGAAAAGCGTGTGAGCCACATTACACGTTCTTTCTGAGCTTTATCACACTGTTACCATGAAAAGCGTGTGAGCCACATCACATGTTCTTTCTGAGCTTTATCACACTGTTACCATGAAAAGTGTGTGAGCCACATCACACGTTCTCTCTGAGCTTTATCACACTGTTACCATGAAATGAAAAGCGTGCGAACTTCCCCTGCCG
Source organism: Bombus affinis (assembly GCF_024516045.1). Taxonomy (NCBI): domain Eukaryota; kingdom Metazoa; phylum Arthropoda; class Insecta; order Hymenoptera; family Apidae; genus Bombus; species Bombus affinis. The sequence goes on from NW_026108836.1 coordinate 458,856, forward strand.
GGTGTTATTAGCATAGTGCTACTAATCTTCCGAGATCGAAGTACTCATATCGTCATGGCCACTGTTATGGCCTTCACTACAGACATCCAACTCGGCAGGGGTGCAACCATCTGGCATTTTCCTCAACATGTCGTGACTGTACTTGAACGATCGCTTACCGTTTAATACCTTTAAGATATACATGCCTCCTTTCAAAACTTCTGCTATTACAAATGGACCTCTAAATTTTGGATCTAATTTGGTTTGATTTCGTTCCTCATTTTGCGTAATACGAAATCACCGAGGTTAAACCTAACCGCTTTAGCTTTAATTTTGTCAAATCCATCCTCATCATACCTAGCACTAGTTTCCATCCCCTTTATTGCCTGTCGTCTTATATTGGAGATATCGATACTTTTGATGTTATCGGGTAACAACAGATCGTACGGTCTTGTCGTTCTACCTATTAGTAGTTCAAATGAGCTCGAGTTTGTCACGCGGTTGGTGGTGCAATTCAAAGCCAACTGTATTTCCCCAATCGCGTCTTGCCACGGCCGCCCGGTCGTTTCCACTACCGTGAACATAATTTTCAATGCACCCGTAACACGCTCTACCTGTCCCTTGGCTCTACTAGCACCGGTCGCTATCAAGTGAACTTTAATTCGTTTGCTTTCGCAGAATTCTCGAAATTCCTTACCCTTAAAACATATTCCCTAATCTGCTATTATCTGGCAGGGCCTCCCGAATAAAAATATAGCGGATTTAAGCACTTTAATGGTGTTAAGGGAATCTATCTTACGAGTATGATGCAGGTATACGAATTTAGTGGAGACGTCGATCAAAACAATGACGTGCTCCTTTGAATCGCTTTTACCATTCAACTTGCCTGTTATGTCCATGTGGACCGTATGTCAGGGTATGCTGGTCTTAGGTATAGGATGCAGTTCGGCTTGTACCTTACCTAAACTAGCTTTCGAATCTTGACAAGCATGACAGTTCTCAATGAATCGGCGAACGTACTTCGCCATCACTTCGAAACAGTAATATTCGTATAGTTTCTCCCAACCTTACTGCATAATTGACTGGTGCACACGGTTAATAACAGACCATCTAAAACCACTTGGGACTATAGGTAAACCGAGAGTCCTGCCGTTTCTTTGTATCCTACGGTAAATAGTACCGGACCTTAATTCGTATGTATTCGCGATGTCTCCCGCGAGCCCATCGTTTTGCAATTCCTTGACGATTTCCAAGATTTGAGAATCACGACGTTGTTCCGCTAACAGGCAATCTTCCGAAATTTCTGCCAGATTAACTATTTTCTCTTTGATTTTGTCGAATTTAATAGGGTCAACGCCTGTGCGGTTTCGCGAAAAGAAATCTACGTGAGCCGTCCGTTTACTTTCCCGATACATAAAGTCATAAATAAAAGTCTGCAAGTAAGTCCATCACCTCTGGTCCCTGTCATTTAAATGTACTTTATTACTCAGCGCTTTCTACGAGTTGCAATCCGTGACGACAAGAAATTTCCGTCCATGTAGATAGTGACGGAAATGTTTTACGGCGTTTACGATAGCTAATGTTTCGAGTTCATAGGAGTGATATCTGGATTCCGCGGGGCTGGTTCTATTATTGTAATACTCTATTACCTTATTCTTACCTTCGGCTTGATGCGTCAAAATCGCCCCGTAACTCTCCGAGCTAGCATCAGTAGGTAGTTCTATCGGGTAATTGGGGTTGAATGTCATTAGCACCGGCGCGTCGGTCAGGACGGAAACTACCTGTTGTCTTATTTTTTCGTGTCTATCTGTCCAAGTTTTATTTCTGTTATCTGAGATGAGCGCGTACAGGGATGAGCGCGTAGTTTCCTCATCTGTGAGAATTTTGGGATGAACTGTGTGACGGCCGTTGGCACAGGTAAAGAACTTAAGGTGTGTATTTTACCCGGGTCGGGACGAACTCCTCCGTTATGAATTACATATCTCAAATAGAGCACCGATGTCCTTGAGAGAACGTTTCGCAAAGCTAAAAGAGAATCCGGCTTTTACGAGGGTATCTAAGACGGTGTTTCAATCTTTCTAAAGCTTGATCTATCGAGTCGGCAATAATTAGGACATTATCGAAATAAATAACAACGTACGAATGAGCGAGGTCGCCTGGGGCGTTGCGAATGGCCCTCCGAAAGACGGACGGTGCAATTTTTCAGTCCAAACGGCATCGATATCTATTCATATTATCTGTCGGGGGTAACGAACGCTGTATACTCAGCTGAATCAGGATAAATAGGAATTTGGTGAAACCCGCTGACCATGTCCAGGCTAATAAAGTATCTCGCCTCTTGCAATCTCGCGACTTGATCCGCAATAAGGAGTAAAGGGTACCGATCCGCGACCATATTTTGACTTAGCTCTCGGGAACCTGCTCATAATCTATCTGAGCCGTTTTTCTTCTTCACGAGTTACGTAGGGCTCGCAAATGGCGAATTACTAGGCCTTATGATCTTTGCATTAATTTAAACGCTCGTTTTCTCACGTACCGCTCTTCGCTTCTCCTCGGTAAGTCTATAAGAACTTCCTCGTACGGTGGTGTTAGGATCAATTAATCGTATTTCTAACCGGCCTGTATTTGCGCGAATACGTAGGAAACCCGTAACGAATGAATCTTTGAATTTGACGAGAAGAGAAATTGATCGACTTTTATTATTACCATGTACATCAGTGTCAACTTCATTAACGACGATCTCGTTTGCAGTGGTTTCATTACAGACATTAATTATTTTTGTTTTACACATAGCGAGGCTATTTTGTGTAATGTTACGTCAAAACCCAGACTTAGAGTTCCGCAACAAATCGCGATATCATATTTTAAATAACTATCAGGAAGGACATGAGAAATTATCTTCGATGTAAAAATCATTAATACACACGATGAACAAATGGTTGGCATTTGTTTAATACAGGTATTCCCTACTCCTCGCATTACTAATATGTCAGTCATTCCTTTGTCAGAAAATGCCGAGGCCGTGGACTCTTTAATTAGTGAACGCTCTGCTCCCGAATCGGAGTAAAATGGAAACGATTCACCCAGATGACTTGATCTATCCGTTGATGCTTCCAGTACGCACGAGTCGACTCGCCACTCGTTATTGAAATCATAGTTTCCCTCCATAATCAGGTTGGCAGCTGCGCCCCATGCAGCGGAGTCGGAGCACGCGATTTTAAGGGTTAAAACGTGGTAGCGAAAAATTGTTAGGTTTCACACTCGATCTTTGCACTAGCGACTGAATTACTTGCGCACGATGGTCTTAAGTTCTAGCACTGTTATAGTCGGCACTGATCCCACTTCAGATGTCGGGTTGGCGTTAAAATTAGAGTTAGGGTTAAGGACGTGAAACGAATCCCTATTGGCGCTAGACGTGATGATTATGCAATAGAGGTGATATTTACTAGTGCAAATATGACTATGATGGAATTGGACAAGTAATCGCGATAATTAGATACTCGGGAAGCTAATGACAATGATCCTAGGCTCAATAACGAATCAGCGGTCAACGGGATGACAAACTCTACTTTTCTTTAGCGTCTAAGTTGTACTCAATGTTAATGCATGGGGCAATCATTACGTATCAGAGGGTTACTTGAATCGTCGTCGTGATCGTACGGGAGAGTGTTTCTCCATCACGGTAACGCTGTCGAGGAAAACTATGATGGGTGTGCCTAAGGGCACGAAATCATCGGATTCGAGGAGATAATTCTTCGTTCGGAAAGTGAGGGAAATTGGGGTTACTGTTAATTGGTCAATTTCCATGTTGGTGGTTAGGGAAGGGTGCTAGCCGCCCTCAAGAGAGAGTTCGAGAAGAGGAAGCGTCGTTCGTGAGAAACATAGATTTCTCCTATTTTCTCGTAGTTGGAACGAGGACTGTTTGTCGGTTTGAAGGACTTTAGTTAAACAAATCTTAAGGTTTATAGGGGGTCCTCGTACTAGCTGCTCATGTATTTACTCAAATAATAGAGTCTGCGTGTGGCGAGCCACGGGACAGAAATCGTTGAAATGCTTACCGTCGTGCCCCGTCCCAAGTATTTCTTTTAAGGAGAGCTATAGAGTTACTTCATGCCTTTTTTAGACAAAACGTTCATCCCTTGACCGCGACTACGTTCGGTGACTGGTTGTCGCCTCGAGGCCAAGTGCAGTATCACAAGTTTCGAACAATTACAATCGGACTAGATGACTACGATTGTTTAATTACAGCTATGGTAGAATCTAGATTACAATGTTACGGGATTTTCCCAAAATTCCAAACGGAAGGTTCCCGTGTTCTATCATCTCCGATTTAGATTTATGCTTGATCTGTCTGGGACCAGTCTGGATATAGCGCAAACTGGCTGGCAAACGATGTATTTGGCAACAAATGTGGAGTACCAGGCACATCGAATTGTCGACATATCAGCAACAGCAACGGAGATACGTGGAGTTGAATATTTGAGTCTGAATCTGCAAAACAACAATTACACTGCATATAACAGAGACCAGAGTCGATGTTCTGGCGCGCGACACATTTGCACTCCATCCCGCGCGGCTTGACAGCCAACGGTCCACGTGCCATCCTTCGAATCCTCCATAGGCCCAAGGACCCATCATAAAGCCGAAATCCTAACTGCATTGTTCGCACATATGGTCTAAGTCAATCTGTTTGCCCGAAAAGACTTTCTAATTCTAGAAGTGTTTTCGGTCGGTTCTTAGAAAGGTCCTTGGGTTCATTACGCCCTCTTAAGAATTACGGAGAAGGCGGGTATTGGCCTAACTAAAAAAGCGGACATCTACCTAACGGAAATTCTGAGTTTTCCCATAAACAATGCCGCCTAGGACCCACGTTGGTAGGAGGCTTCTTCCTCCTCTCTTCCTTTCTAACATTAGTCATAACCAATCGGCATCGCGGATCATTGCCCTCACTTTCCTAACTAACAATGTAATCAACGAATCCGCGTTCTTCGCTCAAAGGGCACACCAATACCGAGCTTCGTACTCACATCAGAATAAACTTTAGAGTTACATCATCTCTCACGGTGACTAGAGTTCCTGCAATCCCTATAACTCTCACCGTTCCTATATCTCTAAGAGCCTCCGATTTCCCTCACAGTATCCAGAAGTCCGACAGCTCCTACAGCTCTCACGGACCTGGAGCTCCTATAGCTCACACTCTCATCTAAGAATAATCCATCTCTTCGTTATCTGTATCTTAAGCAACGGCGTTCTTACTCAGTGTGATTGTATAAATCGCTGGAAATACATATATTTTTTATAACTTTGTGACTCCCAGTGTTATACCACAACGACTACACCTATTATCCTAAGCGAAATACGGGGATCGAACTATCCGTGGTGTCGATTATTCCAATCGTAACGGGAATTTACGACTCCCATTGACGCGTATTCAAACGACCGCGTCTCCCCGCGATAGCTCGAAAATACAGTCGACATAGCGCAAACCGAATAAGTACTGCATTTGGCTGTAATTGTGGAGTATAGCGCGCATCGCATTTGCGACATGTATCCAATAGCAGCGCTGATACGTTGGTTTGATCATTTAGGCATGAATATGCAAAACAGCAATTACGCTGAATCTGTCAGTGACCAGAGAAGACGTAAGACAAAGAAATGATAGAATCGGAAGATGTGCTCTGTGCTCACCAGCAAATCAGGAGCATAACGCTCACCGAATTGTCGTCATATCTGCCACAGAAACGGAGATACGTTGCTTTCGATATTCAAGCATGAATATGCTAAACTGCAATTATGGTGTATTTGACAGGGACAAGAGTGAACATAACGCTAAACTACTGATGTGAGCTGTATATGACATCAGATGACAAATATAACGCGCACCGAATTGTCTGTAAGTGTGCCATAGAAACGGAGATTCGTTGGTTCGAATATTTAATACTGAATATGTAAAACTGCAAATACGCAGGGTTCGGCTGGGTCCCGATTTTACATGCATCAAACGGGATAACATGCACTGTGCTTGGCAGCAAATTTGGAGTATAACGAGCCTCTAATTGTAGCCATATGTGCCATAGAATCGGAGATACGTCGGTATGAATACTTAATCCTGAATATACGAAACTGCAACTACGCTGGATCTGGCTGGGTCCAGATTTTACATAGAGTAAACCGGCATCAGATGTGGAATATAACGCGCATCGTATGACCAATGTTTCTGCAAAACAAGCGGAGATACCTTGATTCGAATATGTAAGCATTAATATCCAAAACTGCAATCACGCTGGATTTCTCCGAGTCCAGTCTTGACAGTGTGCAAACGGGCTGATGTGTGCTGTATTTGGCAGCAAATGTGGAGTATAACATGCATCCTATTGTCGACGTACCTACAATGGATACGGAGATACTTTCACTTGAATAACTAGGCTTGAATATGCAAAACTACAAATACGCTGGATTTGACTCGGTCCGGATTTAACACGGCTTAAACCAGATGAAGCGCTCTGCGTATGGCAGTCAATGTGGAATATAACGCGCATCGTATTGTCGACATATGTGCTATGGAATCGGAGTCACGTTGATTTGAATATCTAAGCCTGAACATACAAAATTGCATTTGGGCTGGATTTTGCAGGGACCAGAGTTGACACAGCACAGACCGGCTGATTTGGCATCATATGTGGAGTATTCTGCGCATCGAATAGGCGACATAGAAACCAAGATACGTTCATTTGAATATGTAATATTTGGAAATTTCTCCAGAAAATGCATAATTGCGTATACGCTTAGTTTGGCTGCGCCCACACGTTACATAGCTCAAACCAGGTAATATACATTGTGTTTGGCAGCAAAAGTGGCGTATATCGCGCATCGAATTGTCGGCATAACTGCAATGCAAACGGCGATACGGTGATTTGAATAATTAATCATGAATATGTAAAGCAGCAATTTCGCTAGGTTTGACAGAAACCGGAGTTGACATGGTACAAACCAGCAGATGTGCGGTGCACATGACATCGGATGTGAAATGTAACGGGCATCGCTTTGTCGCCATATGTGCAATAGAAACGGAGATACATTCATTTGAATATGTTAACCTTAATTTGTAAAACTGCAGTTAAGCTTGATATGTCGAGGACCAGAGATGATATAATAGCACGAGCCAGTTGATGTGAGCTGTATTTGGCAGGCAATGAGAAGTATATCTCGCATCTAATTGACGACAAATCTGCAATTGCAGCGGTGATACATTGTAGTTAATATTCAATAATGGGCCTATTACGATACCGATAGTATTAGCGTGACTGAAACACATTGCCGTCTCAGTAAAACCATTTTATTTCAAGCTTCACGCTACAGTTCTGAATCCGGACAAGACCGATTCAAGATCTCGCAAGAGCAAGCAGTCAAATTAAGGTACTTACACGAGTTAGAGTCTAATACATTTTATTGGTCCAACATCGATGGGGCGATCTCGCATCGAAATTTTCAGAGGACCGCGTAACCTTCCAACGACGACCGCCGTACGAGCAGCAGATAAATTTATTTCGTGCCTTAGGTTGCCCTCACCACGCCCTCCACTTCTTGATTCTTGGTTGGTAGCTTTAGCGGCTGCAGGTCCGAGAAATTGCATCTTGACCTGCTTTCTCGTATGTCGCATGTGACGTCTCACTTTCCGCCGTAGACACTTGTCGGATCTACATACGTTGAACCATTTGAGCGAGACAAGCGCGGCGCTCTGCAGGGACGAGGGATCCAATTTTCGAAGTATCAAGTGCGAAACCTCCAGTGGTAGTTCGGAAGTGATATCTACCTTACTTGGCACGAACAAACCAACGACGCGTAGTAGAGATCTAAAAAACTCCATGTTGCTTCTACTGCTGCGCGAGCACGACCGACGGTCTGGCTAAGAGTGGAGGCTTATATATGTGCTGTTCGTCACGGTGCACTTCGAGTTCCGGTTCCGGGTGAGAGTGCTGGTCAGGCAGAATCGATGGTATGTGCATGTATTTTCACTTACATCGGGTTCACATTATGATTAGAGTTAGAGGCGCGAAACGAATCTTCATTTGGTTTAGACGTTTGTAGTTATGCAGTAGAGCAGATATTTACTAGTGTAAATATGATTGTTATATAATTGGCAAGTAGTCGTGGTGATGAGGTACTCGAGAAGCTATAAATAAAATAGCTATAAATAAATTCCCTTTTTTTAGCACACAACATTTATACATATATCCTATACTCTAAAGACCTCGAAATGCTACTAGCACGCACGCTTTTTGTCAACCGGCTCCTCCATATACTTCTAACGCCTGACTTTTGTCTTTTGTCCCAACTAAGGCCTGGACGTCCTCTGACGCTTACACGCACATTTACATGTACAGCTTAAATGTATCATGTTCCTAACACGCCTCCTTACATTTATACTGTACACTTAATCGTATTTACATGCTTTGACGAATTACGTAACAGAAACTTTAACACTTATTGCTTTATCTACATTCCTCTTAGTTTACATTCATCCATGACCTAAACCTTTCGAATTTCTCTCTACGCAGTGAATTCGTAAAAATATCCGCAGTATTTTCGCCTGTAATTACTTTAAATATGTTTATCTTATTCTCCTTTAAGCACTCGTGAACGTAGTGCTAATGAACTTCAATGTGTTTAGAATTTTTTGTAAAATTTCCGTGCTTGGCTATACTTATCACTCCAGAGTTATCCTCATAAATTTTTACAGGGTTATCGTCTAGATTTACATTGAAGATTTTCATAATTTCCCTAATGGACATTAATTCACTCACCGCTTCCGATAGAGCTACATACTCTGCATACGTCGAGTCTTTTGTCACACACCTTTGTTTTTTAGACTTCCAACCAATTACATTTCCATACAATCTAATTACATATTCAGAAGTCGATTTCCTTTCTAAATGATCTCCTGCCTAATCAGCGTCCACATAACAATCTATCGTTTCACATTTTTCATTCCTTTTATAATCTAATCTTAAATCTCTAGTCCGGTACAAATATTTCAATATTTGCATAGCATATTTAAAGTGTGTCTCATTACAACAATCTTGAAATCTACTCAAATAATTCACACTATAATTTCTATCGGTTCTGGTATTTTCACTAATATACAACAATGCGCCAATTAAATTTTTGTATTCAATATCCTCTCTATTTATCTCAGCTTTTTCAATTCTTAAGTTGGTCTCCATAGGTGTACAGTACAATTTGCTATTTTGTAACTTACATTTGTTTGCTAATGATTCAATGTATTTCTTTTGGCTTAATCTTATTTCATTTTTGAAATAATCATAGTCTATATTTATTCCAAGATATTCTTTGACTTCATCTAAATCTTTCATTTCAAATCTATTAGTTAATAACTTCTTTACCCTTTGTATCTTCCTTTTATTTTTACTACAAATTAGCAAATCGTCTACATACATTAGCAAATAAACAACATTTTCTCCCTCTCCATGTGTATATAGGCACAACTCTATGTTATTCTTCTTAAAACCTAATCTCGTCACATACTTATCAAGACATTCATACCACTCCCTTCGACTTTCTTTTAACCCATAAAGCGCTTTCGATAGTTTACAAACTCTATTCGTTCCGTCCGCATATCCCTTTGGTTGATTTACATATACCTCCGAGGTTACTTCACCATTTAAAAAAGCAGTTTCTACATTCATTTGCTCGATAATTAATCCATTTCGACAACAATATGTTAGCAATATCTTGAAGGTCTAATTACTCGCTACTGGGGAGTATATGTCATCGGCTACGTTTCTTTGTTGGAATCCTCTTACCACTACTCAAGCCTTATACCTGTCATCTGATTTTCTCGTGTAAACCCATTCTACATCTAATACGTCTTTGCCTTTTACCCTTTCTACCAATTTCCAAGTTTTATTCTTATAAAGACATTCTATTTCCTTATCCATAGCTTGTTTCCAATCTTCACTATCTTCACAACAAATCGCCTCCTCAAATGTACAAGGGATATCTACACTACAATAATTTGCATGGATTTCACTAATGTTTTCTTTTTCTGGATATCTTACTGGAGTTCTCCTATTACGTGTAGATCTTCCAGGGATGTTTAAGCTTTCAAGACTGTTATCATTTTCATCTTCCCTACTTTCTAACTCTTCCTTATTCATGTTTACCAATAAGTCATTATCATCAATGTCATCGTTATCTTTATCGAATGAATTCTCCACAAAACCGATACATTTTGTGTCTGTTTCTATGACCTCTACATGTCTCGCTATTGTTATTTTCCCACCTAATAAGACTCTGTAGCCTACTTCACTATATCCAAACAAAATTCCCTTATCTGCCTTTTTAACCCATTTTGAAACTCTCTTTTGTTCTTACAAAAAATTTACTTCCATATAAATGTAGATTTTCAACACTCCCGAAGAATATTTCAAAAGGTGTCTTTCTCTCTATTGTATTTGCCAGTATTCGATTTTTCAAGTATACCGCTGTCCAATTAATTTCGAGCCAGTACCTTTTATGTACTTTCGCTTCCGCTAACAAGCAACGCGCCATGTCCATCACTGTTCTATTATACCTTTCCGTTGTCCCGTTTAATTCATGTACGTAGGTTGGGCAATTATTTATTCTGATACCTTTATCCCTAGCAAACTTATAAATTCGATTATTCAAGTACTCTTTTCCATTATCACATCTCAATATTATAAACCTCTTGCCCGTTAAATTCTCGGCTTCATTTACAAACTGTACGAAACAATCAAAGACCTCATCTTTTGATTTTATACAATAACTTCTAGCTATTTTGCTATAATTATCGATAAATGAGATGAAATATTTCTCTTCATTGAATCCGGTATTCTTAAAACCGCACACGTCCGAATGAATAATTTCCATTATCTCCATAGCCTTGGTTCGATTATTTTTCAATGGTAAATTTTGCATTTTCCTTTTCATGTACACCCTACATTTCAAAAATTCCTTTTCAAATTCATTCGTTATACCAGTGACTAGCTGCTCTTTACCCAAAATATTTAAATATTTAAAATTTACGTGTCCTAGCATCCTATGCCATCTTTTCCTTTTACTCATATCACTACGTTCGGCGCTGTTTGCTAAGTGCTCCTTCCCTTTCAATATACTTTTCATTCTATATGTTCCCTTTTCTTTAACCGCTACCGCTGTAAGCTTATTGTCCTCATCTATTACTTTTGCAATATTTCCTATTGAAATGACCTTGTTCCTATTATCTGTTAACTTGCCTAAACTAATCAAGTTTGCGGACATTTCTTTCGCGCAAAAAACATTATCCACATTTATTTCATTTTGCATTCCAAATGCTTCAAAATAACTTATAACATTCCCTAATTTTGTTGCCTTTCGATCTATTATCGCCTAAATATATATTTACCGGTTCTTTAAGGTCAATACATTTATCGAAATAATTTACGGTGTTAATTATGTGATCTGTGCAACCGCTATCTAATAGCCACATTACTTCATAATTACTTATCTCGTTCGCCTCGCCGCTGTGTGCTGCGTGCGCCGTTGTTATCCATGTGCTTGATCTTGAGTTACCATGCTCGCTCGTGCCGGTTGTTGACTGACGATGGAAATTTCCATGTCCCCTGCTCGTATTTCCTTTGTTTCCTCCTCCTCTGCTGCGACAACGTGTTGACCCAAGCAAAAAACTGATATACTGTTTCCCGCTTCGACGCCATTTTGACACTCTCTCGCAAAATGTCCTACTCTTCCACATCAGAAGCATCCTCCCTTTTTTGCAGAAAAGGCGTTGGTTTGCATTTCTCCTCGATTGGACTTATTTTTCTTCTCCGCTATTTCAATTTTATTTTTTACATACGCTGCCGTTTGATTTTCGGCTTTCAGTGCATCTACTATATCCGCTATGTAGCTGTATTCTTCGGGTAGCGTAATCAGCATGTAAGTTAGTTTTTCCCTCTCACTCACTTGTGCACCAGCACATTTTAATTCGTTTATTAATTTTTCGAAATCGCTAAATAACGATGCTGAATCACTGCAGTTCTCAAGTTTTATCTTTTCCAATCTCCTTCTGCATACGACCTGTAGTGCCGTCGACTCTTTCAAGTTTCATGTCATCAAACTTTTTTACTATCTCATACGCCGTTTTTTCTTCTCTAATATATTCCAATTGTCTGTTTGTGATGGCACTATAAATTATATTTATTGCCTTCGGATCCTTTTTGTCCCAGTCTTCACTGTCTGTTTCTGTCTTCACCCTAGTTGTGACAACCTCGCATTCTCTATACTTGAGAAACGTTGTTATTCTTTGCTTCCACATACCGTAAATATTCATCGAAAATAGGTATCATGATTTCCAATCTCTCCATTTTAAATGATTCCTGATCAGTTACTCAAGCGTTCCTACGTGCTCGAAGTGTATTTTTCCTCTTTGTAACCTTTGAACGTTTCTTTCTTTACTGAAGACTCACTCGATCTAACTCGCAATATTGAAAACCATGCACTAAAATAACTGGCAAAACTATGAACCACGCTCTGCTACCATGTAAAGATATAGAATGGACTCGGAAATACAAATAATTCCCTTTATTTAGCACACAACAGTTATACATATATCTTATACTCTAAAGACCTCGAAATCCTACCCGCACGCACGCTTGTTGTCAACAGACTCTTCCAGATACTTCTAACCACTGACTCTTGTCGTTTGTCCTAACTAAGGCCTGGACATCCTCTGACGCTTATACACACATTCACATGTACAGTGTAAATGTATCATATTCCTAGCAGAATTGTTATGCGACTGATGCATCAACATACCATGCAAGAAGAATTGGAAACTAGGACAAAAAGGAAGAGCTTTGAAAGAGATACTTATAATCATAGTAAACGACAAAAAATTCGTAGATGTTCAAGTGAATCTGACGAGGAGGATATTGATGAAAAGGTAGTTGACAATAGAAGAATACAAGTAATAACACAAGAGTCAAACAATCTCCTCGATAACGGCAAAAGGATGATGCGAATGATGGGATATAAGGCGGTTACGGCCTCGGAAATAATGAACAAGGTCGTTTAGAGTCAGTTCAAGCACCTAGACAGCATGGTCGCAGAGTCTTTGGATATCATGTTCCTGGACGTGAAGATTCAGGTCTTAAATGGAATCCTGCAGAGGAAGTTATAAAGTTTGTAAAAGATATGAAATGGTGATATGAAAAGTTGACCACAGATGATGAAATTGATTTCTGTTGTGAAGATATAGTGAAAACTGTTATCAATGCGAAAACGGTATTCGCCCATTTGGATGACGTTGAAGTGCGTCGAGCAAGGATACGTTGTAATCCTCATGAAACAATTCGTGGTGCACTTTTTTTAAATCGTGCTACTGTTAAAATGGCGAATACAGATAGAGCATGTAACTTTATCTTTACTAACCCAAAAGGTTTGAGGGAGAATGGGCTGCTATACTTTGCAGATGTATGTGCTGGGCCAGGAGGTTTTAGGGAACATTTTCTATGGCGAATACGAATTCAAATTACGAATTCAAATACGAATTATTTCAACCCCCCCCCCCCCACCCGAGTAGTATAGGTAGCCTTAACTCAAATACATCTGACAGTTACAACAACAAAGACTCCGTTATTAGTCCACATGATCTTCGTCCTCTTCACACGCGACAACTACAGAGGTAATACCGGAAAATATAATTAATAAGATGGTCTTCTGAGTGGTTTAATTGCAATAGTATTTGGGATGAAATATACTTTTTCAAATCATATGCGGCATTTCGTATAATAACTGAATGGTTATAGGAAAGAATGATGACGTTAAACCGTACGATACGATTGCATAGCATATTTTATAATTGTATAACAAATACTTCCCGCAGGGAGGGCTCGCTTATGTGAGCCTATGAGGGCTGGCAAACCCACTTTCCCGAAGCCAGGGGGACCGTCGGGACAAGTGTCTCGCATACGCGAGTCCCTATCTACTCCGCAGGGAAGGTCGTCGGGGGTGAAAGGGTTTTAATTACTATTACATCCTCTCTACGTGGCCTTGGGCAGTAGCGCACCCACGATCCTGATGCCAAGGATGAGACCGCCGGGATAAGTTCCCGGGTACAAAAGTACCTTGAGGCCCCCGCTTACGTGAGTCCCATCTGGAACGCCGAGCTCGGTTAGCAGGTCGCTGGCCGGCAGTCAGATGGCCGTACATCCATACGATATTCCCACCAACGACTAAGGTTGGTACCACGGGCGGTCGAGTTACAGCCCGGAGGCAGTAGCGACCCCTCTGATCGGCCAATTAATGGGTATGGACACGTGGTGGCAGTGGTTGATGGACAAGATGCTGGCAAGAGGGCCGATTTAAGGTGGAGACTCCACCGAATGGCCTTCGGCGGGTGAGCAGCGTCCCACCTGCTCCGAAACCGTACTGGTGAGACGGGAGGGCTTAGAATGTGCCCCGTTCGACCTGATACGAGCGACAGCTCCTGCAGACTAAGCTGATCCAGGGAGCAAGGTATTGGGTGCCTTGTGCGATGGTTGGGCGTAATCTCAACTCCTATGGTCCTAGGGGGCCCGGCTACTGTGTGGAATTATATTCGAGGAAAGCACCCGTTACCAAAAGACAATGCTATTTGTATAACAAATATTTAGTCGACACAATTTGTCTTTATTTGGAATGATTAGATACCTGCTTGTGGCAGCTGCTCCCATAATAGAATAAGTTGCAGTACCTTAGTCTAGAATCCATTACTTCCCAACATCAATATTTGACTCAGGTCTTTTATAATGAAATATGTAGAGGACAGGGTATATGGGAAGTTTGACCGTCAGACTTACTTGAGGTTATCGATTGTCGTCGTAATCGCCGAATTTACTTAAAATAATAAAGTAAGGTACAGCCTATGGGCCCTGAGTCGTAGATACAATGTGTAAAAATATTCCATAAATGTTCGTCACGAAATTCAGCAGATCGCTCGTTGATACCCGTAGGTATTCGAAGATACTTTACTCTTTGTGTTGCCTCGGTTTACTTATACTGGTCGGGGCGGAAGTCGGAAGATTCAAAATCGACTTTGTTCGAAGTAGCGGCAACATTTTTATGATCCGAGTGTATTTACTTGTATCCTTACGATCCTGATACTCCGAGGCAAAATAACAATAGGATTTGAATTGCCCTCTGGCTCATATGCCGCAACAAATTTTTATAGTTTGTGCTCATGTATAGGTACTTATGAACTATCTAAAATATATGTCGGATTGAAGTCAGGATTATGGAGATGGGCGTTTAATGAATTTTCATTGGAATTAGCCATTGCCGTGATACAATGGAGAGTTTATTAGCACGGGCTTATTAACAAGATTACGCACTAGTGATGATGACCTTAGGTTCGAAACGAATCCGCGGTCACGGGATGGTAAACGTATGTTCTCGCACTGTTCAAGTCTAACTCTTTATTAACTAGATGCGATGTATTCGCTGGTTGTAAGGTGGCACTGTCATTCGTCGATGAGATCGTACGAAAGAATGAATCTCCGTCTCGACGATGTCGTCGAGGAAAACTATATTGAGTGGGTCTAAGGATATGAGATCCTCGGATTCGTCAAAGAAAGCTTTCGTTCAAAAGGAGAGGGAAATTAGCGCTGTTGCTAATTGGTCGATCTCCATATCGGCGTTTTGAAAGAGATGCTGGCCGCCCTTGAGGGGAGGTTGTTGACGGGGGGCAACGCTCGTGGAGGATAGGTTTCTCCTATCTTTCCGTAGTTGCAACAAAGTCTATTTGACGGACTTCGCTTGACTAAATCTTAAGATCTATAGCGGGTCCTTACGTTAGCTAAACATACGCCACAAAGGCATGCCGACACCCGGCGATCATCTTACCCGAAGGACAAAATCTGCGTGTGGCGGGCCGCGGGATAGAAACTATTGAAGTATTTACTGCCACGTATCGCTACGACTATTTCTTTTAAGGAGAGGTATAGAGTTACTCTGTGCCTTTGTTAGATAAAACGTTCATCCCTTTGACCGCGGCTACGTTCGGCGACTGATTGTCGCCTCGAGCCCAAGCTCATGATCATAAATCTCGAACAATCGGAGCGGCATTCGTTTAATCCAAGTTACAGAGTTGCGGTATTCCCGCGAATCCAAGGAGGAGCTCCGGCGTTCTTTCATCTCCGACACGGCCATTCTGACTATCACACGTCCTCGGGTGTAGCTACAATATTGAGAGTTTTCTTAACGTTAGTCTCGGCTTATTTAGACATTAAGTTAAATTGTAAACAATGTTAATTGTTTACAATTAAACAATGTTTACAATTAAATTGTAAACAATGTTAATTGTTTACAATTTAACTTAATGTCTAAATAAGCCGAGACTAACGTTAAGAAAACTAAATAAGCTGAGGGTCCAGTGTAACAATAAAATTTTGTTCGGAGGTTTGACAACAAAAGGAATAGAAGAGAACATGAATTAGTAACGTTGTAATTAATATTGGAAGTGCTAGTTGCATCCTGTGGGTTATCAGTCGGGTCATAACGGCGAAATGGACCAGTCTCGATTTCGTACCCCAATGGATCTCGTTTTTCTAGATCGCACGACCGCACCAAACTTCGTAACGCTGTAGCTCATGGTGCGCGTGAACACATCACTTGCCCCTTAGTCGAGCTTCATAACACTATAGCTCATGGTGCGCGTGAACACATCACTTGCCCCTTCACCGAGCTTCATAACTCTATAGCTCATGGTGCGCGTGAACACATCACTTGCCCCTTTACCGAGCTTCATAACTCTATAGCTCATGGTGCGCGTGAACACATCACTTGCCCCTTTACCGAGCTTCATAACATACTCCGTAAGGTGCTACGGTCTTTGTGCTAAGGATCTTCCGAGATCGAGGTACTCATGTCGTCGTGGTCACTGTTATTGCCGTCACTACCGACGTCCAACTCAGCGGGAACGCGACTGTCCGGCATTTTTCTTAATCTGTCGTGACTGTCTTTATACGATCGTTTACCGTCTAGCGTTTTTAGAATATATCTATCTCCTTCCAAAATCTCGGTTATTACAAATGGACCCTTGAATTTCGGCTCTAGCTTGGTTTGGTTTCTTTCCTCGTTCTTGCGTAGTACGAAGTCGCCGAGGTTAAACCTAACCACTTTAGCTTTGTTCCTATCAAATCTTTCTTTGTCGTATTGGGCGTTACTTTCTATGTTCTGTACGGCCTGCTGCCTTACATCGGAGATATCGACTTCTTTTTCTTCAATATTGTCGGGTAGCAATAGGTCATACGGTCTCGCCGAACTACCGATTAGTAGTTGTAAGGGGCTCGAATTAGTCACGCGGTTGACGGTGCAGTTCAACGCTAGCTGCATTTCCCCAATCGCGTCTTGCCACGGCCGCCCGGTCGTCTCTACTGTCGTGAACATGTTTTTCAACGTGCCCATAACACGTTCTACTTGTCCGTTAGCCCTACTGGCACCGGTCGCTATCAAGTGAACTTTAATTCGTTTGCTTTCGCAGAACTCGCGAAATTCTTTACCCGTAAAACACCTTCCCTGGTCCGCTATTATCCGACAGGGACTCCCGAATAAAAATATAGCGGATTTAAGCGCTTTAATGGTGTTAAAAGAATCTATCCTACGAGTATGATGCAGGTATACGAATTTAGTGAAGGCGTCGATCAATACAATGACGTACTCCTTCGAATCGCTTTTACCACTCAGCTTGCCCGTTATATCCATGTGGACCGTGTGCCAAGGTATGCTGGCCTTGGGTATGGGATGCAGTTCGGCTTGTATCTTACCTGAACTAGCCTTCGAAACTCTACAAGCATGGCAGTTCTCTACGAACTTGCGAACGTACTTCGCCATTCCTTCGAACCAGTAATACTCGTACAGTTTCTCGAGCGTCTTATCCCAACCCAAGTGCATAATTGACTGATGCACATGGTTAATAACGGACCACCTAAACCCTCTTGGAACAATAGGTAAACTGAGAGTCCTGCCTCTTCTTTGAATTTTCCGGTGGAGAGTACCGGACCGTAATTCGTAAGTATTCGCGATGTCTTCCGCGAGCTCATCATTTTGCAATTTTTCGACAATTCCCGAAATTTGGGGGTCACGACGTTGTTCGGCTAGTAGCCAGTCTTCCGAAATTTCGGCCAGATTAACCATTTTCTCTTTGATTTTGTCGAATCTAATAGGGTCAACGCGTGTGGGATTTCGCGAAAAGAAATCTACGTGGGCCATTCGCTTGCCCTCCCGATACACAATGTCGAAGGTAAACGTTTGCAAGTAAGCCCACCACCTGTGTACCCTGTCATTCAAATGTACTTTGCTCTTAGACGCTTTTAATGAATTGCAGTCCGTGACGACAAGAAATTCCCGTCCGTGCAGGTAGTGGCGGAAATGTTTTATGGCGTTTACAACAGCTAATGTTTCGAGTTCATAAGAGTGATATCTGGATTCCGTGAGGCTGGTTCTTTTACTATAGTATTCCACTACTCGATTTTTACCTTCCACCTTGTGCATCAAAATAGCCCCAAATCCTTCGGAGCTAGCATCGGTATGTAATTCTATTGGGTAATTGGGGTCAAATAGCATTAACACCGGTGCGTCGGTCAGAACGGAGATTACCTCTTGTCTTATTTTTTCGTGCCTGTCCGCCCATGTTATATTTTTACTGCCGGACGTAAGCGCGTATAAGGGTTTTAACAATTGCGAAAATTTAGGGATGAACTTCCGAAAGTACGAGGCTAGCCCTATGAACTGCCTGAGCTGTGTGACGGTCGTCGGCGCGGGTAGGGAGCTTAAGGCATATACTTTACCCGGGTTGGGACGGACTTCTCCGTTCTGGATTACGTATCCCAAATAGAGTATCGACGTCTTCAGGAAAGAGCACTTAGAAAAGTTAAACGAAAACCCGGCGTTTACAAGGGTACTTAACACGATGTCCAACCTCTCTAAGGCTTGATCTATTGAGTCGGCGATAATTAGGACATCATCCAAATAGACAACGACGTAGGAATACGCAAGGTCGCCCAGGGCATTGAAAATGGCCCTCTGAAAAACGGACGGTGCATTTTTCAATCCGAACGGCATCGTTACGTACTCGTACTGCCCGTCAGGTGTAACGAACGCCGTGTATTCCGCCGAATTGGGATGTATAGGAATTTGGTGGAACCCGCTGGCCATGTCCAGGCTAATGAAGTATTTCGCCGTTTGTAACCTCGCGATTTGGTCCGCGATAAGGGGTAGGGGGTACCGGTCCGCGATCGTATTCTTATTCAACGCTCGAAAATCTACGCACAATCTATCCGAACCGTCCTTTTTCTTCACGAGTAGCATGGGGCTCGCGAACGGCGAATTGCTAGGTCTTATAATGTTAGCTCTGAGTAGTTCGCTGATTCGCGCTCGTACGATCCTCCGCTCTTCCTCGCTAAGTCTATAGGGGCTTCTTTGGACGGTGATGTTAGGGTCGATCAACCGTATTTCTAATTGGCCCGTATTTACGCGGGTACGTGGGAAACCCGTGATGAACGAGTTTTTGAATCTGTCGAGAATGGAAATTAATCGGTCTTTATCGTCGCCGAGTACCTCGGTGTCTACATCATTGAGGTCGATCGCAGGTTCGGCGATATTATTACAGACATTAACCGTTTTCGACTTACAAATATCGAGGTTATTGCGCGTCATGAGTACGTCGAAGCCTTGCCTTAAAATTTCGCACCCAATAATAATATCGTGTTTTAAGTAATTGTCGGCAAGGACGTGAAAAATTACCTCCAGTGTAAGACCGCTGATACATACGGCGGACAGAATTTGGGTCGTACTCTTAACGCAAGTGTTCCCAATTCCTCGCATTACTACTATCTCGGTCGTTCTCTTGCCGGAAAATTTTGAAGCTACCGATTCTTTGATTAATGAGCATTCAGCTCCGGAATCAAAACAAAACAGGAACGACTCACCCTGGTGACTTAATTTACCGGTCGGGGCCTCCACCACACAGAGGTTAACCTGTCGCTCCTCTTTCGTAGCAGGGTTTCCTCTACGTAAGGTCGGGCAGTTGGGCGCGATGTGGCCCTCCTCGTTACACCTGTAGCAGGACACCTTCGAAGACGTGGCAGCCCGGTTTTCCCCTGATTTTCGATTGCGTTTCTCCGCCTACAGTCTTGTCCTCTCGCGGCACTCAGATGCTTTATGTCCGTGTCTACCGCAGTGGTAGCACTTGTGTCGGGAGTCAGAAGGCTTATGCCGTTTAGCTTCGGGACTCGCGGAGGAGTTGCTTACTGAAGACGCCGGCCTCTTCACAGAATCGGAGAGCACTGTCATTTCGCCTGTGAGCTGGTCCTCGGTCTTGATATCGTTCGTGAGTGCTATCCGTAGGACGCGCTGGTCCTGTGAACCTATATGAAGGAGCACGGTAGCGTTGACTATCTCGTCCTTGGTACACCTTTCCCACCTCGCCATCAGGAAGGAACGTAAACGGCTGCTGTAATCTCCCAAGGTTTCACCCTCCAGTCGTGCTTGGTTTTTCATCTTCCATAGCGCCGTGGCGGCTGTCTCTTTCCCACCAAAGCGTGTAAGGAAACGGTCTTTAAACTTTGGCCAAGAGGAAATTTGAGTAGCAGGTACTTGTGTAAGCCACTGCGCTGCCGAGCTTTCTAGAGCGGCACTCAAGGCACAAAGTAGCGCACCGCCTTGCAAAGGTTTTTCTTCCATGATCACGTCAACAGTCGCACACCATGCGGCTGGGTCAGAACCCAAGCTTCCGGGGTTAAAACGCGGAAGCGGCACGATCGTAGATGTTTCACTCGGTCTTTGCTCTCGCGGCTGAGTTATCTGGCGCACGATGGCCATGAGTTGTTCCATCGTTACGTATGGCCCTGATCCCACTTCTGATGTCGGATTGAAGTCAGGATTATGGAGATGGGCGTTTAATGAATTTTCATTGGAATTAGCCATTGCCGTGATACAATGGAGAGTTCATTAGCACGGGCTTATTAACAAGATTACGCACTAGTGATGATGACCTTAGGTTCGAAACGAATCCGCGGTCACGGGATGGTAAACGTATGTTCTCGCACAGTTCAAGTCTAACTCTTTATTAACTAGATGTGATGTATTCGCTGGTTGTAAGGTGGCACTGTCATTCGTCGATGAGATCGTACGAAAGAATGAATCTCCGTCTCGACGATGTCGTCGAGGAAAACTATATTGGGTGGGTCTAAGGATATGAGATCCTCGGATTCGTCAAAGAAAGCTTTCGTTCCAAAGGAGAGGGAAATTAGCGCTGTTGCTAATTGGTCGATCTCCATATCGGCGTTTTGAAAGAGATGCTGGCCGCCCTTGAGGGGAGGTTGTTGACGGGGGGCAACGCTCGTGGAGGATAGGTTTCTCCTATCTTCCCGTAGTTGCAACAAAGTCTATTTCACGGACTTCGCTTGACTAAATCTTAAGATCTATAGCGGGTCCTTACGTTAGCTAAACATACGCCACAAAGGCATGCCGACACCCGGCGATCATCTTACCCGAAGGACAAAATCTGCGTGTGGCGGGCCGCGGGATAGAAACTATTGAAGTATTTACTGCCACGTATCGCTACGACTATTTCTTTTAAGGAGAGGTATAGAGTTACTCTGTGCCTTTGTTAGATAAAACGTTCATCCCTTTGACCGCGGCTACGTTCGGCGACTGATTGTCGCCTCGAGCCCAAGCTCATGATCATAAATCTCGAACAATCGGAGCGGCATTCGTTTAATCCAAGTTACAGAGTTGCGGTATTCCCGCGAATCCAAGGAGGAGCTCCGGCGTTCTTTCATCTCCGACATATACAATAAGCTGAAGTACTGTAGGAAAGTAATTTACAGTGTTACTAGGTTTGGTTACATATTTCAATATCGTTCACGCCATCGCAAAAGCTTGTATGACGCTGCGTCGGCGTATATGCACACGGGGAGGTGATGGACGAGGCGAGGATGATAGCCTCCCGCGAAGTAGCGTCTGGCCCTGACGGAGTCCCGCGACGGGTATGAGGGGAGATGATGCGGGTCATGGCACCTAGACTGCGACTCCTATTTACATCATGTTCGAAGGAAGGTGCCAATCCTCGGATATGGCGCACGGCGAGGCTGGTATTGCTTCGGAAGGAGGGACGACCAGCCCTTGTATCGTCCGGTATGACTATAGGATGAAGTGTGCAATTTCTTCCAAAGAATCATTGCCAGAATCATTGTACTGTTCTCAGTCGAAAATGTTCGTGAGATGTCAACAACGACTTTTGGCATCAATGACGTAGTTTAGTGATAACTACACTATCAGCTAGGGCCATCTATAGGCAAATTCCGGTTTCATATTTACAAACCTGATACGCTCGATTTGACAGGGATCAGTGCGGACATAGCGCTAATTGTCTAGTGTGCGCTGAATTGGGCAAGAAATCTGGAGTACCGGGCACATCGAATACTCGGCATGTTTGCAACAGCAACGGAAATACGGGGATTTGACTATTTGAGTCCGAATATGCAAACCTGCAATGACGCCGTATTTGACACGGCCCAGATTTGACACAGAGCAAACCGGCTGGAGTATGCTGTATTTGGCAGCAAATGTGGAGTATAACATGCATCCTATTGTGGACATACTTACTATGAAAACGGAGATACATTCAGTTGAATATTTAGGCTTGAATGAGCAAAACTACAAATACGCTGGATTTGACTCGTTCCGTATTTAACATGGCTTAAACCAGATGAAGCGCCTAGTGTATGGCAGTCGATGTGGAATATAACGCGCACCGATTTGTCGACATATCTGCAACAGAAACTGAGTCAAGTCAATCTGAATATTGAACCCTGATCAAGCATTACTGCATTTACGCTTGATTTCACGGGGTCCGGATTTGACATAGCGCAAACCAGATGATGAGAGCTGTATTTAATAGCAACTACGGAGTATAAAGCGCATCGAATTTTCCACATATCTGCAATCGAAACGGAGATTCGTTGATTTGATTATTTAGGTGTGATAATGCAAAACTGCAGTTGCGTTGGGTTTGACCGGACCAGAGTGGACATAGCGCTAATTGGATGATATTGGTTTAATTTGCAACAAATGTGGAATGCAAGTATTGGCGACACATTTCCAACAGTAGCGGAGATGCGTGGATTTGAATATATAATAATGTATATGAAAAACTGCAATTACGCTGGATTTGTCGGTGATCGGAGATGACATAGTTTAAATCGAATGATGTGCACTGTATTGGCGGCAAATGTGAAGTATAACCTGAGTCGAATTGTCGGCATATCTGTAACAGAATCGTAGATACGTTGATTTGATTATTTATGCACGAATTTGCAAAACTGCAATTACGCGGGTTTGACACGGGCCAGAGTTGACATAGCGCCAGCCCACTAATGTGCGCTGTATTTGGCAGCAAATATGGAGCGGATGTCGGCACATATGTTATAGAGGCGGAGACACATTGATCTGAACGTTTATTCCTGAGTATGCAAAACTACAATTACGCTGCACTTCACAGGGTCCAGAATCGACATAGCCCAAAGCGGCTGATGTGTGCTGTATTTGGCAACAATTTTGGCGTATAACACGCTTTACGTTGTCGGCATATCTGCAACAGAAGCGGAGATACGTTGATTAGAATATTTCAGCCTGAATATGCAAAGCTGAAACTACGTTGGATTTGTCGGAGACCAGAGATGACGTAGCACAAACCCTCCGATGTGTGCTTAATTTGGGAGACAATGTGGAGTATAACACACATAAATTCATCGTCATATCTGCATTAGAAACAGAGATACGTAGATTTGAGTATTTAAGCCTGAATATGCAAAACTGCAATTTCGCTGGATTTCACACGTTCCAGAGTTAACTTAGCGCCAGCCCACTTAGGTGCGCTCTATTTGGCAGCAAATGTGGAGCTACCGCGCATAGTATTTTCGACGTATATCCAATACCAGTGCAGCAGTTGAAAAGTCGCATCCCGGATGATGCGCGCTGTATTTAGTAGTAAATGTGGAATACAACTTGCATAGTATTGTCGACATATCTGTAATAGGAACGAAGATACCTTCATTTGAATATTTAAGCCTGAATATGCAAATTTGCAATTACACAGAATTTGATCGGGTCCAGAGTTGACGTGGCACAACCCGGCTGATTTGGCAGCATATGTGCAGTATTATGCGCATCGAATGGTCGTCATTTGAGCTCTTGAGGCGGATATACGTGGATTTAAATATTTTAGACTGAGTATGCAAAACTGCAAATACGCTGGATTTGACACGGTCCAGAGTTGACATTGCACAAACTGGCAGATATGCGCTGTATAGGTTTATTTGAACATCTAAGCATGAATATGCGAAACTACAATCATGCCGGATTTGACTGAAACCAGAGAGGACATAACGGAAACAGGCTGGTGTGCGCTGCATTTGGCAAGAAATGTGGGGTACAAGTCACATCGAATTCTCGACATATTTGCCACAATAACGGAGATACGTTGATTTTATTATTCGTGCATGAGTATCCAAAATTGCAATTACGCTGGATTTAACAATGGTCAGAATCGACATAGCGCAAACCGGCTGATGAGTAATACATTTGGCAGTACGATACTAACTCGAATTGTGGACATATCTGCAACGGAATCCGAAATAGCTTGATTTGAATATTTAATCCTGAAAATGGAAAGCGCTATCAACACCACTCTCAGCAACGCTAACACCTCTCACAACTTGACAACGCTAACAACTCCACTCTCAACAACGCTAACACCTCTCGCAACTCGACAGCGCTAACAACTCTACTCTTCGACTTCTCGATTAACTCCGAGCTCTCGACTCACTCTTATTTCTCGATCAACCGCACAACGCTTCTCGGTCAGCCAATCTTTAAAGTTAAATCGTCCCCTACCATTAGCGTTTGTTTTTCCAACTCTCTAACCTCATTCTATTAACGCTCCGCAAGTACAAGGTGACTTTAGTCACATAGGCTTTCTCCCCGATGTAAACTAACAACCGAAGGACAGACGACATTGTTTTGATCGATTTCTAATGAGGATTTTCCCTCAGGATACTACAATATGTTGACTTGAATATTTAAGCCTGAATATGCAAAACTGCAAATGCACTGAGGTTGGCTGCGTCCACACGTAACATAACTCAAACCAGATAATATGCACTGTATTTGGCAGCGAACATGGAGTATAACGCGCTTCGTTCTGTCGGCATATTTGGAATGCAAACGGCGATACGGTGATTTGAATAATTAACCATGAATATGTATAGCAGCAATTCGCTGGATTTGACAGATCCCGGAGTTGACATAGTACAAACCTGCTGATGTGTGGTGCATATGACATCAGATGTGAAATGTAACGGACATCGAATTGTAGCCATATGTGCAATAGAAACGGAGATACATTCATTTGAATATTTTAACCTGAATATGCAAAACTACAATTACGCTGGATTTGACAGGGACCAGAGTTGACATAGCGCAAACCAGCTGACATGCAGTGCACATGACAGCAAATGTGACATATAACGCGCATCGAATTTTTCGAAAATGTTCCGTAGAAACGGACATACCATGATTTGAATATTTACGACTGCAAACGCAATACTACAATTGCGATGGATGTTTCAAGGACCAGATCTGATATGGCTGTAACCAGCTAATGTGCGGTGTATCTGAGTGCAAATATGAAGTGTAACGCGCTATTTATAATCGAAATATATGCAATAGAAGCGGAGATACGTTTTTGTGAATACGTAAGCCTGAATATGCGCAACAGCAGTTACGCTGTGATTGACAGAGCCTAGAGTTGACCGCAAACTTGCAGATGTGCGCTGGTTATGGCATGGGATATGAAATATAACGGGCATCGCATTGTACCCATTTGCGCTATAGAAACGGAGATACGTGGATTTGAATATTCTAACCTGAATATGCAAAACTGCAATTACGCTTGATATGTCAAGGACCAGAGATGATATAGTAGCTCGAGCCAGCTGAAGTGCGCTGTATTTGGCAGCCAATGAGGAGTATATCTCGCACCTAATTGACGACAAATCTGCAATTGCAGCGGTGATACATTGTAGTTAATATTCAATAATGGGCCTATTACGATACAGATAGTATTAGCGTGACTGAAACACATTTCCGTCTCAGTAAAACTATTTTATTTCAAGCTTCACGCTACAGTTCTGAATCCGGACAAGACCGTTTCAAGTTCTCGCAAAAGCAAGCAGTCAAATTACGGTACTTACACGAGTTAGAGTCTAATACATTTTACTGGTCCAACATCGATGGGGCGATCTCGCACCGAAATTTTCGGAGGACCGCGTAATCTTCCAACGACGACCGCCGTACGAGCAGCGGATAAACTTATTTCGTTCCTTAAGTTGTCCTCACCGCGTCCTCTACTTCTTGATTCTTGGTTGGTAGCTTTAGCGGCTGCAGGTCCGAGGAATTGCATCTTGACCCGCTTTCTCGTATGTCGCATGTGGCGTCTCACTTTCCGCCGTAGACACTTGTCGGATCTATATACGTTGAAGCATTTGCGCGAGACAATCGCGGCGCTCCGCAGGGACGAGGGATCCAATTTTCGAAGTATCAAGTGCGAAACCTCCAGTGGTAGTTCGGAAATGATACTTGGCACGAACAAACCAACGACGCGTAGCACAGATCTAATGAAACTCCATGTTGCTTCTATTGTGGCGCGAGCACGACTGACGGTCTGGCTGAGAATGAATTCTTATATATGTGCCGTTCGTCACGGTGCACTGCGAGTTCCGGCTCCGGTGAGAGTCCTGGACAGTCAGAATCGATCGCATGTGCATGTATCATCCTATAGATCGGGTTCACATTATTATTAGTGTTAGATGCGTGAAACGAATCTTCATTTGGATTAGACGTTGTAGTTATGCAATAGAGCAGATATTCACTAATGCGAATTTGATTTGAGGTGTATGGTAGCGATTTAGGTTTAAAGGCACAAGAGTATATTTAACTATGTAACTTATTAAAATATATCCTACGTGTACACTAGTCGTATAATACACTTGTTGTCTTGATTCGTGATTACGAATAGATGGGCGCAAAGAAGTATCGACTTAGCTGCTACTCCTCGTGTCACTCGATAAAAAAGAATGCCTCGCTACCCTGCTCGCTATATTCATATGCGTTGGAGTTGACAAAAGGCGTTGGGATTTGAATTTTGAATGTGTTCTCGAAAATTCGCAACTGACGCTGAACTCTCGACCTTGTTTACAAATGTTGAATTTTCGGGTAGTTGACTCGAGGGCATATGATCACGACAAAATCTACGGATTTTGATTAACCTTCGGTAACCGCCTAAGGTTGTCGGATCTATAATAAACTCATCTTTCAGTAAACACGATTTTTTGTGTAGCGGGTTCACTAGACCGAAACCGTTATGAATTTTACCTACGAGTGCCGCTACAGTACCCGCTTGCCAGTGTTAACGTTACTTCTTTTTATGTTTGTTTATGTATGTTAGCGCGGTGCCCATGCTAACCGCTTAATTCAAACCCGTTTGAGGAGGAGAACGAACTCTCCTGCCCGAACGCGTGGTATAATTGGTTCTTGCGTCTCCGTCGCTTTGTTGCGCTTGCTCGCTGCTTTGCGGTCGGAAGATTTTCCCAGGTAAAAATACGTCGTAGGTTTCTGCGCTCCTTTCCAGATGCTCAATATCTTCCGACACGATGAAGGCGGGTTTTATACGATCTACGGAGACTTTCACGCTTTTGTCCTTCATCCGTATGGTAATGGTTTTCATCCATGCTGTGTAACCTGATAGGGGTCATCGTATGGTGGTTGCAGTGGACCTCCGATTGCATCGTGGCGTACGAAAACGCACGGCGACATTTCTAAATCGCGGAACATGAACGTTTTCTTTTCGCCGTGTCGTGAAGTCGGCAGAGGTCTAATATCGCTCATTCGCTCTCGCAGACAGTTTGCGAATTCCGCGTTGGCCGCTTGTTTTGCTGGTACAAAGAATTCTGCTGGCAATCGTATGTCCGTACCATAAATCATTTCGGCTGCCGTTGCGCTCAGGTCCTCCTTGATAGCGGTTCTAATGCCTAAAAGAACTATGGGAAGGCTTTCAACCCAGTTGCTCGAATTGTGGCATTTGATTGCGGCCTTAAGCTGCCTGTGAAAGCGCTCTACCATCCGGTTGGTCGCGAGGTGGTAGGCTGTGGTACGCAAATGCTTAATGCCGAGCATCCGGCATAGTTCGTTGAAAAGACTGGATTCGAATTGGTGTCCTTGATCGGTTGTTATTTTTGCTGGGACACCAAAACGCGCTATTCATGTGGAAAGAAGAGCCGAGGCAACGGCCGTCGCTTCCATATCTGGTATTGGAATCGCTTCGGGCCAACGTGAAAAACGGTCGATACATGTTAGACAATATCGGTAGCCTTGTGAATATTGCGTGACGATGATGTCTTAATGTATATGCTCGAATCGTCCTGCGAGCTCTCCGAATGTTCCGGTCGGCGTTGATACGTGTCTCGTTATTTTACATTGTTGACACGGGATGCATTGCCGTGTCCATGTTTGGCTTTTATTTAATTTTTGTTTACCGCCGGCCAAACTATACGCGATTTTACGAATTTTTGGGTCGCGCGTATCCCTAGATGGGAAAGTCCGTGGAGCGAATTGAATATGTCGCGCCGCAAGGGTTTCGGTACGTACGGTCGTACGATCTCGCCTGATACGTCGCAGTATATTTCCGCGTCGTAATCCGGAAAACGAATTTTCTTAACCTGCAACGCGGATATATCGGAGTTGATGATGTCGCGGAGCTCCTTGTCGTTTTCTTGCGCGGCGGCGAGAATTGTGTGATCCACGGATTTTCCTATGGCTTCGATGCGAGATAGGGCGTCGGCTGCATTCATATTCAGCCTTTTTATATGCCTTATATCGGTCGTGAACTTTTTTTTTTTTTTTTTGCGTGGGGAGGGGAAAATGCTATTACGCATGCCCAGTGTCCCGCATCACTGGGTTATGTGGGAGTCGGTCGGATGTCGTTGCCATACCCACTAAAAACCCCTCCTCCTTCTTCCTCCGCTTGGGGGGCAGACAACCCCGGTAAAACCTGTCGGCAGTCATCAGGGTTGACCTCTCGTGCCCCGTAGTATCTACTTCTTCGGGCCGTTACTGCTCATGTCGTCCTCTCAGCCAGTTCAGAATACTGGGCTGGTCTCCTTCTGCGGTTTTTCGTTGTTTCATGTTCTTGCCCTCATTGCTCCGCGTTGTTGTTGTTTCGCTCGTTCTCCTCCTTGCTTCTTCCCAGGCCCTCGCTGTCACCCTCCTGTGACACATGACGGTCTTGCAGAATTGCCTAAATTTATTCCAGCTCTCGTCCTTGGCGGTCACCGTGGCGATCAGATTGCCCACGTCTATCTTCCCGCCCAGAGCGTTCTCCAGCTCGATCCTTCTGTCCGTCCACTTCGGGCACGCGAAGAGGGCGTGCTCTGCATCGTCGTTCGGGTCTCCACAGTCGAGACAGTTGCTGTCGCTGTCCCTGCCAATCCTTTTCCTATAGACACCGAAGCTCCCATGCCCGGTTAGCAGCTGCATGGTGTGGTGATCGATGTCCATCTTCTTGTTGGTAAATAACAGCGCACTCGGTATTAGCTTCTTTGTGATATTTTCTTTTTTGTAGTTGTTCCACTCCTTCTGCCAGTCCTCTTGGGCCTTCTTGCGAATCGCCTCCAGTTCCTCCTTCAGCTTGCAGTCGTCATCCGTGCCACTCCTGGGCCCATGGATCTTGTTCCTCTCGTAGGTCTCTCCGAGCATCTTTATCTGTATGTAAATCGGGAGATTCCCGGTCAACACGCAAAGTGCCGCGTGGGAGACGGTACGGTATGCCGTCGTTGTTATGCGCAGGGCCGTTCGTTGTGCACGTTTCAGCTTTTTCCTGTTCTTATCGGTATTCGCTGCTCTAGCCCACACCGGTGCTCCGTAAGTTACGATGGACTCCCACACATTGTAGTAGAGCCTACGAGCCAAGCTGGGCGGCCCGTTGATGTTGGGTAGAATTCCCCTAAGTGCTCCTATTAACTTGTCGGCTCTGTTACACACCATCTCGATATGCGCACCGAATCTCCGACTGGAGTCAATGACGACTCCGAGATACCTGATGCGATCGACCGTTTCGATGTCCGAGGAGCCCAACCTGAGTTTCACCACTCTCGGCACTCGCAAGCTTGTGATGAACATGACCTCCGTCTTTTCTCTCGCCAGGGTGAGCCCGACACTCGTGCACCAGTCGTTGGCGATCCTTAGCATCGTGTTGACCTTGGCGGAGGCCTCTTCGTTCCTCCCGACGGAGCATGTGATGGCCAGATCATCCGCGAAGGCGGTTGCTCTGACCATTGGCATGTTGTCGAGTCTCTCGAGCAACCGGTCGTATACCAAGTTCCACAGGAATGGTCCGAGGATGGGTCCCTGCGGGACTCCCGCCGCCACCTCGTGCTCCACCGTGCCGTGCTGGTTGCTCACGATGATCCTCCTTCCGGATAGGTAACTGCCGATTAGCCTTTTGACCTTCCATGGCAGCTTCCTCTTGTCAAATTCCTCGTATATGCTCTTCCAGCTGAGCGAATTGAAGGCATTGCTAATATCTAGGGTGATCATCACGCATACTACCTTCTTCTGTCTGCAGATGTTGGCAAACTTCATCACCTGCGTGATGGCGTCTACCGTACTCCTCTTCTTTCTGAAGCCATATTGCCTCCGATGGAACGGGTCCATTCCGATGCATCTCTCGATGATCTTCTTAAAGCATTTTTCCCAGATCTTGCTCATGGTTGGGAGTATGCTTATCGGCCGGTACGCGTTAGGGAGACTGGGATCCTTACCCGGTTTCCTTAGCAGTATTACTCTGGCCGTCTTCCAGCAGACTGGGATCCTTCCTGATTCAGTGATGCCGTTGAACGCCCTTGTCACGAGTTCGCTCCTGCGACTCGCTACCAGCTTCGCGATCTCGCCCGGCACGCCATCGACTCCTGCAGCCTTCTTGGTGTTCATTCTTCCGGCGGCATCGACGACATCGCCTTCGCCGATGGCGACGCTGAGGCTAATATCTCCTTCTTCTTCGGTCTCTGCCTCTTCGCGGCCCTCATAATGGGGGGGTCCGTGTCCCAAGGTGAATAGCCTCTGTAGGACTGCCTTCACCATGTCGATCGGCATGTCGTTGGTTGGTCCCTTGCTTTTACATATCTTCATGACCGTGCGATAGGGTTTTCCCCAAGGGTCGCTCTCCAGTATCTTGCAGTATTCTGCCCAGGCTGTTTTTTTGCTGCAGGCGATCTCCTTTTTTAATTGCCTTCGGATCTCCTTGTAGGCGTTGACGAGGGGCTCGGTGTTGCCGGCGTTCTTCTTCCTTTCTCTCGTCACCTTCCTGAGCGCTTTGTGCGCCTGCGCTCTCAGTTCCGCGATCATCGGGTTCCACCAGTAGTTCGCGTACTTGCGGGTCGCCGCAAAGTTCGACTTCCTTAGCATCCCTTCGCACGTACCTTCGATGCTCTTTTGCAGGGGCTCGGCCCCATCCTCTCCGATAGCCGCGTTGAGGTCTTCCTTCTTCAGTGTGTCGTCGAATCTGCTCAGGAACTCCTCCGGCGATATGTCCTTGGTCACGTACCTGTAGAACTTCGATACGGTTCGGGTCTTCCTCGCCTTAAACCTGTGGAGCACGTACAGATGGTCCGAGGCCGAGTATTTGTCCAAGACCGCGCTTCCGGCGTGTATCTCGCTGACCTTATTGGATACGCTTATTATGTCGGGGAAGCTCGTCTTCCCGTTCATGAAGAAGGTATACTTTTCCTTGAGCCTCAGTGGAAACACCCGGTGGCTGCTTAGTGCCTCCATTAAGACTCTCCCTCTCTTGTCTGTGGTCGATCCTCCCCAACAGGTTGACTTTGCGTTGAAGTCTCCGGCCACGACGACCTTGTCGTGTCTTCTAGCAGCACTCTTCGTCATAGTCGACAGCGTGTCTATGTATTCGGAGTATGCTAGCATATTTATGTTGGGCGAACAGTATCCGCTGAAGCAGAAGACGTCGCCGACGCGGACGCCCACTATCCCGTCGCTCTTGACCTCTGTTGTTTCATCAGGCAGTTTGCCGTTGAGGAGTGTGACCCATATCGAGGCGTCTCCTTTGGTGTCATTAAACCAGTGCGGTAGTTGCCTGTTCGGCTCGGAAATTATTATTATATCCGGCCTAAGTTCGATCGCGCATTGGTGCATCATGTCCTGCGCCAGCTTGCATCTGTTGAGGTTTATCTGCAGTATCCTCATTTATTCGCTTTCAACCGCCTTCTATACTCTGGACAAGCCAGGGATCCGGTTACGTGGTCAAATTTCACACCTTTCTCCTTGCTGCAGATGGAGCAGCAGGGTGCGTTGGCGCAGGCAGCTATCGTGTGGTCTTTGGCTCCGCACTTCCTGCAAATCTCCTTTCCAGGGCTTATCGCCGTGCATTTGTTCGCGATATGACCGAACATGTGACATCTGTAGCACTTTACTACATTGGGTAGTGCCTTTATCGAGGCTATCGTCAAGCCGGTTCTGATCTTCCGGCTCGCCCCCTCTTTGGCCAGGTAGGCTTTCGGCATCGTCACTATTGCCGATTGGGTGCCCCACGGCGCCATTTTTAGGGTCTTTACTTCGACCTCAGTGATGTCGCTTATGCCCAGATGCATTCCTATCACCCTGGCTAGTTCTTCCTTGCCTACGAGCGGGTCTATATCCCTGATCTCTACGGAGGTCTTGTCGCGCATTGGTAGCGCTCTCACCTTGCCTCTTAGCGCAGTGTTCATATCCGCCGCGGTCTTTTTGGCGTTGCTACCTGCTTTCAGCTCGATCAGAATGTCACCTGTTCTGGTCCTCCTAATTCCACAGCTCTCTTTTAGGGTCTCCTTTGCCCCCATCAAGTCTTTGTAGGCCTGGATCCACTCCTTGTCTTGCCCTACTTTGACGAGGATGGCTTCGGGTCTGTTACGTATCCTCTTCGGTCCCTCCGGCCTCTTTGGCTTGTCCAATGCCGCCCTTCCTGCGTTCGCCTTACTGACCACCGTCGGGGTGTCCGTTCTTTTTCCTCTCCTTCCGCGGACAGGGATCCAGTCATCCTTTACATCGCTGTCCGTGTAGTCAGTAGTCGCTTTTGCCGAGCTGTTGCCGGCACAGGCTCCTGCGTAGGAGGCCTCCATGGTCGTTGGTCTCTTTCTCTTGGTGTCGCCCTTCCCCTCGACGGGCGATCTCTCCTTCCTTTTTCCTTCCTTCTCCTCACTCCTCTCCGGATGGGTGGTCATCCTGGTGGCCGTGACTGTCCTAGCGTTCCTCTTGAGCCTCAACTCGTCCAACATCGAGTGGAGCTTGGACGCTTTTTTACTGATAGCGTCCCTCCTTTTCTTGATGTCGGTATCCTTTTTGCTCATGAGGTAGAGTCTGCTACCTATGCATTGGATTTCGCGGAAGACTTCTGTGATGATTTCCGTCATCGCCTTCCATTCGCTCATTTTGATGACGATACTGTCCTCGTCATTGCTTTCGGTCTCGGCCGTTGCTTTGTTCGCCATGGCCTTCCTCCTGAGACATTCCCTTGGTGCCGCCGCTTCGCTGCCGCTGTCCGACATTTCCGCCGGTGTGTCTATCTCCGAGGTGCTGGCCGCTTCGTCCTTCGTTGCCATCGGCTGGCTTCTGGCCTGGCTTCTCGTTGTCTTGCACGCACTCCCCTCCACTGGGGACTTTCTCAAATATCTGGTGATCTTGTCACCTTTCGGGATTTTTTCCTTTGCGAATCGGGTCGCCTTTACGGTGGGTGGTGTCTTATCCTTGAGTGCCTGCATTGGCATCTCGACATCCTCGATGAATCCCGCGATGTCTTCATCAAATTCGAGGTATCTTCTTGTGCTTTTTTTGCACATCTTTCCCTCTGTGACATCTGCGGGTGTTTCTTGGTCCCCGGTCGTGTTTACCCAACGAGGGGAGGCCCTGGGATCGACCTTCCCCTCGCCGTTCGTCCAGTCGTTGGGTGACCGTCGGGTCGAGCCTGGGACGCTACTCGAATCCCCGACGGGGCCTGGAAGCTCCGAAACCCCCTGAGCCGTAGGTTTACTTACCTTGTAGTACTTGTCCATATTGTGTTTATGACTTTAATATACATATATATATATGTATGTTTGAGGTGTATCCTTCCGCGTGTATGCGATTCGTGTCCTAAATACTTGCCGATGTCGTCGTAAGGTCGCCTGTCGTCTGTCTGATGACCGGATACTTAAACTCGCAGAGTCCCTATCACTGTTCGACGCGGGGAGTTTAGACTGGCCCTCCACGGGGGCGCTCTCCCACTCCTTGGTTACCCAGGTAGCCCGCACGGTGGCGCTTCGGTCTCGCGACCCAAGATGGCCTTCGCTCTGCCCCTAACCTCACTTTCCACACACAGCACTTTCAATCGTTTCTCTCGCTTTTATACCAGCGAGCTCCCCTATTTCTTGTATACCCACTCATTCCGGAGCACTAGAAACTTCACTTTCGTGCACTTTTCCGCCCGAGTTCTTTAATTTACCCAGATATTTCGGTTATGCCTACGGAGCGTCGTGCACGTGACCGTTCTGCTTGCCGCCATCATCGAGTGTCTATATCGGTCGTGAACTGCCCGATATAATCTAGTTGACGGAATTGTCTCGGCGATCACTTGTCGGGATTTTGACTGAACGCATAGGTGTGGGGTTTGTGATCTATGAAAATAATGAAATTCCTCCCATCTACGGCGTGTCTAAATCGCTTGACCGCCGTATACATAGCGAGTAATTCGCGATCGTACGCGCTATATTTTCGCTGCGCGAAATTTGAGGCTTTAGTTAAGAAACCCAATGGTGGCCGAGTGTCATTCGCGCGTTACTGCAACACCGCCCCTATTGCAAAGTCGGACGCGTCTACTGCGAGGCTGATGAGCGCGCCAGGTATACGATGCGCTAACATCGTAGCGTTAGCTAGGGCGCGTTTTGACTCGCTAAAGCTCGTTTTGGCTTCCTCCGACTAAATAATGGGCATGTTGCCCTTTTTCGCCCCTTGGAACAAATCGTTGAGGGGTTGCAAAATTTTAGCTGCCCCCGGTATGAAACGTCGGTAAACGTTAATCATACCGAGGTATCCGCGTAGTGTCTTGATGTTCGCGGGGAGCGGTGCTTCGTTTATGGCTGTAACGCGATCGGCGAGCGGTTTTATTCCGTGCGCGTTTACCGTATGGCCTAGGAAGGCTATTTCATTAATTCCGTACTCGCACTTTGCGAGGTTGATTACTACGCCGTACTGGTTTAGACGTTCGAACAAGATCCGCAAGTGCCAGCGGTGCTGCTCCTCGGTTTCCGAAGCTACCAAGAAGTCATCTATGTACGCGTAAACGAAATCTAAGCCTCGCGTCGACAAATCTTTGACACGTTTGCGCGGCGTTTCGAAGCCCAAACATCATGTTGTTTGCCTCGAAAAGGCCGAATGGTGTCGAAATCGCGGTTTTTGTAACGTCCTCAGGCGCGATTGACATTTGATGGTAGGCTCGCACTAAACCAATTTTTGAGAATATTCGCCGACCGTGTAAATGCTGCGCGAAGTCTTGTATGTGCGGTGGAGAGCACCTGTCGGGTACAGTTCGGGCGTTTAGCGCCCTGTAGTCACCGCAATGTCGCAGACTTCCATCCTTCTTTGGGACGACGTGTAGTCGAGATGCCCGGGAACTCTTCGATGGGCGCATGACTCCTTCCTCGATAAGTGTTGCAAATTCCGCCTTGATTGGCTTGAGACGGTCCGGTGCGAGAGGGCGGGGTTTGCAATATACGGGCGGGCGGGGTGTGGTTTCGATGTGGTGCTCCACACTGTGCCGTATTTTCTCTCACCCAAAGGCCGGTGGGCGCGTTAGATCTGCACATTTCTCCAACAATTGGTGGTAGACCAAATCCCCGTTTACGGTCTTAATCATAAGCTGTTCGCAGTTGACGGCGTATCCCCTGGTCGATAGCTGGTTTGTTGTGTCGAGAAGTCGTCTTTTTCTTGGATCCACAAGCAACCTGTAATGACTTAGGAAATCTAGGTCGATGATGGGGGTTTGCACATCGGCGACGGTGAAGTGCCATTTGACGGCACGTCTAAGGGACAGGTTCAGCTCCATCGCTATAGTGCCGTACGTTGCGATGCGCGTCCCATTGGCAGCGAATAGTTCATACGTTGTTTTCTTTACGTCCCTAGATAGCCTGCTACGGGGATGAACGCCGATATCAGCACCGGTGTCAACTAAGAACGAAGTCTTCGTTCTCTGGTCCAAAATAAAGATGCGGCGAGATCCCAAGCCGTCTCCGTCCTCCGCTTTTACGGACGGCTGGGGTCGTTTCCCGACTTCCACTTACAATCGTGGCGCGATCGCCGAACCTCGCATGATAGAAGCAAATTCCGTCCTGGCGCGGATAGTCTCGGGAACGCGAACGGCGGCGGGGTCAAGTGAGAGAATTCGAACGTCTTCGTAGTCGATGATACCCGCTGATTCCCATAGCCTTAATCTGTTCTCGCAGTCTACTGACCTCGGCGGCCAGTGCGTCGTTTTTGCCTTCGTGTGATGCCGGTGGCTCGATTGTGACTACCTTAGCGCGCTGCCCGTTACGATTATACGCCTCATCGAGTTTATCCGCTCTCCTGGTCAGTTTCTCGATACTCGTATCGTCCACTGCAGCCAGGACTTCCCTGATGCGATTCCTCCACAAGCTGTGGATGAATTCATCGGAAGCGAGGGGGCTGGCTAATTTTTTAAGTCATTATAAAACTGTGAGGGTTTTCTGTCGCCCATCTCTTCACGTTCGACTAACCTTTCGAACTTGGCGCTGTCCGATTCGGTCAGGGCGCGGATCAGCTCGCTCTTCAATTTATCGTACTGGCCTGTGGCGAGGAGGTTGGTCACTGTATCCTCAATCTTCGCGAGGTAATGTGGGTCGAGGAATCCCATGAGGGCTAAGGATTTTTCATCGTCGTGGAAGATGCCGGCTACCCCGAAATATTTCTCTAAAATGGAAAACCAAATCCTGGTCATCGTGGGCATAAAGGGCGGCACGCGGAACGATGAGCCGGCTGGAGTTCGTTTGCTCTCCTTTTCCATTGTGTGAGTTGCGGACTATGATATTCAAACTACGACTAGCCTATCGCTGTCACCTCTTACACAAAAATCACGTCGGTGTCACCAGTTTGAGATGTATGGTAGCGATTTAGGCTTAAAAACACAAGAGTATATTTAACTGTGTAGTTTATTAAAATATACCCTACGTGTACACTAGACGTATAATACACTTGTTATCTTGATTCGTGATTACGAATAGATCGGCGCAAAGAAGTATCGACTTAACTGCTACTGCTCGTGTCATTCGATAACAAAGAATGCCTCGCTACCCTGTTCGCTATATTTATATGCGTCGGAGTTGACAAAAGACGTTGGGATTTAAATTTCCAAGATGTTCTCGAAAAATCACAACGGACGCTGAACTCTCGACCTTGTTTACAAATGTTGATATTTCGGGTAGTTGACTCGAGGGCATGTGATCACGACAAAAACGACGGAATTTGATTAGCCTTCGGTAACCGCCTAAGGTTGTCGAATCTATAATAAACTCATCTTTCAGTAAACACGATTTCTTGTGTAGCGGGTTCACTGGACCGAAACCGATATGAATTTTACCGACGAGTGCCGCTATAGGTGTATAATGAATCCTCAGGCTAGCTAAACATATACTGTTGAGATGCGTTGACATCTGGCAATCATCTTATCCGACGGATAGAGTCTGCGAGTGGCGAGACACGGGACAGAAACCGTTGGAATGTTTACTGTCAGGTGCCGCTACGATTATTTCATTTAAGGCCAGCTATAGAATTACTCCATGCCTTTATTAGACAAAACGTCGGAATGGATGGCTACAATTGTTGAATTACAGCTATGGTAGAATCTAGATTACAATGTTACGGGATTTTCCCAAAATTCCAAACGGAAGGTTCCCGTGTTCTTTCATCTCCGATTTATATTTATGCTTGATCTGTCTGGGACCAGTCTGGATATAGCGCAAACTGGCTGGCATACGATGTATTTGGCAAGAGATGTGCAGTACCAGGCACGTCGAATTGTCGACATATCAGCAACAGCAACGGAGATACGTGGAGTTGAATATTTGAGTCTGAATCTGCAAAACAACAATTACACTGCATATAACAGAGACCAGAGTCGATGTTCTGGCGCGCAACACATTTGCACTCCATCCCGCGCGGCTTGACAGCCAACGGTCCACGTGCCATCCTTCGAATCTTCCATAGGCCCAAGGACCCATCATAAAGCCGAAATCCGAACTGCATTGTTCGCACATATGGTCTAAGTCAATCTGTTTGCCCGAAAAGACTTTCTTATTCTAGAAGTGTTTTCGGTCGGTTTTTAGAAAGGTCCTTGGGTTCATTACGCCCTCTTAAGAATTACGGAGAAGGCGGGTATTGGCCTAACTAAAAAAGCGGACATCTACCTAACGGAAATTCTGAGTTTTCCCATAAACAATGCCGCCTAGGACCCACGTTGGTAGGAGGCTTCTTCCTCCTCTCTTCCTTTCTAACATTAGTCATAACCAATCGGCATCGCGGATCATTGCCCTCACTTTCCTAACTAACAATGTAATCAACGAATCCGCGTTCTTCGCTCAAAGGGCACACCAATACCGAGCTTCGTACTCACATCAGAATAAACTTTAGAGTTACATCATCTCTCACGGTGACTAGAGTTCCTGCAATCCCTATAACTCTCACCGTTCCTATATCTCTAAGAGCCTCCTATTTCTCTCACAGTATCCAGAAGTCCGACAGCTCCTACAGCTCTCACGGACCTGGAGCTCCTATAGCTCACACTCTCATCTAAGAATAATCCATCTCTTCGTTATCTGTATCTTAAGCAACGGCGTTCTTACTCAGTGTGATTGTATAACTCGCTGGAAATACATATATTTTTTATAACTTTGTGACTCCCAGTGTTATACCACAACGACTACACCTATTATCCTAAGCGAAATATGGGGATCGAACTATCCGTGGTGTCGATTATTCCAATCGTAACGGGAATTTACGACTCCCATTGACGCGTATTCAAACGACCGCGTCTCCCCGCGATAGCTCGAAAATACAGTCGACATAGCGCAAACCGAATAAGTACTGTATTTGGCTGTAATTGTGGAGTATAGCGCGCATCGCATTTGCGACATGTATCCAATAGCAGCGCTGATACGTTGGTTTGATCATTTAGGCATGAATATGCAAAACAGCAATTACGCTGAATCTGTCAGTGACCAGAGAAGACGTAAGACAGAAGAGATGATAGAATCGGAAGATGTGCTCTGTGCTCACCAGCAAATCAGGAGCACAACGCTCACCGAATTGTCGTCACATCTGCCACAGAAACGGAGATACGTTGCTTTCGATATTCAAGCATGAATATGCTAAACTGCAATTATGGTGTATTTGACAGGGACAAGAGTGAACATAACGCTAAACTACTGATGTGAGCTGTATATGACATCAGATGACAAATATACCGCGCACCGAATTGTCTGTAAGTGTGCCATAGAAACGGAGATTCGTTGGTTCGAATATATAATACTGAATATGTAACACTGCAAATACGCAGGGTTCGGCTGGGTCCCGATTTTACATGCATCAAACGGGATAACATGCACTGTGCTTGGCAGCAAATTTGGAGTATAACGAGCCTCTAATTGTAGCCATATGTGCCATAGAATCGGAGATACGTCGGATGAATACTTAATCCTGAATATACGAAACTACAACTACGCTGGATCTGGCTGGGTCCAGATTTTACATAGAGTAAACCGGATGATCTGCACGGCACTTGGCATCAGATGTGGAATATAACGCGCATCGTATGACCAATGTTTCTGCAAAACAAGCGGAGATACCTTGATTCGAATATGTAAGCATTAATATCCAAAACTGCAATCACGCTGGATTTCTCCGAGTCCAGTCTTGACAGTGTGCAAACGGGCTGATGTGTGCTGTATTTGGCAGCAAATGTGGAGTATAACATGCATCCTATTGTCGACGTACCTACAATGGATACGGAGATACTTTCACTTGAATAACTAGGCTTGAATATGCAAAACTACAAATACGCTGGATTTGACTGGGTCCGGATTTAACACGGCTAAAACCAGATGAAGCGCTCTGCGTATGGCAGTCAATGTGGAATATAACGCGCATCGTATTGTCGACATATGTGCTATTGAATCGGAGTCACGTTGATTTGAATATTTAAGCGTGAGCATACAAAATTGCATTTGGGCTGGATTTTGCAAGGACCAGAGTTGACACAGCACAATCTAGCTGATGGGCAATGTAGCTACAGCAAATGCGGAGTACAAGGCGTATGGAATTGTCGACATATGTGCAAAAGAAGCGGCGAATCTTTGAATGCAATATTAAGCAT
Organism: Bombus affinis; assembly: GCF_024516045.1. NCBI lineage: Eukaryota > Metazoa > Arthropoda > Insecta > Hymenoptera > Apidae > Bombus > Bombus affinis. Next base: position 499,414 of record NW_026108836.1, read on the forward strand.
TAACAAAAAAAACTACAATTACGCTGGATTTTACAGGGTCCAGAGTTGACATAGCACAGACCGGCTGATTTGGCATCATATGTGGAGTATTCTGCGCATCGAATAGGCGACATAGAAACCAAGCTACGTTCATTTGAATATGTAGTATTTGAACATTTCGCCTGAAAATGCATAATTGCAAATACGCTAAGTTTGGCTGCGCCCACACGTTACATAACTCAAACCAGATAATGTCCTTTGTATTTGGCTGCAAAAGTGGCGTATATCGCGCATCGAATTGTCGGCATATCTGCAATGCAAACGGCGATACGGTGATTTGAATAATTAATCATGAATATGCAAAGCAGCAATTTCGCTCGGTTTGACAGAGACCGGAGTTGACATGGTACAAACCAGTAGATGTGCGGTGCACATGACATCGGATGTGAAATGTAACGGGCATCGCTTTTTCGCCATATGTGCAATGGAAACGGAGATACATTCATTTGAATATGTTAACCTTAATTTGTAAAACTGCAATTACGCTTGATATGTCGAGGACCAGAGATGATATAATAGCACGAGCCAGCTGATGTGAGCTGTATTTGGCAGGCAATGAGGAGTATATCTCGCATCTAATTGACGGCAAATCTCCAATCGCAGCGGTGATACGTTTTATTTAATATTCAATAATGGGCCTGTTACGATACCGATAGTAATAGCGTGACTGAAACACATTGTCGTCTCAGTAAAACCATTTTATTTCAAGCTTCACGCTACAGTTCCGAATCCGGACAAGACCGTTTCACGTTCTCGCAAGAGCAGGAAGTCAAATTATGGTACTTACACGAGTTAGAGTCTAATACATTTTATTGGTCCAACATCGATGGGGCGATCTCGCATGGAAATTTTCGGAGGACCGCGTAACCTTCCAACGACGACCGCCGTACGAGCAGCGGATAAACTTATTTCGTGCCTTAGGTTGCCCTCACCACGTCCTCTACTTCTTGATTCTTGGTTGGTAGCTTTAGCGGCTGCAGGTCCGAGAAATTGCATCTTGACCCGCTTCCTCGTATGTCGCATGTGACGTCTCACTTTCCGCCGTAGACACTTGTCGAATCTACATACGTTGAACCATTTGCGCGAGACAAGCGCGGCGCTCTGCAGGGACGAGGGATCCAATTTTCGAAGTATCAAGTGCGAAACCTCCAGTGGTAGTTCGGAAATGATATCTACCTTACTTGGCACGAACAAACCAACGACGCGTAGTAGAGATCTAAAAAACTCCATGTTGCTTCTACTGTTGCGCGAGCACGACTGACGGTCTGGCTAAGAGTGGAGGCTTATATATGTGCTGTTCGTCACGGTGCACTGCGAGTTCCGGTTCCGGGTGAGAGTGCTGGTCAGGCAGAATCGATGGTATGTGCACGTATTTTCACTTACATCGGGTTCACATTATCATTAGAGTTAGAGGCGCGAAACGAATCTTCATTTGGTTTAGACGTAGTAGTTATGCAATAGAGCAGATATTTACTAGTGTAAATTTGATTGTTATATAATTTGACAAGTAGTCGTGGTAATTAGGTACTCGAGAAGCTAATGACAATGATCCTGGGTTCAATAACAAAGCCGCGGTCAACGGGACAACAGAATTCGTTTTCATCCTGATTCCAAGTTGTACCCTACTTCCTTATCTACGATATAGGTAGGACTGGATATAGGTAGATGGATATACGATATATACTGGATATACGATATAGGTAGGACTGAAGAAACTCTTTGTCAAAACATAGAATATCCACCGAGTGTTAAGGCTCTTTGTAACTGGCTAATGTGACCTCACGAGAGAATGATTTTCCGGCACGATGATGCTGCAGAGGAAAACTATGATGGGTGTGTCTAAGGGCACCAGAACATCGGATACGTGGAGAAATGACTTCGCTCGGAAAGAGATTGAAAGTAACGTAACCGTTAATTGGACAATTTCCATGTTGATGGTTAGAGAAGGATGCTAGTAGCCCTTGAGGGAACGTTGCTAGCGGGAAGCGTCGTCCGTGGAAAAATAGATTTCACCTATCATCCCGTAGTTGTAACAAAGACTGTTTGCCTGTTTAGGACTGTTAAGGACTTTAATTAACTAAATCTTAAGGTTTATAATGGGTCCTCAGGCTAGCTAAACATATACTGTTGAGAAGCGTTGACATCTGGCAATCATCTTATCCGACGGATAGAGTCTGCGTGTGGCGAGACACGGGACAGAAACCGTTGGAATGTTTACTGTCACGTGCCGCTACGATTACTTCATTTCAGGACAGCTATAGAATTACTCCATGCCTTTATTAGACAAAACGTTCATCCCTTGACCGCGGCTACGTTCGGTGACTGGTTGTCGCCTCGAGGCCATGTTCGGTATCACAAGTTTCGAACAATTACAATCGGACTGGATGACTACAATTGTTTAATTACCGCTACCGTAGAATCTAGATTACAATGTTTCGGGATTTTCCCAAAATTCCAAACGGAATGTTGCGGTGTTCTTTCATCTGCGACTTATATTTATGTCGCTGGTAGTTCTTACGCATTAGCTTATCGACGGCCTGGCTGGGAACGATCAGGGAAGCGAACTTTTCTGCCCGCGCGCCTGGAGTGATGAATTCCAGAGTCGTCTTCGTTTTGCTCATCTCAAACATCAGGTGGTATTATTACTTCGCGATTTTCGCTGTAATGGTGTTCAATGTTACCGTGCAATAAAAATTCACGCATTTCGGACGGTCTAAGGGTACGATTACGTTCTTGTTGCTAACTTCAATCGCAATGGTCCCTTTTGCTCTCGATATAAATTGATGCGGTCCGCCGTACGGTGGTTGTAAGGGGTATCCGATGGCATCGTGACGTAGAAATACGTAAGACGATGTTTCGAGTGGAACACGGAGGTTTCTTTTTCGCCGTGTCGCGTAATCGGATGAGGCCTGATCTTTTCTATTCGTAGTTTTAGACGGCTTCCGTATTTCGACTTGGCCTGTTGCTTCGTTGGTACACAGAATTCTGCCGGCAATCGTATGCCGGTGCCATAAATCATTTCGGCTGTCGTCGTTTTCACGTCCGTAATAACTGTTCGTATGCCAAATAAAACTGTTGGCAAGATTTCTACACAGTTGCTCGTATCGTGGCATTTGATTGCTGCTTTTAGTTGACGGTGCAGGCGCTCTACCATCCCGTTGGTCGCGGGGTGATAGGCTGTCGTTCGTAAATGCCTAATGCCCAGGAACAGGCATAATTCGTTAAATATGTTTGATTGGAACTGGCGTCCTTGATCGGTCCTTATCCTTAAAGGTACGTCGAAACGGAATATCCACGTGGAAAGGATGGCTGAAACAACGGTTGCCGCCTCCATGTCGGCGATGGGAACGGCTTCGGTCTAACGCGAAAAACGATCGATTTTCGCCAGGCAATGTCGGTATCCTAGCGTACCGTGTCTGGGGGGGTTTGTCATAAGGTCATCGACGTCCTATAGCTGTTGATCGCTGAGGCATTTGCCCAGCGTCACGTTCCTAATTATGCTCTAGCAGTTTATATTTCTCTAGGCAAGTTGTTTGAATGAACTGTAATTTATACCTGTTAAATCAGTGTATACTTAATTGAACCACCCCGATGATCCTAACAGAAATAAGGTTATCGATCTGTTCGTGGCTGTTAGGAACATGATACATTTACACTGTACATGTGAATGTGCGTGTAAGCGTCAGAGGACGTCGAGGCCTTAGTTGGGACAAAAGACAAGAGTCAGTCGTTTCAAGTATCTGGAAGAGTTGGTTGGCAACAAGCGTGCGTGCGAGTAGGATTTCGAGGTCTTTAGAGTATAAGATATATGTATAACTGTTGTGTGCTAAATAAAGGGAATTATTTGTATTTCCGAACCCCTTCTATGTCCTTACAGTGGCGTCGATTATCTGATGGTAACGGTTACGACTCTCGTTTACGCGAAACATAGTTGATTTTGTTTAAATGCTAGATATAGTTTCACGTGAGTAGGGGCAGAAGGAAAGAAGGGTATACACGAATCATTTATAAACCACTTAAGAAGTATGGGCGAAAATGATTTGAAAGAGTATTTCTTTACTCAACTTGCCTTATTTTCATATTGCTATTATAACATAAATGTCATGGTAGAAACCCGGATGATAAATAAATGGCTTATTTCGTTAAACAAATTATTGCCTCTCTGAATTAAATTAGATACTTTCAATAATCCTCAACTACGAAATTTATGTTGACTCTTCTATAAATGGTGCATGCCTGTCAGTGAGATATTATAAGAACGAAGAGTTTATCATTAAAACTTTAAGATTTCGACAAAAGTTTTAAAGCGTAGGCGTCACTGTGTAGGTACGTAGGTAGGTAAATTGAGGTCAACCGGATGTAGAGTTAGTGCCGCATTGACTACGCTGGTCTTTACCTTTCTCTCATTGCGTTCGTCAGATAATAAATATAATTTACATGTTATTATAAACTGTATTATAAATTATTATAAATTTTTGTACATAATATATATTGTTGAGGTAAATAAATTCAAAATTGAGGGAACAACGAATTCAAGTATTATCCTGTGCTTTCGGGTTACTATTGGTGGCGGGGCAGTAGCCGCTTGGGGTACGTGGGCGTTGCCTCTGGGCCGCTTCGGTCAATCTCACTCCGCGAGTAGTTGGGAGCGGCTATGTCGAAGTCAGTTATGAAAGTGCGCAGTGGTTTCTCAGTCTGATTCGTGTATTTTCCATGTATGTCATATCAGATTTCTTGGATATTATTTCGTCACAGTGTAAAATGTGTCTTTTTTATACTTGCGAACTGGTTAATTCTATCGTTGTTACTGAATATTATAATGTTCTGGTACATTAGTGTATTTGTAATGGTATAGAATGGATTCGGAAATACAAATAATTCCCTTTATTTAGCACACAACATTTATACATATATCCTATACTCTAAAGACCTCGAAATGCTACTAGCACGCACGCTTTTTGTCAACCGGCTCCTCCAGATACTTCTAACGCCTGACTCTTGTCTTTTGTCCCAACTAAGGCCTGGACGTCCTCTGACGCTTACACGCACATTTACATGTACAGTTTAAATGTATCATGTTCCTAACACGCCTCCTTACATTTATACTGTACACTTAATCGTAGTTACATGCTTTGACGAATTGCGTAACAGAAACTTTAACACTTATTGCCTTATCTACATTTCTCTTAGTATACATTCATCCATGACCTAAACCTATCGAATTTCTCTCTACGCTGTGCCTTCGTAAAAATATCCGCAGTATTTTCGCCTGTAATTACTTTAAATATGTTTATCTTATTCTCCTTTAAGCACTCGTGAACGTAGTGCTAATGAACTTCAATGTGTTTAGAATTTTTTGTAAAATTTCCGTGCTTTGCTATACTTATCACTCCAGAGTTATCCTCATAAATTTTTACAGGGTTATCGTCTAGATTTACATTGAAGATTTTCATAATTTCCCTAATGGACATTAATTCACTCACCGCTTCCGATAGAGCTACATACTCTGCATACGTCGAGTCTTTTGTCACACACCTTTGTTTTTTAGACTTCCAACCAATTACATTTCCATACAATCTAATTACATATTCAGAAGTCGATTTCCTTTCTAAATGATCTCCTGCCTAATCAGCGTCCACATAACAATCCATCGTTTCACATTTTTCGTTCCTTTTATAATCTAATCTTAAATCTCTAGTCCGGTACAAATATTTCAATATTTGCATTGCATATTTAAAGTGTGTCTCATTACAACAATCTTGAAATCTACTCAAATAATTCACACTATAATTTATATCGGGTCTGGTATTTTCACTAATATACAACAATGCGCCAATTAAATTTTTGTATCCAATATCCTCTCTATTTATCTCAGCTTTTTCAATTCTTAAGTTGGTCTCCATAGGTGTACAGTACAATTTGCTATTTTGTAACTTACATTTGTTTGCTAATGATTCAATGTATTTCTTTTGGCTTAATCTTATTTCATTTTTGAAATAATCATAGTCTATATTTATTCCAAGATATTCTTTGACTTCATCTAAATCTTTCATTTCAAATCTATTAGTTAATAAGTTCTTTACCCTTTGTATCTTCCTTTTATTTTTACTACAAATTAGCAAATCGTCTACATACATTAGCAAATAAACAACATTTTCTCCCTCTCCATGTGTATATAGGCACAACTCTATGTTATTCTTCTTAAAACCTAATCTCGTCACATACTTATCAAGACACTCATACCACTCCCTTCGACTTTCTTTTAACCCATAAAGCGCTTTCGATAGTTTACAAACTCTATTCGTTCCGTCCGCATATCCCTTTGATTGATTTACATATACCTCCGAGGTTACTTCACCATTTAAAAAAGCAGTTTCGACATTCATTTGCTCGATAATTAATCCATTTCGACAACAACATGTTAGCAATATCTTAAAGGTCTGATTACTCGCTACTGGGGAGTATATGTCATCAGCTATGTTTCTTTGTTGGAATCCTCTTACCACTAATCTAGTCTTATACCTGTCATCTGATTTTCTCGTGTAAACCCATTTTACATCTAATACGTCTTTGCCTTTTACCCTTTCCAACAATTTCCCAGTTTTATTCTTATAAAGTCATTCCATTTCCTTATCCATAGCTTGTTTCCAATCTTCACTATCTTCGCAACAAATCGCCTCCTCAAATGTACAAAGGATATCTACTCTACAATAATTTGCATGGATTTCACTAATGTTTTCTTTTTCTGGATATCTTACTGGAGTTCTCTTATTACGTGTAGATCTTCTAGGGATGTTTATGCTTTCAAGACTGTTATCATTTTCATCTTCCCTATTTTCTAACTCTTCCTTATTCATGTTTACCAATAAATCATTATCCTCAATGTCATCGTTATCTTTATCGAATGAATTCTCCACAAAACCGATACATTTTGTGTCTGTTTCTATGACCTCTACATGTCTCGCTATTGTTATTTTCCCACCTAATAAGACTCTGTAACCTACTTCACTATATCCAAACAAAATTCCCATATCTGCCTTCTTATCCCATTTTGAAACTCTCTTTTGTTCTTACAAAAACTTTACTTCCATATAGATGTAGATTTTCAACACTCCCGAAGAATATTTCCAAAGGTGTCTTTCTCTCTATTGTATTTGCCAGTATTCGATTTTTCAAGTATACCGCTGTCCAATCAATTTCCAGCCAGTACATTTTATGTACTTTCGCTTCCGCTAACAAGCAACGCGCCATGTCCATCACTGTTCTATTATACCTTTCCGTTGTCCCGTTTAATTCATGTACGTAGGTTGGGCAATTATTTATTCTGATACCTTTATCCCTAGCAAATTTATAAATTCGATTATTCAAGTACTCTTTTCCATTATCACATCTGAATATTATAAACCTCTTGCCAGTTAAATTCTCGGCTTCATTTACAAACTGTACGAAACAATCAAAGACCTCATCTTTTGATTTTATACAATAACTTCTAGCTATTTTGCTATAATTATCGATAAATGAGATGAAATGTTTCTCTTCATTGAATTCGGTAGTCTTAAAACCGCACACGTCCGAGTGAATAATTTCCATTATCTTCATAGCCTTGGTTCGATTATTTTTGAATGGTAAATTTTGCATTTTCCTTTCCATACACACCCTACATTTCAAAAATTCCTTTTTAAATTCATTCGTTATACCAGTAACTAGCTGCTCTTTACCCAAAATATTTAAATATTTAAAATTTACGTGTCCTAGCATCCTATGCCATCTTTTCCTTTTACTCATATCACTACGTTCGGCGCTGTTTGCTAAGTGCTCCTTCCGTTTCAATATACTTTTCATTGTATATGTTCCCTTTTCTTTAACCGCTACTGCTGTAAGCTTATTGTCCACATCTATTACTTTTGCAATATTTCCTATTGAAATGACCTTGTTCCTATTATCTGTTAACTTGCCTAAACTAATCAAGTTTGCGGACATTTCTTTCGCGCAAAAAACATTATCCACATTTATTTCATTTTGCATTCCAAATGCTTCAAAATAACTTATAACATTCCCTAATTTTGTTGCCTTTCGATCTATTATCGCCTAAATATATATTTACCGGTTCTTTAAGGTCAATACATTTATCGAAATAATTTACGCTGTTTATTATGTGGTCTGTGCAACCGCTATCTAATAGCCACATTACTTCATTATTACTTATCTCGTTCGCCTCGCCGCTGTGTGCTGAGTGCGCCGTTGCTATCCATGTGCTTTATCTTGAGATACCATGCTCGCTCGTGCCAGTTGTTGACTGACGATGGAAATTTCCATGTCCCCTGCTCGTATTTCCTTTGTTTCCTCCTCCTCTGCTGCGACAACGTGTTGACCCAAGCCAAAAACTGATACTGTTTCCCACTTCGACGCCATTTTGACACTCTCTCGCAAAATGTCCTACTCTTCCACATCTGAAGCATCCTTCCTTTTTTGCAGAATAGGCGTTGGTTTGCATTTCTCCTCGATTGGACTTATTTTTCTTCTCCGCTATTTCAATTTTATTTTTTACATACACTGCCGTTTGATTTTCGGCTTTCAGTGCATCTACTATATCCGCTATGTAGCTGTATTCTTCGGGTAACGTAATCAGCATGTAAGTTAGTTTTTCCCTCTCACTCACTTGTGCGCCAGCACATCTTAATTCGTTTATTAATTTTTCGAAACCGCTAAATAACGATGCTGAATCACTGTAGTTCTCAAGTTTTATCTTTTCCAATCTCCTTCTGCATACGACCTGTAGTGCCGTCGACTCTTTCAAGTTTCATTTCATCAAACTTTTTTACTATCTCATACGCCGTTTTTTCTTCTCTAATATATTCCAATTGTCTGTTTGTGATGGCACTATAAATTATATTTATTGTCTTCGGATCCTTTTTGTCCCAGTCTTCACTGTCTGTTTCTGTCTTCACCCTAGTTGTGACAACCTCGCATTCTCTATACTTGAGAAACGTTGTTATTCTTTGCTTCCACATACCGTAAATATTCATCGAAAATAGGTATCATGATTTCCAATCTCTCCATATTAAATGATTCCTTATCAGTTACTCAAGCGTTCCTACGTGCTCGAGGTGTATTTTTCCTCTTTGTAACCTTTGAACGTTTCTTTCTTTACTGAACACTCACTCGATCTAACTCGCAATATTGAAAACCATGCACTAAAATAACTGGCAAAACTATGAACCACGCTCTGCTACCATGTAAAGATATAGAATGGACTCGGAAATACAAATAATTCCCTTTATTTAGCACACAACAGTTATACATATATCTTATACTCTAAAGACCTCGAAATCCTACCCGCACGCACGCTTGTTGTCAACAGACTCTTCCAGATACTTCTAACCACTGACTCTTGTCTTTTGTCCCAACTAAGGCCTGGACATCCTCTGACGCTTATACACACATTCACATGTACAGTGTAAATGTATCATATTCCTAGCAGAATTGTTATGCGACTGATGCATCAACATACCATGCAAGAAGAATTGGAAACTAGGACAAAAAGGAAGAGCTTTGAAAGAGATACTTATAGTCATAGTAAACGACAAAAAATTCGTAGATGTTCAAGTGAATCTGACGAGGAGGATATTGATGAAAAGGTAGTTGACAATAGAAGAATACAAGTAATAACACAAGAGTCAAACAATCTCCTCGATAACGGCAAAAGTATGATGCGAATGATGGGATATAAGGCGGTTACGGCCTCGGAAATAATGAACAAGGTCGTTTAGAGTCAGTTCAAGCACCTAGACAGCATGGTCGCAGAGGCTTTGGACATCATGTTCCTGGACATGAAGATTCAGGTCTTAAATGGAATCCTGCAGAGGAAGTTATAAAGTGTGTAAAAGATATGAAATGGTGATATGAAAAGTTGACCACATATGATGAAATTGATTTCTGTTGTGAAGATATAGTGAAAACTTTTATCAATGCGAAAACGGTATTCGCCCATTTGGATGACGTTGAAGTGCGTCGAGCAAGGACACGTTGTAATCCTCATGAAACAATTCGTGGTGCATTTTTTTTAAATCGTGCTACTGTTAAAACTGCAAATACAGATAGAGCATGTAACTTTATGTTTACTAACCCAAAAGGTTTGAGGGAGAATGGGCTGCTATACTTTGCAGATGTATGTGCTGGACCAGGAGGTTTTAGGGAACATGTTCTATGGCGAAAGAAATGACGTGCTAAAGGATTTGCTCTTACTTTAGAAAATGAACATGATTTCAAATTAGAAGATTTTTATGCGGGTCCTTGTGAAACATTTCATCCATACCACGGACCAAAGGAAAGTGGTGATGTCTTTGACCCAGAAAATGAAGAGGCATTTACAAATCATATAATGCAGCATACCCATGGCAAAGGAGTACATTTTGTGATGTCTGATTGAGGATTCTCAGTAGAACGACAAGAAAATGTACAAGAAATTCTTTCAAATCAACTGTATCTTTGTCGATGTTTAATAGCATTGATGGTTGAAAGAGAGGGTGGTGATTTTGTGACAAAATTATTCAACCTTTTTACACCCTTTAGTGCTGGTTTAGTTTATTTAATGTATCGCTGCTTTGAAGAAGTTTGTATTTTTAAACCAAACTCTTCTAGACCAGGAAATTCAGAAGGTTACATAATATGTAAGAAGAAACGATCTGGGGTACAAGATTTTGTTGAATATCTGAAGCATGTTAATCGTCTGCTTTTAAAAGGTGGTGTAAATGACGACGTTTTACAACTAGTATCATATAATGAATTAAAAAGAGAGAAACAATTTGTTCAATATCTACGTGCTTCTAACAAAGATTTGGCCGGAAAGCAAATACTCGACCTGTGTAAAATTGCAGCATTTTATGCGGATAATACTCTTGTTGAGACAAAACAAGCTGATATGCGCAAACAATATCTAGAGTATTGGAATTACCACCAAATACACTTGTAATCGCAGAGGTTGTATATGAAATAACTAAGGAGTTTATATATCAGCAAAAACTACTTGCATTGCATATTATAGATGCATTCTACTTAGGAGAAGTGGACATTAGCAAAAAATATTTGAGGAGCAGGTAAGCAACTGAATGTTATTGAGTTCAATAATTAACTTTTAGATTTCCAGTAATGAAATGTTTTTTCAAGAAGTACGTTCATGTAATACTAATGTATGACTGTTGTTTAAAGGAACGAGGAAGCGACGTTGTTCTGTGAAGCTTTGTGGAAACCAGCAGGAAATAACTATACTCGAATACGTGCCAAAGATCTACTTCCTGTTGGTACATATATCTGTGAAAAGTTGCGACTAACACAGCGTAAAATGAAAAATAATTCCGATGCCATAGTATACGAACTTCCAGAAAAGACATTAGATGTTAATGGTTATAATAAGGGCAAATTATATTTCATACAACAGATTGTAATATTTTTAAGAAGCACCGGAAATCCTTGGAATCGGTATGTCAGTAAAACACATTCCATAAAGTATGTCTTTAATTGAAAAACAAACGAGAAGCTATTCGACCTTCATAGACCAAGTTCAGCAGAAGCAAGTTTCGTTAAATCTTTTAAAGGTCGCCTTATTTGTCATTGGCCTAATGATTCATCACTTACTATAAACAGATTTGCAAAATTTATTAAAGATAAGTGTCCGGCATACAATACGTGCTTAGAATATTAAAACTACAGGCTGTACATATATTCGTACACGACTTGATCCGCATAGATGTCAAACAGATTAATTCCGTTAATTTGACTGTTATTTCAAATATGAAATACTTGTGATATATTTCAGTATTTAGCATTATATTTGTATAGAAATAGAAGTGTAGCGGTACATGTGTCATAGGACAAAGCAAATAACGTCGTTGTCGCCTCGAAGTACCTAGACCGCTGAGCTACAATTAATGTAAAAACAATGTCACCGCAACCAGCAATTGTCGTCAGGTAGGCAAATACGAATTCTTTTAACCCCCCCTCCCCCTTAACTCAAATACATCTGACGCTTACAACAACAAAGACTCCGTTATTAGTCCACATGACCTTCGTCCTCTTCACACACGACAACTACAGAGGTAATACCGGAAAATATAATTAATAAGATGGTCTTCTGAGTGGTTTAATTGCAATACTATTTGGGATGAAATATACTTTTTCAAATCATATGCGGCATTTCGTATAATAACTGAATGGTTATAGGAAAGAATGATGACGTTAAACTGTACGATACGATTGCATAGCATATTATATAATTGTATAACAAATATTTCCCGCAGGGAGGGCTCGCTTATGTGAGCCTATGAGGGCTGGCAAACCCACTTTCCCGAAGCCAGGGGGATCGTCGGGACAAGGGTCCCGCTTACGTGAGTCCCTATGTACTCCGCAGGGAAGGTCGTCGGAGGTGTAAGGCGTTTAATTACTATTACATCCTCTCTATGTGGCCTTGGGCAGTAGCGCACCCACGATCCTGATGCCAAGGATGGGACCGCCGGGATAAGTTCCCGGGTACAAAAGTACCTAGAGGCCCCCGCTTACGTGAGTCCCATCTGGAACTGCCGAGATCGGTTAGCAGGTCGCTGGCCGGCTGTCACGTGGTCGTACATCCATACGATAGTCCCACCAACGACTAAGGTTGGTACCACGGGCGATCGAGTTACAGCCCGGAGGGAGTAGCGACCCCTCTGATCGGCCAATTAATGGGTATGGACTCGTGGTGGCAGTGGTTGATGGACAAGATGCTGGCAAGAGGGCAGATTTAAGGTGGAGACTCCACCGAATGGACTTCGGCGGATGAGCAGCGTCCCACCTGCTCCGAAACCGTACTGGTGAGACGGGAGGGCTTAGAATGTGCCCCGTTCGACCTGATACGAGCGACAGCTCCTGCAGACTAAGCTGATCCAGGGAGCAAGGTATTGGGTGCCTTGTGCGATGGTTGGGCGTAATCTCAACTCCTATGGTCCTAGGGGCCCGGCTACTGTGTGGAATTATAATCGAGGAAAGCACCCGTTACCAAAAGACAATGCTATTTGTATAACAAATATTTAGTCGACACAATTTGTCTTTATTTGGAATGATTAGATACCTGCTTGTGGCAGCTGCTCCCATAATAGAATAAGTTGCAGTACCTTAGTCTACAATCCATTACTTCCCAACATCAATATTTGACTCAGGTCTTTTATAATGAAATATGTAGAGGACAGGGTATATGGGACTTTTGACCGTCAGACTTATTTGAGGTTATCGATTGTCGTCGTAATCGCCGAATTTACTTAAAATAATAAGGTAAGGTACAGCCTATGGGCCCTGAGTCGTAGATACAATGTGTAAACATATTCCATAAATGTTCGTCACGAAATTCAGCAGATCGCTCGTTGATACTCGTAGGTATTCGAAGATACTTTACTCTTTGGGTTGCCTCGGTTTACTTATACTGGTCGGGGCGGAAGTCGGAAGATTCAAAATCGACTTTGTTCGAAGTAGCGGCAACATTTTTATGCTCCGAGTGTATTTACTTGTATCCTTACGATCCTGACACTCCGAGGCAAAATAACAATAGGATTTGAATTTCCCTCTGGCTCATATGCCGCAACAAATTTTTATAGTTTGTGCTCATGTATAGGTACTTATGAACTATCTAAAATATATAATAAGCTGAAGTACTGTAGGGAAGTAATTTACAGTGTTACTAGGTTTGGTTACATATTTCAATATCGTTCACGCCATCGCAAAAGCTAGTATGATGCTGCGTCGGCGTATATGCACACAGGGAGGTGATGGACGAGGCGAGGATGATAGCCTCCCGCGAAGTAGCGCCTGGCCCTGACGGAGTCCCGTGACGGGTATGATGGGAGATGATGCGGGTCATGGCACCTAGACTGCGACTTCTATTTACATCGTGATCGAAGGAGGGTGCCAACCCTCGGATATGGCGCACGGCGAGGCTGGTATTGCTTCGGAAGGAGGGACGACCAGCCCTTGTATCGTCCGGTATGCCTATAGGATGAAGTGTGCAATTTCTTCCAAAGAATCATTGCCAGAATCATTGTACTGTTCTCAGTCGAAAATGTTCGTGAGATGTCAACAACGACTTTTGGCATCAATGACGTAGTGTAGTGATAACTACACTATCAGCTAGGGCCATCTATAGGCAAATTCCGGTTTCATATTTACAGACCTGATACGCTCGATTTGACAGGGATCAGTGCGGATGTCACGTAAAATAAAAGAGAAATTTTGTAAGAAGAAGAAAACTTTATTTTTACTTCGTTTATACAATTATAAGACACTTCCGAGCTCTAGCCGTGACCGTACGAGAGTGAGTCTCTTACAATCTTTTTACATTCGGTCATCTGTTCTCTCATTATCCCCATTACCCTGTAGGCGTACGTGACCGTTGCTACGCTTCTGGAACATTTGGTGGAAGGACCGTTAGGCCATAAATGAATCCTCAGGTACTCCGCCAATATACATTGTCGCCAAGGTCGCCATGTGTTTCTCTCGTCGGTCCATCGGGTTCGAAGTATGCCGACCGGGACACCATCCTGCCCGCGGTGTGTGTGTGTCCTGGTCTCTGATGTGATTTACGTTACACGGACATAGCGCTAATTGTCTAGTGTGCGCTGAATTGGGCAAGAAATCTGGAGTACCGGGCATATCGAATACTCGGCATGTCTGCAACAGCAACGGAAATACGGGGATTTGAATATTTGAGTCTGAATATGCAAACCTGCAATGACGCCGTATTTGACACGGCCCAGAGTTGACATAGAGCAAACCGGCTGGAGTATGCTGTATTTGGCAGCAAATGTGGAGTATAACATGCATCCTATTGTGAACATACTTACTATGAAAACGGAGATACATTCAGTTGAATATTTAGGCTTGAATGAGCAAAACTACAAATACGCTGGATTTGACTCGTTCCGTATTTAACATGGCTTAAACCAGATCAAGCGCCCAGTGTATGGCAGTCGATGTGGAATATAACGCGCACCGATTTGTCGACATATCTGCAACAGAAACTGAGCCACGTCGATCTGAATATTGAACCCTGATCATGCATTACTGCATTTACGCTTGATTTCACGGGGTCTGGATTTGACATAGCGCAAACCAGATGATGCGAGCTGTATTTAATAGCAACTACGGAGTATAAAGCGCATCGAATTTTCCACATATCTGCAATCGAAACGGAGATTCGTTGATTTGATTATTTAGGTGTGATAATGCAAAACTGCAGTTGCGTTGGGTTTGACCGGACCAGAGTGGACATAGCGCTAATTGGATGATATTGGTTTAATTTGCAACAAATGTGGCATGCAAGTATTGGCGACACATTTCCAACAGTAGCGGAGATGCGTGGATTTGAATATATAATAATGTATATGAAAAACTGCAATTACGCTGGATTTGTCGGTGATCGGAGATGACATAGTTTAAATCGAATGATGTGCACTGTACTGGCGGCAAATGTGAAGTATAACCTGAGTCGAATTGTCGGCATATCTGTAACAGAATCGTAGATACGTTGATTTGATTATTTATGCACGAATTTGCAAAACTGCAATTACGCGGGTTTGACACGGGCCAGAGTTGACATAGCGCCAGCCCACTAATGTGCGCTGTATTTGGCAGCAAATATGGAGTGGATGTCGGCACATATGTTATAGAGGCGGAGACACATTGATCTGAACGTTTATTCCTGAGTATGCAAAACTACAATTACGCTGCACTTCACAGGGTCCAGAATCGACATAGCCAAAAGCGGCTGATGTGTGTTGTATTTGGCAACAATTTTGGCGTATAACACGCTTTACGTTGTCGGCATATCTGCAACAGAAGCGGAGATACGTTGATTAGAATATTTCAGCCTGAATATGCAAAGCTGAAACTACGTTGGATTTGTCGGAGACCAGAGATGACATAGCACAAACCCTCCGATGTGTGCTTAATTTGGGAGCCAATGTGGAATATAATACACATAAATTCATCGTCATATCTGCATTAGAAACAGAGACACGTAGATTTGAATATTTAAGCCTGAATATGCAGAACTGCAATTTCGCTGGATTTCACACGGTCCAGAGTTAACTTAGCGCCAGCCCACTTAGGTGCGCTCTATTTGGCAGCAAATGTGGAGCTACCGCGCATAGTATTTTCGACGTATATCCAATACCAGTGCAGCAGTTGAAAGGTCGCATCCCGGATGATGCGCGCTGTATTTAGTAGTAAATGTGGAATACAACTTGCATAGTATTGTCGACATATCTGTAATAGGAACGAAGATACCTTCATTTGAATATTTAAGCCTCAATATGTAAATTTGCACAAACCGGCTGATTTGGCAGCATATGTGCAGTATTATGCGCATCGAATGGTCGTCATTTGAGCTCTTGAGGCGGAGATACGTGGATTTCAATATTTTAGATTGAGTATGCAAAACTGCAAATACGCTGGATTTGACACGGTCTAGAATTGACATTGCGCAAACTGGCAGATATGCGCTGTATAGGTTTATTTGAACATTTAAGTATGAATATGCGTAACTACAATCATGCCGGATTTGACTGAAACCAGAGAGGACATAACGGAAACAGGCTGGTGTGCGCTGCATTTGGCAAGAAATGTGGGGTACAAGTCACATCGAATTCTCGACATATTTGCCACAATGACGGAGATACGTTGATTTGATTATTCGTGCATGAGTATCCAAAATTGCAATTACGCTGGATTTAACAATGGTCAGAATCGACATAGCGCAAACCGGCTGATGAGTAATACATTTGGCAGTACGATACTAACTCGAATTGTGGACATATCTGCAACGGAATCCGAAATAGCTTGATTTGAATATTTAATCCTGAAAATGGAAAGCCGTATCAACACCACTCTCAGCAACGCCAACACCTCTCACAACTCGACAACGCTAACAACTCCACTCTCAACAACGCTAACAACTCTCGCAACTCGACAGCGCTAACAACTCTACTCTTCGACTCCTTGATTAACTCTGACCTCTCGACTCACTCTTATTTCTCGATCAACCGCTCAACGCTTCTCGATCAGCCAAACTTTAAAGTTAAATCGTCCCCTACCATTAGCGTTAGTTTTTCCAACTCTCTAACCACATTCTGTTAACGCTCCGCAAGTACAAGGTGACTTTAGTCACATAGGCTTTCTTACCGATGTAAACTAACAACCAAAGTACACACGACATTGTTTTGATCGATTTCTAATGAGGATTTTTCCTCGCGATACTACAATATGTTGACTTGAATATTTAAGCCTCAATATGCAAAACTGCAAATGCGCTGAGGTTGGCTGCGTCCACACGTTACATAACTCAAACCAGATAATATGCATTGTGTTTGGCAGCAAAAGTGGCGTATATCGCGCATCGAATTGTCGGCATATCTGCAATGCAATCGGCGATACGGTGTTTTGAATAATTAATCATGAATATGCAAAGCAGCAATTTCGCTAGGTTTGACAGAGACCGGAGTTGACATGGTACAATCCAGCAGATGTGCGGTGCACATGACATCGGATGTGAAATGTAACGGGCATCGCTTTGTCGCGATATGTGCAATAGAAACGGAGATACATTCATTTGAATATGTTAACCTTAATTTGTAAAACTGCAATTACGCTTGATATGTCGTGGACCAGAGATGATATAATAGCACGAGCCAGCTGATGTGAGCTGTATTTGGCAGGCAATGAGGAGTATATCTCGCACCTAATTGACGGCAAATCTCCAATCGCAGCGGTGATACGTTTTATTTAATATTCAATAATGGGCCTGTTACGATACCGATAGTATTAGCGCGACTGAAACACATTGCCGTCTCAGTAAAATCATTCTATTTCAAGCTTCACGCTACAGTTCTGATTCCGGACAAGACCGTTTCAAGTTCTCGCAAGAGCAAGCAGTCAAATTAAGGGACTTACACGAGTTAGAGTCTAATACATTTTATTGGTCTAACATCGATGGAGCGATCTCGCATCGAAATTTTCGGAGGACCGCGTAACCTTCCAACGACGACCGCCGTACGAGCAGCGGATAAACTTATTTCGTGCCTTAGGTTGCCCTCACCACGTCCTCTACTTCTTGATTCTTGGTTGGTAGCTTTAGCGGCTGCAGGCCCGAGAAATTGCATCTTGACCCGCTTTCTCGTATGTCTCATGTGACGTCTCGCTTTCCGCCGTAGTCACTTGTCGGATCCACAAACGTTGAACCATTTGCGCGAGACAAGCGCGGCGCTCTGCAGGGACGAGGGATCCAATTTTCGATGTATCAAGTGCAAAACCTCCAGTGGTAGTTCGGAAATGATATCTACCTTACTTGGCACGAACAAACCAACGACGCGTAGCACAGATCTAAAGAAACTCCATGTTGCTTCTATTGTGGCGCGAGCACGACTGACGGTCTGGCTGAGAATGAATTCTTATATATGTGCCGTTCGTCACGGTGCACTGCGAGTTCCGGCTCCGGTGAGAGTCCTGGACAGTCAGAATCGATCGCATGTGCATGTATCATCCTATAGATCGTGTTCACATTATTATTAGTGTTAGATGCGTGAAACGAATCTTCATTTGGATGAGACGTTGTAGTTATGCAATAGAGCAGATATTCACCAGTGCGAATTTGATTTGAGGTGTATGGTAGCGATTTAGGTTTAAAGGCACAAGAGTATATTTAACTATGTAGCTTATTAAAATATACCCTACGTGTACACTAGTCGTATAATACATTGTTGTCTTGATTCGTGATTACGAATAGATGGGCGCAAAGAAGTATCGACTTAGCTGCTACTGCTCGTGTCACTCGATAAAAAAGAATGCCTCGCTACCCTGCTCGCTATATTCATATGCGTTGGAGTTGACAAAAGGCGTTGGGATTTGAATTTTGAAGGTGTTCTCGAAAATTCGCAACTGACGCTGAACTCTCGACCTTGTTTACAAATGTTGAATTTTCGGGTAGTTGACTCGAGGGCATATGATCACGACAAAATCTACGGATTTTAATTAACCTTCGGTAACCGCCTAAGGTTGTCGGATCTATAATAAACTCATCTTTCAGTAAACACGATTTTTTGTGTAGCGGGCTCACTAGACCGAAACCGTTATGAATTTTACCTACGAGTGCCGCTACAGTACCCGCTTGCCAGTGTTAACGTTACTTCTTTTTATGTTTGTTTATGTATGTTAGCGCGGTGCCCCTGCTAACCGCTTAATTCAAACCCGTTTGAGGAGGAGAACGAACTCTCCTGCCCGAACGCGTGGTATAATTGGTTCTTGCGTCTCCGTCGCTTTGTTGCGCTTGCTCGCTGCTTTGCGGTCGGAAGATTTTCCCAGGTAAAAATACGTCGTAGGTTTCTGCGCTCCTTTCCAGATGCTCAATATCTTCCGACACGATGAAGGCGGGTTTTATACGATCTACGGAGACTTTCACGCTTTTGTCCTTCATCCGTATGGTAATGGTTTTCATCCACGCTGTGTAACCTGATAGGGGCCATCGTATGGTGGTTGCAGTGGACCTCCGATTGCATCGTGGCGTACGAAAACGCACGGCGACGTTTCTAAATCGCAGAACATGAACGTTTTCTTTTCGCCGTGTCGTGAAGTCGGCAGAGGTCTAATATCGCTCATTCGCTCTCGCAGACAGTTTGCGAATTCCGCGTTGGCCGGTTGTTTTGCTGGTACAAAAAATTCTGCTGGCAATCGTATGTCCGTACCATAAATCATTTCGACTGCCGTTGCGCTCAGGTCCTCCTTGATAGCGGTTCTAATGCCTAAAAGAACTATGGGAAGGCTTTCAACCCAGTTGCTCGAATTGTGGCATTTGATTGCGGCCTTAAGCTGCCTGTGAAAGCGCTCTACCATCCCGTTGGACGCGAGGTGGTAGGCTGTGGTACGCAAATGCTTAATGCCGAGCATCCGGCATAGTTCGTTGAAAAGACTGGATTCGAATTGGCGTCCTTGATCGGTTGTTATTTTTGCTGGGACGCCAAAACGCGCT
This sequence comes from Bombus affinis, assembly GCF_024516045.1. Taxonomy (NCBI): domain Eukaryota; kingdom Metazoa; phylum Arthropoda; class Insecta; order Hymenoptera; family Apidae; genus Bombus; species Bombus affinis. The sequence continues at coordinate 519,494 of NW_026108836.1, forward strand.
ATCCATGTGGAAAGAAGAGCCGAGGCAACGGTCGTCGCTTCCATATCTGGTATTGGAATCGCTTCGGGCCAACGTGAAAAACGGTCGATACATGTTGACAATATCGGTAGCCTTGTGAATATTGCATGACGATGATGTCTTAATGTATATGCTCGAATCGTCCTGCGAGCACTCCGAATGTTCCGGTCGGCGTTGATACGTGTCTCGCTATTTTACATTGTTGACAACGGGATGCATTGCCGTGTCCATGTTTGGCTTTTATTTAATTTTTGTTTACCGCCGGCCAAACTATACGCGATTTTACGAATTTTTGGGTCGCGCGTATCCCTAGATGGGAAAGTCCGTGGAGCGAATTGAATACGTCGCGCCGCAAGGGTTTCGGTTACGGTCGTACGATGTCGCCTGATACGTCGCAGTATATTTCCGCGTCGTAATCCGGAAAACGAATTTTCTTAACCTGCAACGCGGATATATCGGAGTTGATGATGTCGCGGAGCTCCTTGTCGTTTTCTTGCGCGGCGGCGAGAATTTTGTGATCCACGGATTTTCCTATGGCTTCGATGCGAGATAGGGCGTCGGCTGCATTGTTATTCAGCCTTTTTATATCCCTTATATCGGTCGTGAACTGCCCGATATAATCTAGTTGACGGAATTGTCTCGGCGATCACTTGTCGGGATTTTGACTGAACGCATAGGTGTGGGGTTTGTGATCTATGAAAATAATGAAATTCCTCCCATCTACGGCGTGTCTAAATCGCTTGACCGCGGTATACATAGCAAGTAATTCGCGATCGTACGCGCTATATTTTCGCTGCGCGAAATTTGAGGCTTTAGTTAAGAAACCCAATGGTTGCCGAGTGTCATTCGCGCGTTACTGCAACACCGCCCCTATTGCAAAGTCGGACGCGTCTACTGCGAGGCTGATGGGCGCGCCAGGTATACGATGCGCTAACATCGTAGCGTTAGCTAGGGCGCGTTTTGACTCGCTAAAGCTCGTTTTGGCTTCCTCCGACTAAATAATGGGCATGTTGCCCTTTTTCGCCCCTTGCAACAAATCGTTGAGGGGTTGCAAAATTTTAGCTGCCCCCGGTATGAAACGTCGGTAAACGTTAATCATACCGAGGTATCCGCGTAGTGCCTTGATGTTCGCGGGGAGCGGTGCTTCGTTTATGGCTGTAACGCGATCGGCGAGCGGTTTTATTCCGTGCGCGTTTACCGTATGGCCTAGGCAGGCTATTTCATTAATTCCGTACTCGCATTTTGCGAGGTTGATTACTACGCCGTACTGGTTTAGACGTTTGAACAAGATCCGCAAGTGCCAGCGGTGCTGTTCCTCGGTTTCCGAAGCTACCAAGAAGTCATCTATGTACGCGTAAACGAAATCTAAGCCTCGCGTGATTACGTCGACATATCTTTGACACGTTTGCGCGGCGTTTCGAAGCCCAAACATCATGTTGTTTGCCTCGAAAAGGCCGAATGGTGTCGAAATCGCGGTTTTTGTAACGTCCTCAGGCGCGATTGACATTTGATGGTAGGCTCGAACTAAACCAATTTTTGGGAATATTCGCCGACCGTGTAAATGCTGCGCGAAGTCTTGTATGTGCGGTGGAGAGTACCTGTCGGGTACAGTGCGGGCGTTTAGCGCCCTGTAGTCACCGCAATGTCGCAGACTTCCATCCTTCTTTGGGACGACGTGTAGTCGAGATGCCCGGGAACTCTTCGATGGGCGCATGACTCCTTGCTCGATAAGTGTTGCAAATTCCGCCTTGATTGGCTTGAGACGGTCCGGTGCGAGAGGGCGGGGTTTGCAATATACGGGCGGGCGGGGTGTGGTTTCGATGTGGTGCTCCACACTGTGCCGTATTTTCTCTCACCCAAAGGCCGGTGGGCGCGTTAGATCTGCACATTTCGCCAACAATTGGTGGTAGACCAAATCCCCGTTTACGGTCTTAATCATAAGCTGTTCGCAGTTGGCGGCGTATCCCCTGGTCGATAGCTGGTTTGTTGTGTCGAGAAGTCGTCTTTTTCTTGGATCCACAAGCAACCTGTAATGACTTAGGAAATCTAGGTCGATGATGGGGGTTTGCACATCGGCGACGGTGAAGTGCCATTTGACGGCACGTCTAAGGGACAGGTTCAGCTCCATCGCTATAGTGCCGTACGTTGCGATGCGCGTCCCATTGGCAGCGAATAGTTCATACGTTGTTTTCTTTACGTCCCTAGATAGCCTGCTTCGGGGATGAACGCCGATATCAGCACCGGTGTCAACTAAGAACGAAGTCTTCGTTCTCTTGTCCAAAATAAAGATGCGGCGAGATCCCAAGCCGTCGCCGTCCTCCGCTTTTACGGACGGCAGGGGTCGTTTCCCGACTTCCACTTACAATCGTGGCGCGATCGCCGAACCTCGCATGATAGAAGCAAATTCCGTCCTGGCGCGGATAGTCTCGGGAACGCGAACGGCGGCGGGGTCGAGTGAGAGAATTCGAACGTCTTCGTAGTCGATGATACCCGCTGATTCCCATAGCCTTAATCTGTTCTCGCAGTCTACTGACCTCGGCGGCCAGTGCGTCGTTTTTGCCTTCGTGTGATGCCGGTGGCTCGATTGTGACTACCTTAGCGCGCTGCCAATTACGATTATACGCCTCATCGAGTTTATCCGCTCTCCTGGTCAGTTTCTCGATACTCGTATCGTCCACTGCAGCCAGGACTTCCCTGATGCGATTCCTCCACAAGCTGTGGATGAATTCATTGGAAGCGAGGGGGCTGGCTAATTTTTTAAGTCATTATAAAACTGTGAGGGTTTTCTGTCGCCCATCTCTTCACGTTCGACTAACCTTTCGAACTTGGCGCTGTCCGATTCGGTCAGGGCGCGGATCAGCTCGCTCTTCAATTTATCGTACTGGCCTGTGGCGAGGAGGTTGGTCACTGTATCCTCAATCTTCGCGAGGTAATGTGGTTCGATGAATCCCATGAGGGCTAAGGATTTTTCATCGTCGTGGAAGATGCCGGCTACCCCGAAATATTTCTCTAAAATGGAAAACCAAATCCTGGTCATCGTGGGCATAAAGGGCGGCACGCGGAACGATGAGCCGGCTGGAGTTCGTTTGCTCTCCTTTTCCATTGTGTGAGTTGCGGACTATGATATTCAAACTGCGACTAGCCTATCGCTGTCACCTCTTACACAAAACTCACGTCGGTGTCACCAGTTTGAGATGTATGGTAGCGATTTAGGCTTAAAAACACAAGAGTATATTTAACTGCGTAGTTTATTAAAATATACCCTACGTGTACACTAGACGTATAATACACTTGTTATCTTGATTCGTGATTACGAATAGATCGGCGCAAAGAAGTATCGACTTAACTGCTACTGCTCGTGTCATTCGATAACAAAGAATGCCTCGCTACCCTGTTCGCTATATTTATATGCGTCGGAGTTGACAAAAGACGTTGGGATTTAAATTTCCAAGATGTTCTCGAAAAATCAGAACGGACGCTGAACTTTCGACCTTGTTTACAAATGTTGACATTTCGGGTAGTTGACTCGAGGGCATGTGATCACGACAAAAACGACGGAATTTGATTAACCTTCGGTAACCGCCTAAGGTTGTCGAATCTATAATAAACTCATCTTTCAGTAAACACGATTTCTTGTGTAGCGGGTTCACTGGACCGAAACCGATATGAATTTTACCGACGAATGCCGCTATAGGTGTATAATGAATCCTCAGGCTAGCTAAACATATACTGTTGAGATGCGTTGACATCTGGCAATCATCTTATCCGACGGATAGAGTCTGCGAGTGGCGAGACACGGGACAGCAACCGTTGGAATGTTTACTGTCACGTGCCGCTACCATTATTTCATTTAAGGACAGCTATAGAATTACTCCATGCCTTTATTAGACAAAACGTTCATCCCTTGACCGCGGCTACGTTCGGTGACTGGTTGTCGCCTCGAGGCCAAGTGCAGTATCACAAGTTTCGAACAATTACAATCGGACCAGATGACTACGATTGTTTAATTACAGCTATGGTAGAATCTAGATTACAATGTTACGGGATTTTCCCAAAATTCCAAACGGAAGGTTCCCGTGTTCTATCATCTCCGATTTATATTTATGCTTCATCTGTCTGGGACCAGTCTGGATATAGCGCAAACTGTCTGGCAAACGATGTATTTGGCAAGAAATTTGGAGTACCAGGCACATCGAATTGTCGACATATCAGCAACAGCAACGGAGATACGTGGAGTTGAATATTTGAGTCTGAATCTGCAAAACAACAATTACACTGCATATAACAGAGACCAGAGTCGATGTTCTGGCGCGCAACACATCTGCACTCCATCCCGCGCGGCTTGGCATCCAACGGTCCACGTGCCATCCTTCGAATCCTCCATTGGCCCAAGGACCCATCATAAAGCCGAAATCCCAACTGCATTGTTCGCACATATGGTCTAAGTCAATCTGTTTGCCCGAAAAGACTTTCTAATTCTAGAAGTGTTTTCGGTCGGTTTTTAGAAAGGTCCTTGCGTTTATTACGCCCTCTTATGAATTACGGAGAAGGCGGGTATTGGCCTAACGAAAAAAGCGGACATCTACCTAACGGAAAATCTGAGATTTCCCATAAACAATGTCGCCTAGGACCCACGTTGGTAGGAGGCTTCTTCCTCCTCTCTTCCTTTCTAACATTAGTCATAACCAATCGGCATCGCGGATCATTGCCCTCACTTTCCTAACTAACAATGTAATCAACGAATCCGCGTTCTTCGCTCAAAGGGCACACCAATACCGAGCTTCGTACTCACATGAGAATAAACTTTAGAGTTACATCATCTCTCACGGTGACTAGAGTTCCTGCAATCCCTATAACTCTTACCGTTCCTATATCTCTCAGAGTTCCATCGTCTCTCGCGGTGACTAAAGTTCCTCCAATCCCTATAACTTTCACCGTTCCTATATCTCTAAGAGCCTCCTATTTCTCTCACAGTATCCAGAAGTCCGACAGCTCCTACAGCTCTCACGGACCTAGAGCTCCTACAGCTCACACTCTCATCTAAGAATAATCCATTTCTTCGTTATCTGTAACTTAAGCAACGGCGTTCTTACTCAGTGTGATTGTATAAATCGTTGGAAATACATATATTTTTTATAACTTTGTGACCCCCAGTGTTATACCACAACGACTACACCTATTATCCAAAGCGAAATACGGGGATCGAACTATCCGTGGAGTCGATTATTCCAATCGTAACGGGAATTTACGACTCCCATTGACGCGTATTCAAACGAACGCGTCTCCCCGCGATAGCTCGAAAATACAGTCGACACAGCGCAAACCGAATAAGTACTGTATTTGGCTGTAATTGTGGAGTATATCGCGCATCGCATTTGCGATATGTATCCAATAGCAGCGCTGATACGTTGGTTTGAACATTTAGGCATGAATATGCAAAACAGCAATTACGCTGAATCTGTCAGTGACCCGAGAAGACGTAAGACAGAAGAGATGATAGAATCGGTAGAGGTGCTCTGTGCTCACCAGAAAATCAGGAGCATAACGCTCACCGAATTGTCGTCATATCTGCCATAGAAACGAAGATACGTTCCTTTCGATATTCAAGCATGAATATGCTAAACTGCTATTATGGTGTATTTGACAGGGACAAGAGTGAACAAAACGCTAACCTACTGATGTGCGCTGTATATGACATCAGTTGTCAAATATAACGCGCACCGAATTTTCTGTAAGTGTGCCATAGAAACGGAGATTCGTTGGTTGGAATATTTAATACTGAATATGTAAAGCTGCAAATACGCAGGGTTCGGCTGGGTCCCGATTTTACATGCATCAAACGGAATAACGCGCACTGTGTTTGGCAGCAAGTTTGGAGTATAACGAGCCTCTAATTGTAGCCATATGTGCCATAGAATCGGAGATACGTCGGTTTGAATACTTAATCCTGAATATACGAAACTGCAACTACGCTGGATCTGGCTGGGTCCAGATTTTACATAGCGTAAACCGGATGATGTGCACTGTACTTGGCATCAGATGTGGAATATAACGCGCATCGCATGGCCAATGTTTCTGGAAAACAAGCGGAGATACCTTGATTCGAATATGTAAGCATTAATATCCAAAACTGCAATTTCGATGGATTTCTCCGAGTCCAGTCTTGACAGTGTGCAAACGGGCTGATGTGTGCTGTATTTGGCAGCAAATGTGCAGTATTACGTACATCCTATTGTCGACGTACCTACAATGGATACGGAGATACTTTCACTTGAATAACAAGGCTTGAATATGCAAAACTACAAATACGCTGGATTTGACTCGGTCCGGATTTAACACGGCTAAAACCAGATGAAGCGCTCTGCGTATGGCAGTCAATGTGGAATATAACGCGCATCGTATTGTCGACATATGTGCTATTGAATCGGAGTAACGTTGATTTGAATATTTAAGCCCGAACATACAAAATTGCATTTGGGCTGGATTGTGCAGGGACCAGAGTTGACACAGCGCAAACGAGCTGATGGGCAATGTAACTACAGCAAATGAGGAGTACAAGGGGTATGGAATTGTCGACATATGTGCAAACGAAGCGGCGAATCTTTGAATGCAATATTTAAGCATTAACAACAAAAACTACAATTACGCTGGATTTTACAGGGTCCAGAGTTGACATAGCACAGACCGGCTGATTTGGCATCATATGTGGAGTATTCTGCGCATCGAATAGGCGACATAGAAACCAAGATACGTTCATTTGAATATGCAGTATTTGAATATTTCGCCTGAAAATGCATAATTGCGAATACGCTGAGTTTGGCTGCGCCCACACGTTACATAACTCAAACCAGATAATATACATTGTGTTTGTCAGCAAAAGTGGCGTATATCGCGCATCGAATTGTCGGCATATCTGCAATGCAAACGGCGATACGGTGATTTGAATAATTAATCATGAATATGCAAAGCACCAATTTCGCTAGGTTTGACAGAGACCGGAGTTGACATGGTACAAACCAGCAGATGTGCGGTGCACATGACATCGGATGTGAAATGTAACGAGCATCGCTTTGTCGCCATATGTGCAATAGAAACGGAGATACATTCATTTGAATATGTTAACCTTAATTTGTAAAACTGCAATTACGCTTGATATGTCGAGGACCAGAGATGATATAATAGCACGAGCCAGCTGATGTGAGCTGTATTTGGCAGGCAATGAGGAGTATATCTCGCATCTAATTGATGACAAATCTGCAATTACAGCGATGATACATTGTAGTTAATATTCAATAATGGGCCTATTACGATACAGATAGTATTATCGTGACTGAAACACATTGCCGTCTCAGTAAAACCATTTTATTTCAAGCTTCGCGCTACAGTTCTGAATCCGGAAAAGACCGTTTCAAGTTCTCGCAAGAGCAAGCAGTCAAATTAAGGTACTTACACGAGTTAGAGTCTAATACATTTTATTGGTCCAACATCGATGGGGCGATCTCGCATCGAAATTCTCAAAGGACCGCGTAACCTTCCAACGACGACCGCCGTACGAGCAGCGGATAAACTTATTTCGTGCCTTAGGTTGCCCTCACCACGTCCTCTACTTCTTGATTCTTGGTTGGTAGCTTTAGCGGCTGCAGGTCCGAGAAATTGCATCTTGACCCGCTTTCTCGTATGTCGCATGTGACGTCTCACTTTTCGCCGTAGACACTTGTCGGATCTACAAACGTTGAACCATTTGCGCGAGACAAGCGCGGCGCTCTGCAGGGACGAGGGATCCAATTTTCGAAGTATCAAGTGCGATACCTCCAGTGGTAGTTCGGAAATGATATCTACTTTACTTGGCACGAACAAACCAACGACGCGTAGTAGAGATCTAAAAAATTCCATGTTGCTTCTACTGTTGCGCGAGCACGACTGACGGACTGGCTAAGAGTGGAGGCTTATATATGTGCTGTTCGTCACGGTGCACTGCGAGTTCCGGTTCCGGGTGAGAGTGCTGGTCAGGCAGAATCGATGGTATGTGCATGTATTTTCACTTACATCGGGTTCACATTATGATTAGAGTTAGAGGCGCGAAACGGATCTTCATTTGGTTTAGACGTTGTAGTTATGCAATAGAGCAGATATTTACTAGTGTAAATTTGATTGTTATATAATTTGACAAGTAGTCGTGGTAATTAGGTACTCGAGAAGCTAATGACAATGATCCTGGGTTCAATAACAAAGCCGCGGTCAACGGGATAACAGAATTCGTTTTCATCCTGATTCCAAGTTGTACCAAACTTCCTTATCTACGGTATAGGTAGGACTGAACAAACTCTTTGTCAAAACATAGAATATCCACCGAGTGTTAAGGCTCTTTGTAACTGGCTAATGTGACCTCAAGAGAGAATGATTTTCCGGCACGATGATGCTGTAGAGGAAAACTATGATGGGTGTGTCTAAGGGCACCAGAACATCGGATACGTGGAGAAATGACTTCGCTCGGAAAGAGATTGAAAGTGACGTTACTGTTAATTGGACAATTTCCATGTTGATGGTTAGAGAAGGATGCTAGTAGCCCTTGAGGGAACGTTGCTAGCGGGAAGCGTCGTCCGTGGAAAAATAGATTTCAGCTATCATCCCGTAGTTGAAACAAAGACTGTTTGCCTGTTTAGGACTGTTAAGGACTTTAATTAACTAAATCTTAAGGTTTATAATGGGTCCTCAGGCTAGCTAAACATATACTGTTGAGATGCGTTGACATCTGGCAATCATCTTATCCGACGGATAGAGTCTGCGTGTGGCGAGTCACGGGACAGAAACCGTTGGAATGTTTACTGTCACGTGCCGCTACGATTATTTCATTTAAGGACAGCTATAGAATTACTCCATGCCTTTATTAGACAAAACGTTCATCCCTTGACCGCGGCTACGTTCGGTGACTGGTTGTCGCCTCGAGGCCAAGTGCAGTATCACAAGTTTCGAACAATTACAATCGGACTAGATGACTACGATTGTTTAATTACAGCTATGGTAGAATCTAGATTACAATGTTACGGGATTTTCCCAAAATTCCAAACGGAAGGTTCCCGTGTTCTATCATCTCCGATTTATATTTATGCTTGATCTGTCTGGGACCAGTCTGGATATAGCGCAAACTGGCTGGCAAACGATGTATTTGGCAAGAAATGTGGAGTACCTGGCACATCGAATTGTCGACATATCAGCAACAGCAACGGAGATACGTGGAGTTGAATATTTGAGTCTGAATCTGCAAAACAACAATTACACTGCATATAACAGAGACCAGAGTCGATGTTCTGGCGCGCAACACATCTGCACTCCATCCCGCGCGGCTTGGCATCCAACGGTCCACGTGCCATCCTTCGAATCCTCCATAGGCCCAAGGACCCATCATAAAGCCGAAATCCCAACTGCATTGTTCGCACATATGGCATAAGTCAATCTGTTTGATCGAAAAGACTTTCTAATTCTAGAAGTGTTTTCGGTCGGTTTTTAGAAAGGTCCTTGGGTTTATTACGCCCTCTTAAGAATTACGGAGAAGGCGGGTATTGGCCTAACGAAAAAAGCGGACATCTACCTAACGGAAAATCTGAGATTTCCCATAAACAATGTCGCCTAGGACCCACGTTGGTAGGAGGCTTCTTCCTCCTCTCTTCCTTTCTAACATTAGTCATAACCAATCGGCATCGCGGATCATTGCCCTCACTTTCCTAACTAACAATGTAATCAACGAATCCGCGTTCTTCGCTCAACGGGCACACCAATACCGAGCTTCGTACTCACATCAGAATAAACTTTAGAGTTACATCATCTCTCACGGTGACTAGAGTTCCTGCAATCCCTATAACTCTTACCGTTCCTATATCTCTCAGAGTTCCATCGTCTCTCGCGGTGACTAAAGTTCCTCCAATCCCTATAACTTTCACCGTTCCTATATCTCTAAGAGCCTCCTATTTCTCTCACAGTATCCAGAAGTCCGACAGCTCCTACAGCTCTCACGGACCTAGAGCTCCTATAGCTCACACTCTCATTTAAGAATAATCCATTTCTTCGTTATCTGTATCTTAAGCAACGGCGTTCTTACTCAGTGTGATTGTATAAATCGTTGGAAATACATATATTTTTTATAACTTTGTGACCCCCAGTGTTATACCACAACGACTACACCTATTATCCAAAGCGAAATACGGGGATCGAACTATCCGTGGAGTCGATTATTCCAATCGTAACGGGAATTTACGACTCCCATTGACGCGTATTCAAACGAACGCGTCTCCCCGCGATAGCTCGAAAATACAGTCGACACAGCGCAAACCGAGTAAGTACTGTATTTGGCTGTAATTGTGGAGTATATCGCGCATCGCATTTGCGATATGTATCCAATAGCAGCGCTGATACGTTGGTTTGAACATTTAGGCATGAATATGCAAAACAGCAATTACGCTGAATCTGTCAGTGACCAGAGAAGACGTAAGACAGAAGAGATGATAGAATCGGAAGAGGTGCTCTGTGCTCACCAGAAAATCAGGAGCATAACGCTCACCGAATTGTCGTCATATCTGCCATAGAAACGAAGATACGTTCCTTTCGATATTCAAGCATGAATATGCTAAACTGCTATTATGGTGTATTTGACAGGGACAAGAGTGAACAAAACGCTAACCTACTGATGTGCGCTGTATATGACATCAGTTGTCAAATATAACGCGCACCGAATTGTCTGTAAGTGTGCCATAGAAACGGAGATTCGTTGGTTGGAATATTTAATACTGAATATGTAAAGCTGCAGATACGCAGGGTTCGGCTGGGTCCCGATTTTACATGCATCAAACGGAATAACGCGCACTGTGTTTGGCAGCAAGTTTGGAGTATAACGAGCCTCTAATTGTAGCCATATGTGCCATAGAATCGGAGATACGTCGGTTTGAATACTTAATCCTGAATATACGAAACTGCAACTACGCTGGATCTGGCTGAGTCCAGATTTTACATAGCGTAAACCGGATGATGTGCACTGTACTTGGCATCAGATGTGGAATATAACGCGCATCGCATGGCCAATGTTTCTGGAAAACAAGCGGAGATACCTAGATTCGAATATGTAAGCATTAATATCCAAAACTGCAATTTCGATGGATTTCTCCGAGTCCAGTATTGACAGTGTGCAAACGGGCTGATGTGTGCTGTATTTGGCAGCAAATGTGCAGTATTACGTACATCCTATTGTCGACGTACCTACAATGGATACGGAGATACTTTCACTTGAATAACAAGGCTTGAATATGCAAAACTACAAATACGCTGGATTTGACTCGGTCCGGATTTAACACGGCTAAAACCAGATGAAGCGCTCTGCGTATGGCAGTCAATGTGGAATATAACGCGCATCGTATTGTCGACATATGTGCTATTGAATCGGAGTAACGTTGATTTGAATATTTAAGCCCGAACATACAAAATTGCATTTAGGCTGGATTGTGCAGGGACCAGAGTTGACACAGCGCAAACGAGCTGATGGGCAATGTAACTACAGTAAATGAGGAGTACAAGGGGTATGGAATTGTCGACATATGTGCAAACGAGGCGGCGAATCTTTGAATGCAATATTTAAGCATTAACAACAAAAACTACAATTACGCTGGATTTTACAGGGTCCAGAGTTGACATACCACAGACCGGCTGATTTGGCATCATATGTGGAGTATTCTGCGCATCGAATAGGCGACATAGAAACCAAGATACGTTCATTTGAATATGCAGTATTTGAATATTTCGCCTGAAAATGCATAATTGCGTATACGCTGAGTTTGGCTGCGCCCACACGTTACATAACTCAAACCAGATAATATACATTGTGTTTGTCAGCAAAAGTGGCGTATATCGCGCATCGAATTGTCGGCATATCTGCAATGCAAACGGCGATACGGTGATTTGAATAATTAATCATGAATATGCAAAGCACCAATTTCGCTAGGTTTGACAGAGACCGGAGTTGACATGGTACAAACCAGCAGATGTGCGGTGCACATGACATCGGATGTGAAATGTAACGAGCATCGCTTTGTCGCCATATGTGCAATAGAAACGGAGATACATTCATTTGAATATGTTAACCTTAATTTGTAAAACTGCAATTACGCTTGATATGTCGAGGAACAGAGATGATATAATAGCACGAGCCAGCTGATGTGAGCTGTATTTGGCAGGCAATGAGGAGTATATCTCGCATCTAATTGATGACAAATCTGCAATTACAGCGATGATACATTGTAGTTAATATTCAATAATGGGCCTATTACGATACAGATAGTATTATCGTGACTGAAACACATTGCCGTCTCAGTAAAACCATTTTATTTCAAGCTTCGCGCTACAGTTCTGAATCCGGAAAAGACCGTTTCAAGTTCTCGCAAGAGCAAGCAGTCAAATTAAGGTACTTACACGAGTTAGAGTCTAATACATTTTATTGGTCCAACATCGATGGGGCGATCTCGCATCGAAATTCTCAAAGGACCGCGTAACCTTCCAACGACGACCGCCGTACGAGCAGCGGATAAACTTATTTCGTGCCTTAGGTTGCCCTCACCACGTCCTCTACTTCTTGATTCTTGGTTGGTAGCTTTAGCGGCTGCAGGTCCGAGAAATTGCATCTTGACCCGCTTTCTCGTATGTCGCATGTGACGTCTCACTTTTCGCCGTAGACACTTGTCGGATCTACAAACGTTGAACCATTTGCGCGAGACAAGCGCGGCGCTCTGCAGGGACGAGGGATCCAATTTTCGAAGTATCAAGTGCGATACCTCCAGTGGTAGTTCGGAAATGATATCTACTTTACTTGGCACGAACAAACCAACGACGCGTAGTAGAGATCTAAAAAATTCCATGTTGCTTCTACTGTTGCGCGAGCACGACTGACGGACTGGCTAAGAGTGGAGGCTTATATATGTGCTGTTCGTCACGGTGCACTGCGAGTTCCGGTTCCGGGTGAGAGTGCTGGTCAGGCAGAATCGATGGTATGTGCATGTATTTTCACTTACATCGGGTTCACATTATGATTAGAGTTAGAGGCGCGAAACGGATCTTCATTTGGTTTAGACGTTATAGTTATGCAATAGAGCAGATATTTACTAGTGTAAATTTGATTGTTATATAATTTGACAAGTAGTCGTGGTAATTAGGTACTCGAGAAGCAAATGACAATGATCCTGGGTTCAATAACAAAGCCGCGGTCAACGGGATAACAGAATTCGTTTTCATCCTGATTCCAAGTTGTACCAAACTTCCTTATCTACGGTATAGGTAGGACTGAACAAACTCTTTGTCAAAACATAGAATATCCACCGAGTGTTAAGGCTCTTTGTAACTGGCTAATGTGACCTCAAGAGAGAATGATTTTCCGGCACGATGATGCTGTAGAGGAAAACTATGATGGGTGTGTCTAAGGGCACCAGAACATCGGATACGTGGAGAAATGACTTCGCTCGGAAAGAGATTGAAAGTGACGTTACTGTTAATTGGACAATTTCCATGTTGATGGTTAGAGAAGGATGCTAGTAGCCCTTGAGGGAACGTTGCTAGCGGGAAGCGTCGTCCGTGGAAAAATAGATTTCAGCTATCATCCCGTAGTTGAAACAAAGACTGTTTGCCTGTTTAGGACTGTTAAGGACTTTAATTAACTAAATCTTAAGGTTTATAATGGGTCCTCAGGCTAGCTAAACATATACTGTTGAGATGCGTTGACATCTGGCAATCATCTTATCCGACGGATAGAGTCTGCGTGTGGCGAGTCACGGGACAGAAACCGTTGGAATGTTTACTGTCACGTGCCGCTACGATTATTTCATTTAAGGACAGCTATAGAATTACTCCATGCCTTTATTAGACAAAACGTTCATCCCTTGACCGCGGCTACGTTCGGTGACTGGTTGTCGCCTCGAGGCCAAGTGCAGTATCACAAGTTTCGAACAATTACAATCGGACTAGATGACTACGATTGTTTAATTACAGCTATGGTAGAATCTAGATTACAATGTTACGGGATTTTCCCAAAATTCCAAACGGAAGGTTCCCGTGTTCTATCATCTCCGATTTATATTTATGCTTGATCTGTCTGGGACCAGTCTGGATATAGCGCAAACTGGCTGGCAAACGATGTATTTGGCAAGAAATGTGGAGTACCTGGCACATCGAATTGTCGACATATCAGCAACAGCAACGGAGATACGTGGAGTTGAATATTTGAGTCTGAATCTGCAAAACAACAATTACACTGCTTATAACAGAGACCAGAGTCGATGTTCTGGCGCGCAACACATCTGCACTCCATCCCGCGCGGCTTGGCATCCAACGGTCCACGTGCCATCCTTCGAATCCTCCATAGGCCCAAGGACCCATCATAAAGCCGAAATCCCAACTGCATTGTTCGCACATATGGCCTAAGTCAATCTGTTTGCCCGAAAAGACTTTCTAATTCTAGAAGTGTTCTCGGTCGGTTTTTAGAAACGTCCTCGGGTTTATTACGCCCTCTTAAGAATTACGGAGAAGGCGGGTATTGGCCTAACGAAAAAAGCGGACATCTACCTAACGGAAAATCTGAGATTTCCCATAAACAATGTCGCCTAGGACCCACGTTGGTAGGAGGCTTCTTCCTCCTCTCTTCCTTTCTAACATTAGTCATAACCAATCGGCATCGCGGATCATTGCCCTCACTTTCCTAACTAACAATGTAATCAACGAATCCGCGTTCTTCGCTCAACGGGCACACCAATACCGAGCTTCGTACTCACATCAGAATAAACTTTAGAGTTACATCATCTCTCACGGTGACTAGAGTTCCTGCAATCCCTATAACTCTTACCGTTCCTATATCTCTCAGAGTTCCATCGTCTCTCGCGGTGACTAAAGTTCCTCCAATCCCTATAACTTTCACCGTTCCTATATCTCTAAGAGCCTCCTATTTCTCTCACAGTATCCAGAAGTCCGACAGCTCCTACAGCTCTCACGGACCTAGAGCTCCTATAGCTCACACTCTCATCTAAGAATAATCCATTTCTTCGTTATCTGTATCTTAAGCAACGGCGTTCTTACTCAGTGTGATTGTATAAATCGTTGGAAATACATATATTTTTTATAACTTTGTGACCCCCAGTGTTATACCACAACGACTACACCTATTATCCAATGCGAAATACGGGGATCGAACTATCCGTGGAGTCGATTATTCCAATCGTAACGGGAATTTACGACTCCCATTGACGCGTATTCAAACGAACGCGTCTCCCCGCGATAGCTCGAAAATACAGTCGACACAGCGCAAACCGAATAAGTACTGTATTTGGCTGTAATTGTGGAGTATATCGCGCATCGCATTTGCGATATGTATCCAATAGCAGCGCTGATACGTTGGTTTGAACATTTAGGCATGAGTATGCAAAACAGCAATTACGCTGAATCTGTCAGTGACCAGAGAAGACGTAAGACAGAAGAGATGATAGAATCGGAAGAGGTGCTCTGTGCTCACCAGAAAATCAGGAGCATAACGCTCACCGAATTGTCGTCATATCTGCCATAGAAACGAAGATACGTTCCTTTCGATATTCAAGCATGAATATGCTAAACTGCTATTATGGTGTATTTGACAGGGACAAGAGTGAACAAAACGCTAACCTACTGATGTGCGCTGTATATGACATCAGTTGTCAAATATAACGCGCACCGAATTGTCTGTAAGTGTGCCATAGAAACGGAGATTCGTTGGTTGGAATATTTAATACTGAATATGTAAAGCTGCAAATACGCAGGGTTCGGCTGGGTCCCGATTTTACATGCATCAAACGGAATAACGTGCACTGTGTTTGGCAGCAAATTTGGAGTATAACGAGCCTCTAATTGTAGCCATATGTGCCATAGAATCGGAGATACGTCGGTTTGAATACTTAATCCTGAATATACGAAACTGCAACTACGCTGGATCTGGCTGGGTCCAGATTTTACATAGCGTAAACCGGATGATGTGCACTGTACTTGGCATCAGATGTGGAATATAACGCGCATCGCATGGCCAATGTTTCTGGAAAACAAGCGGAGATACCTTGATTCGAATATGTAAGCATTAATATCCAAAACTGCAATTTCGATGGATTTCTCCGAGTCCAGTCTTGACAGTGTGCAAACGGGCTGATGTGTGCTGTATTTGGCAGCAAATGTGCAGTATTACGTACATCCTATTGTCGACGTACCTACAATGGATACGGAGATACTTTCACTTGAATAACAAGGCTTGAATATGCAAAACTACAAATACGCTGGATTTGACTCGGTCCGGATTTAACACGGCTAAAACCAGATGAAGCGCTCTGCGTATGGCAGTCAATGTGGAATATAACGCGCATCGTATTGTCGACATATGTGCTATTGAATCGGAGTAACGTTGATTTGAATATTTAAGCCCGAACATACAAAATTGCATTTGGGCTGGACTGTGCAGGGACCAGAGTTGACACAGCGCAAACGAGCTGATGGGCAATGTAACTACAGCAAATGAGGAGTACAAGGGGTATGGAATTGTCGACATATGTGCAAACGAAGCGGCGAATCTTTGAATGCAATATTTAAGCATTAACAACAAAAACTACAATTACGCTGGATTTTACAGGGTCCAGAGTTGACATAGCACAGACCGGCTGATTGGGCATCATATGTGGAGTATTCTGCGCATCGAATAGGCGACATAGAAACCAAGATACGTTCATTTGAATATGCAATATTTGAATATTTCGCCTGAAAATGCATAATTGCGTATACGCTGAGTTTGGCTGCGCCCACACGTTACATAACTCAAACCAGATAATATACATTGTGTTTGGCAGCAAAAGTGGCGTATATCGCGCATCGAATTGTCGGCATATCTGCAATGCAAACGGCGATACGGTGATTTGAATAATTAATCATGAATATGCAAAGCACCAATTTCGCTAGGTTTGACAGAGACCGGAGTTGACATGGTACAAACCAGCAGATGTGCGGTGCACATGACATCGGATGTGAAATGTAACGAGCATCGCTTTGTCGCCATATGTGCAATAGAAACGGAGATACATTCCTTTGAATATGTTAACCTTAATTTGTAAAACTGCAATTACGCTTGATATGTCGAGGACCAGAGATGATATAATAGCACGAGCCAGCCGATGTGAGCTGTATTTGGCAGGCAATGAGGAGTATATCTCGCATCTAATTGATGACAAATCTGCAATTACAGCGATGATACATTGTAGTTAATATTCAATAATGGGCCTATTACGATACAGATAGTATTATCGTGACTGAAACACATTGCCGTCTCAGTAAAACCATTTTATTTCAAGCTTCGCGCTACAGTTCTGAATCCGGAAAAGACCGTTTCAAGTTCTCGCAAGAGCAAGCAGTCAAATTAAGGTACTTACACGAGTTAGAGTCTAATACATTTTATTGGTCCAACATCGATGGGGCGATCTCGCATCGAAATTCTCAAAGGACCGCGTAACCTTCCAACGACGACCGCCGTACGAGCAGCGGATAAACTTATTTCGTGCCTTAGGTTGCCCTCACCACGTCCTCTACTTCTTGATTCTTGGTTGGTAGCTTTAGCGGCTGCAGGTCCGAGAAATTGCATCTTGACCCGCTTTCTCGTATGTCGCATGTGACGTCTCACTTTTCGCCGTAGACACTTGTCGGATCTACAAACGTTGAACCATTTGCGCGAGACAAGCGCGGCGCTCTGCAGGGACGAGGGATCCAATTTTCGAAGTATCAAGTGCGATACCTCCAGTGGTAGTTCGGAAATGATATCTACTTTACTTGGCACGAACAAACCAACGACGCGTAGTAGAGATCTAAAAAATTCCATGTTGCTTCTACTGTTGCGCGAGCACGACTGACGGACTGGCTAAGAGTGGAGGCTTATATATGTGCTGTTCGTCACGGTGCACTGCGAGTTCCGGTTCCGGGTGAGAGTGCTGGTCAGGCCGAATCGATGGTATGTGCATGTATTTTCACTTACATCGGGTTCACATTATGATTAGAGTTAGAGGCGCGAAACGGATCTTCATTTGGTTTAGACGTTGTAGTTATGCAATAGAGCAGATATTTACTAGTGTAAATTTGATTGTTATATAATTTGACAAGTAGTCGTGGTAATTAGGTACTCGAGAAGCTAATGACAATGATCCTGGGTTCAATAACAAAGCCGCGGTCAACGGGATAACAGAATTCGTTTTCATCCTGATTCCAAGTTGTACCATACTTCCTTATCTACGGTATAGGTAGGACTGAACAAACTCTTTGTCAAAACATAGAATATCCACCGAGTGTTAAGGCTCTTTGTAACTGGCTAATGTGACCTCAAGAGAGAATGATTTTCCGGCACGATGATGCTGTAGAGGAAAACTATGATGGGTGTGTCTAAGGGCACCAGAACATCGGATACGTGGAGAAATGACTTCGCTCGGAAAGAGATTGAAAGTGACGTTACTGTTAATTGGACAATTTCCATGTTGATGGTTAGAGAAGGATGCTAGTAGCCCTTGAGGGAACGTTGCTAGCGGGAAGCGTCGTCCGTGGAAAAATAGATTTCACCTATCATCCCGTAGTTGAAACAAAGACTGTTTGCCTGTTTAGGACTGTTAAGGACTTTAATTAACTAAATCTTAAGGTTTATAATGGGTCCTCAGGCTAGCTAAACATATACTGTTGAGATGCGTTGACATCTGGCAATCATCTTATCCGACGGATAGAGTCTGCGTGTGGCGAGTCACGGGACAGAAACCGTTGGAATGTTTACTGTCACGTGCCGCTACGATTATTTCATTTAAGGACAGCTATAGAATTACTCCATGCCTTTATTAGACAAAACGTTCATCCCTTGACCGCGGCTACGTTCGGTGACTGGTTGTCGCCTCGAGGCCAAGTGCAGTATCACAAGTTTCGAACAATTACAATCGGACTAGATGACTACGATTGTTTAATTACAGCTATGGTAGAATCTAGATTACAATGTTACGGGATTTTCCCAAAATTCCAAACGGAAGGTTCCCGTGTTCTATCATCTCCGATTTATATTTATGCTTGATCTGTCTGGGACCAGTCTGGATATAGCGCAAACTGGCTGGCAAACGATGTATTTGGCAAGAAATGTGGAGTACCTGGCACATCGAATTGTCGACATATCAGCAACAGCAACGGAGATACGTGGAGTTGAATATTTGAGTCTGAATCTGCAAAACAACAATTACACTGCATATAACAGAGACCAGAGTCGATGTTCTGGCGCGCAACACATCTGCACTCCATCCCGCGCGGCTTGGCATCCAACGGTCCACGTGCCATCCTTCGAATCCTCCATAGGCCCAAGGACCGATCATAAAGCCGAAATCCCAACTGCATTGTTCGCACATATGGCCTAAGTCAATCTGTTTGCCCGAAAAGACTTTCTAAGTCTAGAAGTGTTTTCGGTCGGTTTTTAGAAAGGTCCTTGGGTTTATTACGCCCTCTTAAGAATTACGGAGAAGGCGGGTATTGGCCTAACGAAAAAAGCGGACATCTACCTAACGGAAAATCTGAGATTTCCCATAAACAATGTCGCCTAGGACCCACGTTGGTAGGAGGCTTCTTCCTCCTCTCTTCCTTTCTAACATTAGTCATAACCAATCGGCATCGCGGATCATTGCCCTCACTTTCCTAACTAACAATGTAATCAACGAATCCGCGTTCTTCGCTCAACGGGCACACCAATACCGAGCTTCGTACTCACATCAGAATAAACTTTAGAGTTACATCATCTCTCACGGTGACTAGAGTTCCTGCAATCCCTATAACTCTCACCGTTCCTATATCTCTAAGAGCCTCCTATTTCTCTCACAGTATCCAGAAGTCCGACAGCTCCTACAACTCTCACGGACCTGGAGCTCCTATAGCTCACACTCTCATCTAAGAATAATCCATCTCTTCGTTATCTGTATCTTAAGCAACGGCGTTCTTACTCAGTGTGATTGTATAAATCGCTGGAAATACATATATTTTTTATAACTTTGTGACTCCCAGTGTTATACCACAACGACTACACCTATTATCCTAAGCGAAATACGGGGATCGAACTATCCGTGGTGTCGATTATTCCAATCGTAACGGGAATTTACGACTCCCATTGACGCGTATTCAAACGACCGCGTCTCCCCGCGATAGCTCGAAAATACAGTCGACATAGCGCAAACCGAATAAGTACTGCATTTGGCTGTAATTGTGGAGTATAGCGCGCATCGCATTTGCGACATGTATCCAATAGCAGCGCTGATACGTTGGTTTGATCATTTAGGCATGAATATGCAAAACAGCAAATACGCTGAATCTGTCAGTGACCAGAGAAGACGTAAGACAGAAGAGATGATAGAATCGGAAGATGTGCTCTGTGCTCACCAGCAAATCAGGAGCATAACGCTCACCGAATTGTCGTCATATCTGCCACAGAAACGGAGATACGTTGCTTTCGATATTCAAGCATGAATATGCTAAACTGCAATTATGGTGTATTTGACAGGGACAAGAGTGAACATAACGCTAAACTACTGATGTGAGCTGTATATGACATCAGATGACAAATATAACGCGCACCGAATTGTCTGTAAGTGTGCCATAGAAACGGAGATTGGTTCGTTCGAATATTTAATACTGAATATGTAAAACTGCAAATACGCAGGGTTCGGCTGGGTCCCGATTTTACATGCATCAAACGGGATAACATGCACTGTGCTTGCCAGCATATTTGGAGTATAACGAGCCTCTAATTGTAGCCATATGTGCCATAGAATCGGAGTTACGTCGGATGAATACTTAATCCTGAATATACGAAACTGCAACTACGCTGGATCTGGCTGGGTCCAGATTTTACATAGAGTAAACCGGCATCAGATGTGGAATATAACGCGCATCGTATGACCAATGTTTCTGCAAAACAAGCGGAGATACCTTGATTCGAATATGTAAGCATTAATATCCAAAACTGCAATTACGCTGGATTTCTCCGAGTCCAGTCTTGACAGTGTGCAAACGGGCTTATGTGTGCTGTATTTGGCAGCAAATGTGGAGTATAACATGCATCCTATTGTCGACGTATCTACAATGGATACGGAGATACTTTCACTTGAATAACTAGGCTTGAATATGCAAAACTACAAATGCGCTGGATTTGACTCGGTCCGGATTTAACACGGCTTAAACCAGATGAAGCGCTCTGCGTATGGCAGTCAATGTGGAATATAACGCGCATCGTATTGTCGACATATGTGCTATGGAATCGGAGTCACGTTGATTTGAATATCTAAGCCTGAACATACAAAATTGCATTTGGGCTGGATTTTGCAGGGACCAGAGTTGACACAGCACAGACCGGCTGATTTGGCATCATATGTGGAGTATTCTGCGCATCGAATAGGCGACATAGAAACCAAGATACGTTCATTTGAATATGTAATATTTGAAAATTTATCCAGAAAATGCATAATTGCGTATACGCTTAGTTTGGCTGCGCCCACACGTTACATAGCTCAAACCAGATAATATACATTGTGTTTGGCAGCAAAAGTGGCGTATATCGCGCATCGAATTGTCGGCATAACTGCAATGCAAACGGCGATACGGTGATTTGAATAATTAATCATGAATATGTAAAGCAGCAATTCCGCTAGGTTTGACAGAAACCGGAGTTGACATGGTACAAACCAGCAGATGTGCGGTGCACATGAGATCGGATGTGAAATGTAACGGGCATCGCTTTGTCGCCATATGTGCAATAGAAACGGAGATACATTCATTTAAATATGTTAACCTTAATTTGTAAAACTGCAGTTAAGCTTGATATGTCGAGGACCAGAGATGATATAATAGCACGAGCCAGTTCATGTGAGCTGTATTTGGCAGGCAATGAGAAGTATATCTCGCATCTAATTGACGACAAATCTGCAATTGCAGCGGTGATACATTGTAGTTAATATTCAATAATGGGCCTATTACGATATCGATAGTATTAGCGTGACTGAAACACATTGCCGTCTCAGTAAAACCATTTTATTTCAAGCTTCACGCTACAGTTCTGAATCCGGACAAGACCGATTCAAGATCTCGCAAGAGCAAGCAGTCAAATTAAGGTACTTACACGAGTTAGAGTCTAATACATTTTATTGGTCCCACATCGATGGGGCGATCTCGCATCGAAATTTTCAGAGGACAGCGTAACCTTCCAACGACGACCGCCGTACGAGCAGCGGATAAACTTATTTCGTTCCTTAAGTTGTCCTCACCGTGTCCTCTACTTCTTGATTCTTGGTTGGTAGCTTTAGCGGCTGCAGCTCCGAGAAATTGCATCTTGACCCGCTTTCTCGTATGTCGCATGTGGCGTCTCACTTTCCGCCGTAGACTCTTGTCGGATCTATATACGTTGAACCATTTGCGCGAGACAATCGCGGCGCTCCGCAGGGACGAGGGATCCAATTTTCGAAGTATCAAGTGCGAAACCTCCAGTGGTAGTTCTGAAATGATATCTGCCTTACTTGGCACGAACAAACCAACGACGCGTAGCACAGATCTAAAGAAACTCCATGTTGCTTCTATTGTGGCGCGAGCACGACTGACGGTCTGGCTGAGAATGAATTCTTATATATGTGCCGTTCGTCACGGTGCACTGCGAGTTCCGGCTCCGGTGAGAGTCCTGGACAGTCAGAATCGATCGCATGTGCATGTATCATCCTATAGATCGGGTTCACATTATTATTAGTGTTAGATGCGTGAAACGAATCTTCATTTGGATTAGACGTTGTAGTTATGCAATAGAGCAGATATTCACTAGTGCGAATTTGATTTGAGGTGTATGGTAGCGATTTAGGTTTAAAGGCACAAGAGTATATTTAACTATGTAGCTTATTGAAATATACCCTACGTGTACACTAGTCGTATAATACACTTGTTGTCTTGATTCGTGATTACGAATAGATGGGCGCAAAGAAGTATCGACTTAGCTGCTACTCCTCGTGTCACTCGATAAAAAAGAATGCCTCGCTACCCTGCTCGCTATATTCATATGCGTTGGAGTTGACAAAAGGCGTTGGGATTTGAATTTTGAAGGTGTTTTCGAAAATTCGCAACTGACGCTGAACTCTCGACCTTGTTTACAAATGTTGAATTTTCGGGTAGTTGACTCGAGGGCATATGATCACGACAAAATCTACGGATTTTGATTAACCTTCGGTAACCGCCTAAGGTTGTCGGATCTATAATAAACTCATCTTTCAGTAAACACGATTTTTTGTGTAGCGGGTTCACTCTAGACCGAAACCGTTATGAATTTTACCTACGAGTGCCGCTACAGTACCCGCTTGCCAGTGTTAACGTTACTTCTTTTTATGTTTGTTTATGTATGTTAGCGCGGTGCCCATGCTAACCGCTTAATTCAAACCCGTTTGAGGAGGAGAACGAACTCTCCTGCCCGAACGCGTGGTATAATTGGTTCTTGCGTCTCCGTCGCTTTGTTGCGCTTGCTCGCTGCTTTGCGGTCGGAAGATTTTCCCAGGTAAAAATACGTCGTAGGTTTCTGCGCTCCTTTCCAGATGCTCAATATCTTCCGACACGATGAAGGCGGGTTTTATACGATCTACGGAGACTTTCACGCTTTTGTCCTTCATCCGTATGGTAATGGTTTTCATCCACGCTGTGTAACCTGATAGGGGCCATCGTATGGTGGTTGCAGTGGACCTCCGATTGCATCGTGGCGTACGAAAACGCACGGCGACGTTTCTAAATCGCGGAACATGAACGTTTCCTTTTCGCCGTGTCGTGAAGTCGGCAGAGGTCTAATATCGCTCATTCGCTCTCGCAGACAGTTTGCGAATTCCGCGTTGGCCGGTTGTTTTGCTGGTACAAAGAATTCTGCTGGCAATCGTATGTCCGTACCATAAATCATTTCGGCTGCCGTTGCGCTCAGGTCCTCCTTGATAGCGGTTCTAATGCCTAAAAGAGCTATGGGAAGGCTTTCAACCCAGTTGCTCGAATTGTGGCATTTGATTGCGGCCTTAAGCTGCCTGTGAAAGCGCTCTACCATCCCGTTGGACGCGAGGTGGTAGGCTGTGGTACGCAAATGCTTAATGCCGAGCATCCGGCATAGTTCGTTGAAAAGACTGGATTCGAATTGGCGTCCTTGATCGGTTGTTATTTTTGCACGGACGCCAAAACGCGCTATCCATGTGGAAAGAAGAGCCGAGGCAACGGTCGTCGCTTCCATATCTGGTATTGGAATTGCTTCGGGCCAACGTGAAAAACGGTCGATACATGTTAGACAATATCGGTAGCCTTGTGAATATTGCATGACGATGATGTCTAAATGTATATGCTCGAATCGTCCTGCGAGCTCTCCGAATGTTCCGGTCGGCGTTGATACGTGTCTCGCTATTTTACATTGTTGACACGGGATGCATTGCCTTGTCCATGTTTGGCAATTTTTGTTTACCGCCGGCCAAACTATACGCGATTTTACGAATTTTTGGGTCGCGCGTATCCCTAGATGGGAAAGTCCGTGGAGCGAATTGAATACGTCGCGCCGCAAGGGTTTCGGTACGTACGGTCGTACGATGTCGCCTGATACGTCGCAGTATATTTCCGCGTCGTAATGCGGAAAACGAATTTTCTTAACCTGCAACGCGGATATATCGGAGTTGATGATGTCGCGGAGCTCCTTGTCGTTTTCTTGCGCGGCGGCGAGAATTGTGTGATCCACGGATTTTCCTATGGCTTCGATGCGAGATAGGGCGTCGGCTGCATTGTTATTCAGCCTTTTTATATGCCTTATATCGGTCGTGAACTTATTTTTTTTTTTTTGCGTGGGGAGGGGAAAATGCTATTACGCATGCCCAGTGACCCGCATCGCTGGGTTATGTGGGAGTCGGTCGGATGTCGTTGCCATACCCACTAAAAACCCCTCCTCCTTCTTCCTCCGCTTGGGGGGCAGACAACCCCAGTAAAACCTGTCGGCAGTCATCAGGGTTGTCCTTTCGTGCCCCGTAGTATCTACTTCTTCGGGCCGTTACTGCTCATGTCGTTCTCTCAGCCAGTTCAGAATACTGGGCTGGTCTCCTTCTGCGGTTTTTCGTTGTTTCATGTTCTTGCCCTCATTGCTCCGCGTAGTTGTTGTTTCGCTCGTTCTCCTCCTTGCTTCTTCCCAGGCCCTCGCTGTCACCCTCCTGTGACACATGACGGTCTTGCAGAATTGCCTAAATTTATTCCAGCTCTCGTCCTTGGCGGTCACCGTGGCGATCAGATTGCCCACGTCTATCTTCCCGCCCAGAGCGTTCTCCAGCTCGATCCTTCTGTCCGTCCACTTCGGGCACGCGAAGAGGGCGTGCTCTGCATCGTCGTTCGGGTCTCCACAGTCGAGACAGTTGCTGTCGCTGTCCCTGCCAATCCTTTTCCTATAGACACCGAAGCTCCCATGCCCGGTTAGCAGCTGCATGGTGTGGTGATCGATGTCCATCTTCTTTTTGGTAAATAACAGCGCACTCGGTATTAGCTTCTTTGTGATATTTTCTTTTTTGTAGTTGTTCCACTCCTTCTGCCAGTCCTCTTGGGCCTTCTTGCGAATCGCCTCCAGTTCCTCCTTCAGCTTGCAGTCGTCATCCGTGCCACTCCTGGGCCCATGGATCTTGTTCCTCTCGTAGGTCTCTCCGAGCATCTTTATCTGTATGTAAATCGGGAGATTCCCGGTCAACACGCAAAGTGCCGCGTGGGAGACGGTACGGTATGCCGTCGTTGTTATGCGCAGGGCCGTTCGTTGTGCACGTTTCAGCTTTTTCCTGTTCTTATCGGTATTCGCTGCTCTAGCCCACACCGGTGCTCCGTAAGTTACGATGGACTCCCACACATTGTAGTAGAGCCTACGAGCCAAGCTGGGCGGCCCGTTGATGTTGGGTAGAATTCCCCTAAGTGCTCCTATTAACTTGTCGGCTCTGTTACACACCATCTCGATATGCGCACCGAATCTCCGACTGGAGTCAATGACGACTCCGAGATACCTGATGCGATCGACCGTTTCGATGTCCGAGGAGCCCAACCTGAGTTTCACCACTCTCGGCACTCGCAAGCTTGTGATGAACATGACCTCCGTCTTTTCTCTCGCCAGGGTGAGCCCGACACTCGTGCACCAGTCGTTGGCGATCCTTAGCATCGTGTTGACCTTGGCGGAGGCCTCTTCGTTCCTCCCGACGGAGCATGTGATGGCCAGATCATCCGCGAAGGCGGTTGCTCTGACCATTGGCATGTTGTCGAGTCTCTCGAGCAACCGGTCGTATACCAAGTTCCACAGGAATGGTCCGAGGATGGGTCCCTGCGGGACTCCCGCCGCCACCTCGTGCTCCACCGTGCCGTGCTGGTTGCTCACGATGATCCTCCTTCCGGATAGGTAACTGCCGATTAGCCTTTTGACCTTCCATGGCAGCTTCCTCTTGTCAAATTCCTCGTATATGCTCTTCCAGCTGAGCGAATTGAAGGCATTGCTAATATCTAGGGTGATCATCACGCATACTACCTTCTTCTGTCTGCAGATGTTGGCAAACTTCATCACCTGCGTGATGGCGTCTACCGTACTCCTCTTCTTTCTGAAGCCATATTGCCTCCGATGGAACGGGTCCATTCCGATGCATCTCTCGATGATCTTCTTAAAGCATTTTTCCCAGATCTTGCTCATGGTTGGGAGTATGCTTATCGGCCGGTACGCGTTAGGGAGACTGGGATCCTTACCCGGTTTCCTTAGCAGTATTACTCTGGCCGTCTTCCAGCAGACTGGGATCCTTCCTGATTCAGTGATGCCGTTGAACGCCCTTGTCACGAGTTCGCTCCTGCGACTCGCTACCAGCTTCGCGATCTCGCCCGGCACGCCATCGACTCCTGCAGCCTTCTTGGTGTTCATTCTTCCGGCGGCATCGACGACATCGCCTTCGCCGATGGCGACGCTGAGGCTAATATCTCCTTCTTCTTCGGTCTCTGCCTCTTCGCGGCCCTCATAATGGGGGGGTCCGTGTCCCAAGGTGAATAGCCTCTGTAGGACTGCCTTCACCATGTCGATCGGCATGTCGTTGGTTGGTCCCTTGCTTTTACATATCTTCATGACCGTGCGATAGGGTTTTCCCCAAGGGTCGCTCTCCAGTATCTTGCAGTATTCTGCCCAGGCTGTTTTTTTGCTGCGGGCGATCTCCTTTTTTAATTGCCTTCGGATCTCCTTGTAGGCGTTGACGAGGGGCTCGGTGTTGCCGGCGTTCTTCTTCCTTTCTCTCGTCACCTTCCTGAGCGCTTTGTGCGCCTGCGCTCTCAGTTCCGCGATCATCGGGTTCCACCAGTAGTTCGCGTACTTGCGGGTCGCCGCAAAGTTCGACTTCCTTAGCATCCCTTCGCACGTACCTTCGATGCTCTTTTGCAGGGGCTCGGCCCCATCCTCTCCGATAGCCGCGTTGAGGTCTTCCTTCTTCAGTGTGTCGTCGAATCTGCTCAGGAACTCCTCCGGCGATATGTCCTTGGTCACGTACCTGTAGAACTTCGATACGGTTCGGGTCTTCCTCGCCTTAAACCTGTGGAGCACGTACAGATGGTCCGAGGCCGAGTATTTGTCCAAGACCGCGCTTCCGGCGTGTATCTCGCTGACCTTATTGGATACGCTTATTATGTCGGGGAAGCTCGTCTTCCCGTTCATGAAGAAGGTATACTTTTCCTTGAGCCTCAGTGGAAACACCCGGTGGCTGCTTAGTGCCTCCATTAAGACTCTCCCTCTCTTGTCTGTGGTCGATCCTCCCCAACAGGTTGACTTTGCGTTGAAGTCTCCGGCCACGACGACCTTGTCGTGTCTTCTAGCAGCACTCTTCGTCATAGTCGACAGCGTGTCTATGTATTCGGAGTATGCTAGCATATTTATGTTGGGCGAACAGTATCCGCTGAAGCAGAAGACGTCGCCGACGCGGACGCCCACTATCCCGTCGCTCTTGACCTCTGTTGTTTCATCAGGCAGTTTGCCGTTGAGGAGTGTGACCCATATCGAGGCGTCTCCTTTGGTGTCATTAAACCAGTGCGGTAGTTGCCTGTTCGGCTCGGAAATTATTATTATATCCGGCCTAAGTTCGATCGCGCATTGGTGCATCATGTCCTGCGCCAGCTTGCATCTGTTGAGGTTTATCTGCAGTATCCTCATTTATTCGCTTTCAACCGCCTTCTATACTCTGGACAAGCCAGGGATCCGGTTACGTGGTCAAATTTCACACCTTTCTCCTTGCTGCAGATGGAGCAGCAGGGTGCGTTGGCGCAGGCAGCTATCGTGTGGTCTTTGGCTCCGCACTTCCTGCAAATCTCCTTTCCAGGGCTTATCGCCGTGCATTTGTTCGCGATATGACCGAACATGTGACATCTGTAGCACTTTACTACATTGGGTAGTGCCTTTATCGAGGCTATCGTCAAGCCGGTTCTGATCTTCCGGCTCGCCCCCTCTTTGGCCAGGTAGGCTTTCGGCATCGTCACTATTGCCGATTGGGTGCCCCACGGCGCCATTTTTAGGGTCTTTACTTCGACCTCAGTGATGTCGCTTATGCCCAGATGCATTCCTATCACCCTGGCTAGTTCTTCCTTGCCTACGAGCGGGTCTATATCCCTGATCTCTACGGAGGTCTTGTCGCGCATTGGTAGCGCTCTCACCTTGCCTCTTAGCGCAGTGTTCATATCCGCCGCGGTCTTTTTGGCGTTGCTACCTGCTTTCAGCTCGATCAGAATGTCACCTGTTCTGGTCCTCCTAATTCCACAGCTCTCTTTTAGGGTCTCCTTTGCCCCCATCAAGTCTTTGTAGGCCTGGATCCACTCCTTGTCTTGCCCTACTTTGACGAGGATGGCTTCGGGTCTGTTACGTATCCTCTTCGGTCCCTCCGGCCTCTTTGGCTTGTCCAATGCCGCCCTTCCTGCGTTCGCCTTACTGACCACCGTCGGGGTGTCCGTTCTTTTTCCTCTCCTTCCGCGGACAGGGATCCAGTCATCCTTTACATCGCTGTCCGTGTAGTCAGTAGTCGCTTTTGCCGAGCTGTTGCCGGCACAGGCTCCTGCGTAGGAGGCCTCCATGGTCGTTGGTCTCTTTCTCTTGGTGTCGCCCTTCCCCTCGACGGGCGATCTCTCCTTCCTTTTTCCTTCCTTCTCCTCACTCCTCTCCGGATGGGTGGTCATCCTGGTGGCCGTGACTGTCCTAGCGTTCCTCTTGAGCCTCAACTCGTCCAACATCGAGTGGAGCTTGGACGCTTTTTTACTGATAGCGTCCCTCCTTTTCTTGATGTCGGTATCCTTTTTGCTCATGAGGTAGAGTCTGCTACCTATGCATTGGATTTCGCGGAAGACTTCTGTGATGATTTCCGTCATCGCCTTCCATTCGCTCATTTTGATGACGATACTGTCCTCGTCATTGCTTTCGGTCTCGGCCGTTGCTTTGTTCGCCATGGCCTTCCTCCTGAGACATTCCCTTGGTGCCGCCGCTTCGCTGCCGCTGTCCGACATTTCCGCCGGTGTGTCTATCTCCGAGGTGCTGGCCGCTTCGTCCTTCGTTGCCATCGGCTGGCTTCTGGCCTGGCTTCTCGTTGTCTTGCACGCACTCCCCTCCACTGGGGACTTTCTCAAATATCTGGTGATCTTGTCACCTTTCGGGATTTTTTCCTTTGCGAATCGGGTCGCCTTTACGGTGGGTGGTGTCTTATCCTTGAGTGCCTGCATTGGCATCTCGACATCCTCGATGAATCCCGCGATGTCTTCATCAAATTCGAGGTATCTTCTTGTGCTTTTTTTGCACATCTTTCCCTCTGTGACATCTGCGGGTGTTTCTTGGTCCCCGGTCGTGTTTACCCAACGAGGGGAGGCCCTGGGATCGACCTTCCCCTCGCCGTTCGTCCAGTCGTTGGGTGACCGTCGGGTCGAGCCTGGGACGCTACTCGAATCCCCGACGGGGCCTGGAAGCTCCGAAACCCCCTGAGCCGTAGGTTTACTTACCTTGTAGTACTTGTCCATATTGTGTTTATGACTTTAATATACATATATATATATGTATGTTTGAGGTGTATCCTTCCGCGTGTATGCGATTCGTGTCCTAAATACTTGCCGATGTCGTCGTAAGGTCGCCTGTCGTCTGTCTGATGACCGGATACTTAAACTCGCAGAGTCCCTATCACTGTTCGACGCGGGGAGTTTAGACTGGCCCTCCACGGGGGCGCTCTCCCACTCCTTGGTTACCCAGGTAGCCCGCACGGTGGCGCTTCGGTCTCGCGACCCAAGATGGCCTTCGCTCTGCCCCTAACCTCACTTTCCACACACAGCACTTTCAATCGTTTCTCTCGCTTTTATACCAGCGAGCTCCCCTATTTCTTGTATACCCACTCATTCCGGAGCACTAGAAACTTCACTTTCGTGCACTTTTCCGCCCGAGTTCTTTAATTTACCCAGATATTTCGGTTATGCCTACGGAGCGTCGTGCACGTGACCGTTCTGCTTGCCGCCATCATCGAGTGTCTATATCGGTCGTGAACTGCCCGATATAATCTAGTTGACGGAATTGTCTCGGCGATCACTTGTCGGGATTTTGACTGAACGCATAGGTGTGGGGTTTGTGATCTATGAAAATAATGAAATTCCTCCCATCTACGGCGTGTCTAAATCGCTTGACCGCCGTATACATAGCGAGTAATTCGCGATCGTACGCGCTATATTTTCGCTGCGCGAAATTTGAGGCTTTAGTTAAGAAACCCAATGGTGGCCGAGTGTCATTCGCGCGTTACTGCAACACCGCCCCTATTGCAAAGTCGGACGCGTCTACTGCGAGGCTGATGAGCGCGCCAGGTATACGATGCGCTAACATCGTAGCGTTAGCTAGGGCGCGTTTTGACTCGCTAAAGCTCGTTTTGGCTTCCTCCGACTAAATAATGGGCATGTTGCCCTTTTTCGCCCCTTGGAACAAATCGTTGAGGGGTTGCAAAATTTTAGCTGCCCCCGGTATGAAACGTCGGTAAACGTTAATCATACCGAGGTATCCGCGTAGTGTCTTGATGTTCGCGGGGAGCGGTGCTTCGTTTATGGCTGTAACGCGATCGGCGAGCGGTTTTATTCCGTGCGCGTTTACCGTATGGCCTAGGAAGGCTATTTCATTAATTCCGTACTCGCACTTTGCGAGGTTGATTACTACGCCGTACTGGTTTAGACGTTCGAACAAGATCCGCAAGTGCCAGCGGTGCTGCTCCTCGGTTTCCGAAGCTACCAAGAAGTCATCTATGTACGCGTAAACGAAATCTAAGCCTCGCGTCGACAAATCTTTGACACGTTTGCGCGGCGTTTCGAAGCCCAAACATCATGTTGTTTGCCTCGAAAAGGCCGAATGGTGTCGAAATCGCGGTTTTTGTAACGTCCTCAGGCGCGATTGACATTTGATGGTAGGCTCGCACTAAACCAATTTTTGAGAATATTCGCCGACCGTGTAAATGCTGCGCGAAGTCTTGTATGTGCGGTGGAGAGCACCTGTCGGGTACAGTTCGGGCGTTTAGCGCCCTGTAGTCACCGCAATGTCGCAGACTTCCATCCTTCTTTGGGACGACGTGTAGTCGAGATGCCCGGGAACTCTTCGATGGGCGCATGACTCCTTCCTCGATAAGTGTTGCAAATTCCGCCTTGATTGGCTTGAGACGGTCCGGTGCGAGAGGGCGGGGTTTGCAATATACGGGCGGGCGGGGTGTGGTTTCGATGTGGTGCTCCACACTGTGCCGTATTTTCTCTCACCCAAAGGCCGGTGGGCGCGTTAGATCTGCACATTTCTCCAACAATTGGTGGTAGACCAAATCCCCGTTTACGGTCTTAATCATAAGCTGTTCGCAGTTGACGGCGTATCCCCTGGTCGATAGCTGGTTTGTTGTGTCGAGAAGTCGTCTTTTTCTTGGATCCACAAGCAACCTGTAATGACTTAGGAAATCTAGGTCGATGATGGGGGTTTGCACATCGGCGACGGTGAAGTGCCATTTGACGGCACGTCTAAGGGACAGGTTCAGCTCCATCGCTATAGTGCCGTACGTTGCGATGCGCGTCCCATTGGCAGCGAATAGTTCATACGTTGTTTTCTTTACGTCCCTAGATAGCCTGCTACGGGGATGAACGCCGATATCAGCACCGGTGTCAACTAAGAACGAAGTCTTCGTTCTCTGGTCCAAAATAAAGATGCGGCGAGATCCCAAGCCGTCTCCGTCCTCCGCTTTTACGGACGGCTGGGGTCGTTTCCCGACTTCCACTTACAATCGTGGCGCGATCGCCGAACCTCGCATGATAGAAGCAAATTCCGTCCTGGCGCGGATAGTCTCGGGAACGCGAACGGCGGCGGGGTCAAGTGAGAGAATTCGAACGTCTTCGTAGTCGATGATACCCGCTGATTCCCATAGCCTTAATCTGTTCTCGCAGTCTACTGACCTCGGCGGCCAGTGCGTCGTTTTTGCCTTCGTGTGATGCCGGTGGCTCGATTGTGACTACCTTAGCGCGCTGCCCGTTACGATTATACGCCTCATCGAGTTTATCCGCTCTCCTGGTCAGTTTCTCGATACTCGTATCGTCCACTGCAGCCAGGACTTCCCTGATGCGATTCCTCCACAAGCTGTGGATGAATTCATCGGAAGCGAGGGGGCTGGCTAATTTTTTAAGTCATTATAAAACTGTGAGGGTTTTCTGTCGCCCATCTCTTCACGTTCGACTAACCTTTCGAACTTGGCGCTGTCCGATTCGGTCAGGGCGCGGATCAGCTCGCTCTTCAATTTATCGTACTGGCCTGTGGCGAGGAGGTTGGTCACTGTATCCTCAATCTTCGCGAGGTAATGTGGGTCGAGGAATCCCATGAGGGCTAAGGATTTTTCATCGTCGTGGAAGATGCCGGCTACCCCGAAATATTTCTCTAAAATGGAAAACCAAATCCTGGTCATCGTGGGCATAAAGGGCGGCACGCGGAACGATGAGCCGGCTGGAGTTCGTTTGCTCTCCTTTTCCATTGTGTGAGTTGCGGACTATGATATTCAAACTACGACTAGCCTATCGCTGTCACCTCTTACACAAAAATCACGTCGGTGTCACCAGTTTGAGATGTATGGTAGCGATTTAGGCTTAAAAACACAAGAGTATATTTAACTGTGTAGTTTATTAAAATATACCCTACGTGTACACTAGACGTATAATACACTTGTTATCTTGATTCGTGATTACGAATAGATCGGCGCAAAGAAGTATCGACTTAACTGCTACTGCTCGTGTCATTCGATAACAAAGAATGCCTCGCTACCCTGTTCGCTATATTTATATGCGTCGGAGTTGACAAAAGACGTTGGGATTTAAATTTCCAAGATGTTCTCGAAAAATCACAACGGACGCTGAACTCTCGACCTTGTTTACAAATGTTGATATTTCGGGTAGTTGACTCGAGGGCATGTGATCACGACAAAAACGACGGAATTTGATTAGCCTTCGGTAACCGCCTAAGGTTGTCGAATCTATAATAAACTCATCTTTCAGTAAACACGATTTCTTGTGTAGCGGGTTCACTGGACCGAAACCGATATGAATTTTACCGACGAGTGCCGCTATAGGTGTATAATGAATCCTCAGGCTAGCTAAACATATACTGTTGAGATGCGTTGACATCTGGCAATCATCTTATCCGACGGATAGAGTCTGCGAGTGGCGAGACACGGGACAGAAACCGTTGGAATGTTTACTGTCAGGTGCCGCTACGATTATTTCATTTAAGGCCAGCTATAGAATTACTCCATGCCTTTATTAGACAAAACGTCGGAATGGATGGCTACAATTGTTGAATTACAGCTATGGTAGAATCTAGATTACAATGTTACGGGATTTTCCCAAAATTCCAAACGGAAGGTTCCCGTGTTCTTTCATCTCCGATTTATATTTATGCTTGATCTGTCTGGGACCAGTCTGGATATAGCGCAAACTGGCTGGCATACGATGTATTTGGCAAGAGATGTGCAGTACCAGGCACGTCGAATTGTCGACATATCAGCAACAGCAACGGAGATACGTGGAGTTGAATATTTGAGTCTGAATCTGCAAAACAACAATTACACTGCATATAACAGAGACCAGAGTCGATGTTCTGGCGCGCAACACATTTGCACTCCATCCCGCGCGGCTTGACAGCCAACGGTCCACGTGCCATCCTTCGAATCTTCCATAGGCCCAAGGACCCATCATAAAGCCGAAATCCGAACTGCATTGTTCGCACATATGGTCTAAGTCAATCTGTTTGCCCGAAAAGACTTTCTTATTCTAGAAGTGTTTTCGGTCGGTTTTTAGAAAGGTCCTTGGGTTCATTACGCCCTCTTAAGAATTACGGAGAAGGCGGGTATTGGCCTAACTAAAAAAGCGGACATCTACCTAACGGAAATTCTGAGTTTTCCCATAAACAATGCCGCCTAGGACCCACGTTGGTAGGAGGCTTCTTCCTCCTCTCTTCCTTTCTAACATTAGTCATAACCAATCGGCATCGCGGATCATTGCCCTCACTTTCCTAACTAACAATGTAATCAACGAATCCGCGTTCTTCGCTCAAAGGGCACACCAATACCGAGCTTCGTACTCACATCAGAATAAACTTTAGAGTTACATCATCTCTCACGGTGACTAGAGTTCCTGCAATCCCTATAACTCTCACCGTTCCTATATCTCTAAGAGCCTCCTATTTCTCTCACAGTATCCAGAAGTCCGACAGCTCCTACAGCTCTCACGGACCTGGAGCTCCTATAGCTCACACTCTCATCTAAGAATAATCCATCTCTTCGTTATCTGTATCTTAAGCAACGGCGTTCTTACTCAGTGTGATTGTATAACTCGCTGGAAATACATATATTTTTTATAACTTTGTGACTCCCAGTGTTATACCACAACGACTACACCTATTATCCTAAGCGAAATATGGGGATCGAACTATCCGTGGTGTCGATTATTCCAATCGTAACGGGAATTTACGACTCCCATTGACGCGTATTCAAACGACCGCGTCTCCCCGCGATAGCTCGAAAATACAGTCGACATAGCGCAAACCGAATAAGTACTGTATTTGGCTGTAATTGTGGAGTATAGCGCGC
The DNA here is from genome assembly GCF_024516045.1 of Bombus affinis. Classification (NCBI taxonomy): domain Eukaryota; kingdom Metazoa; phylum Arthropoda; class Insecta; order Hymenoptera; family Apidae; genus Bombus; species Bombus affinis. Next base: position 554,725 of record NW_026108836.1, read on the forward strand.
ATCGCATTTGCGACATGTATCCAATAGCAGCGCTGATACGTTGGTTTGATCATTTAGGCATGAATATGCAAAACAGCAATTACGCTGAATCTGTCAGTGACCAGAGAAGACGTAAGACAGAAGAGATGATAGAATCGGAAGATGTGCTCTGTGCTCACCAGCAAATCAGGAGCACAACGCTCACCGAATTGTCGTCACATCTGCCACAGAAACGGAGATACGTTGCTTTCGATATTCAAGCATGAATATGCTAAACTGCAATTATGGTGTATTTGACAGGGACAAGAGTGAACATAACGCTAAACTACTGATGTGAGCTGTATATGACATCAGATGACAAATATACCGCGCACCGAATTGTCTGTAAGTGTGCCATAGAAACGGAGATTCGTTGGTTCGAATATATAATACTGAATATGTAACACTGCAAATACGCAGGGTTCGGCTGGGTCCCGATTTTACATGCATCAAACGGGATAACATGCACTGTGCTTGGCAGCAAATTTGGAGTATAACGAGCCTCTAATTGTAGCCATATGTGCCATAGAATCGGAGATACGTCGGATGAATACTTAATCCTGAATATACGAAACTACAACTACGCTGGATCTGGCTGGGTCCAGATTTTACATAGAGTAAACCGGATGATCTGCACGGCACTTGGCATCAGATGTGGAATATAACGCGCATCGTATGACCAATGTTTCTGCAAAACAAGCGGAGATACCTTGATTCGAATATGTAAGCATTAATATCCAAAACTGCAATCACGCTGGATTTCTCCGAGTCCAGTCTTGACAGTGTGCAAACGGGCTGATGTGTGCTGTATTTGGCAGCAAATGTGGAGTATAACATGCATCCTATTGTCGACGTACCTACAATGGATACGGAGATACTTTCACTTGAATAACTAGGCTTGAATATGCAAAACTACAAATACGCTGGATTTGACTGGGTCCGGATTTAACACGGCTAAAACCAGATGAAGCGCTCTGCGTATGGCAGTCAATGTGGAATATAACGCGCATCGTATTGTCGACATATGTGCTATTGAATCGGAGTCACGTTGATTTGAATATTTAAGCGTGAGCATACAAAATTGCATTTGGGCTGGATTTTGCAAGGACCAGAGTTGACACAGCACAATCTAGCTGATGGGCAATGTAGCTACAGCAAATGCGGAGTACAAGGCGTATGGAATTGTCGACATATGTGCAAAAGAAGCGGCGAATCTTTGAATGCAATATTAAGCATTAACAAAAAAAACTACAATTACGCTGGATTTTACAGGGTCCAGAGTTGACATAGCACAGACCGGCTGATTTGGCATCATATGTGGAGTATTCTGCGCATCGAATAGGCGACATAGAAACCAAGCTACGTTCATTTGAATATGTAGTATTTGAACATTTCGCCTGAAAATGCATAATTGCAAATACGCTAAGTTTGGCTGCGCCCACACGTTACATAACTCAAACCAGATAATGTCCTTTGTATTTGGCTGCAAAAGTGGCGTATATCGCGCATCGAATTGTCGGCATATCTGCAATGCAAACGGCGATACGGTGATTTGAATAATTAATCATGAATATGCAAAGCAGCAATTTCGCTCGGTTTGACAGAGACCGGAGTTGACATGGTACAAACCAGTAGATGTGCGGTGCACATGACATCGGATGTGAAATGTAACGGGCATCGCTTTTTCGCCATATGTGCAATGGAAACGGAGATACATTCATTTGAATATGTTAACCTTAATTTGTAAAACTGCAATTACGCTTGATATGTCGAGGACCAGAGATGATATAATAGCACGAGCCAGCTGATGTGAGCTGTATTTGGCAGGCAATGAGGAGTATATCTCGCATCTAATTGACGGCAAATCTCCAATCGCAGCGGTGATACGTTTTATTTAATATTCAATAATGGGCCTGTTACGATACCGATAGTAATAGCGTGACTGAAACACATTGTCGTCTCAGTAAAACCATTTTATTTCAAGCTTCACGCTACAGTTCCGAATCCGGACAAGACCGTTTCACGTTCTCGCAAGAGCAGGAAGTCAAATTATGGTACTTACACGAGTTAGAGTCTAATACATTTTATTGGTCCAACATCGATGGGGCGATCTCGCATGGAAATTTTCGGAGGACCGCGTAACCTTCCAACGACGACCGCCGTACGAGCAGCGGATAAACTTATTTCGTGCCTTAGGTTGCCCTCACCACGTCCTCTACTTCTTGATTCTTGGTTGGTAGCTTTAGCGGCTGCAGGTCCGAGAAATTGCATCTTGACCCGCTTCCTCGTATGTCGCATGTGACGTCTCACTTTCCGCCGTAGACACTTGTCGAATCTACATACGTTGAACCATTTGCGCGAGACAAGCGCGGCGCTCTGCAGGGACGAGGGATCCAATTTTCGAAGTATCAAGTGCGAAACCTCCAGTGGTAGTTCGGAAATGATATCTACCTTACTTGGCACGAACAAACCAACGACGCGTAGTAGAGATCTAAAAAACTCCATGTTGCTTCTACTGTTGCGCGAGCACGACTGACGGTCTGGCTAAGAGTGGAGGCTTATATATGTGCTGTTCGTCACGGTGCACTGCGAGTTCCGGTTCCGGGTGAGAGTGCTGGTCAGGCAGAATCGATGGTATGTGCACGTATTTTCACTTACATCGGGTTCACATTATCATTAGAGTTAGAGGCGCGAAACGAATCTTCATTTGGTTTAGACGTAGTAGTTATGCAATAGAGCAGATATTTACTAGTGTAAATTTGATTGTTATATAATTTGACAAGTAGTCGTGGTAATTAGGTACTCGAGAAGCTAATGACAATGATCCTGGGTTCAATAACAAAGCCGCGGTCAACGGGACAACAGAATTCGTTTTCATCCTGATTCCAAGTTGTACCCTACTTCCTTATCTACGATATAGGTAGGACTGGATATAGGTAGATGGATATACGATATATACTGGATATACGATATAGGTAGGACTGAAGAAACTCTTTGTCAAAACATAGAATATCCACCGAGTGTTAAGGCTCTTTGTAACTGGCTAATGTGACCTCACGAGAGAATGATTTTCCGGCACGATGATGCTGCAGAGGAAAACTATGATGGGTGTGTCTAAGGGCACCAGAACATCGGATACGTGGAGAAATGACTTCGCTCGGAAAGAGATTGAAAGTAACGTAACCGTTAATTGGACAATTTCCATGTTGATGGTTAGAGAAGGATGCTAGTAGCCCTTGAGGGAACGTTGCTAGCGGGAAGCGTCGTCCGTGGAAAAATAGATTTCACCTATCATCCCGTAGTTGTAACAAAGACTGTTTGCCTGTTTAGGACTGTTAAGGACTTTAATTAACTAAATCTTAAGGTTTATAATGGGTCCTCAGGCTAGCTAAACATATACTGTTGAGAAGCGTTGACATCTGGCAATCATCTTATCCGACGGATAGAGTCTGCGTGTGGCGAGACACGGGACAGAAACCGTTGGAATGTTTACTGTCACGTGCCGCTACGATTACTTCATTTCAGGACAGCTATAGAATTACTCCATGCCTTTATTAGACAAAACGTTCATCCCTTGACCGCGGCTACGTTCGGTGACTGGTTGTCGCCTCGAGGCCATGTTCGGTATCACAAGTTTCGAACAATTACAATCGGACTGGATGACTACAATTGTTTAATTACCGCTACCGTAGAATCTAGATTACAATGTTTCGGGATTTTCCCAAAATTCCAAACGGAATGTTGCGGTGTTCTTTCATCTGCGACTTATATTTATGTCGCTGGTAGTTCTTACGCATTAGCTTATCGACGGCCTGGCTGGGAACGATCAGGGAAGCGAACTTTTCTGCCCGCGCGCCTGGAGTGATGAATTCCAGAGTCGTCTTCGTTTTGCTCATCTCAAACATCAGGTGGTATTATTACTTCGCGATTTTCGCTGTAATGGTGTTCAATGTTACCGTGCAATAAAAATTCACGCATTTCGGACGGTCTAAGGGTACGATTACGTTCTTGTTGCTAACTTCAATCGCAATGGTCCCTTTTGCTCTCGATATAAATTGATGCGGTCCGCCGTAGGGTGGTTGTAAGGGGTATCCGATGGCATCGTGACGTAGAAATACGTAAGACGATGTTTCGAGTGGAACACGGAGGTTTCTTTTTCGCCGTGTCGCGTAATCGGATGAGGCCTGATCTTTTCTATTCGTAGTTTTAGACGGCTTCCGTATTTCGACTTGGCCTGTTGCTTCGTTGGTACACAGAATTCTGCCGGCAATCGTATGCCGGTGCCATAAATCATTTCGGCTGTCGTCGTTTTCACGTCCGTAATAACTGTTCGTATGCCAAATAAAACTGTTGGCAAGATTTCTACACAGTTGCTCGTATCGTGGCATTTGATTGCTGCTTTTAGTTGACGGTGCAGGCGCTCTACCATCCCGTTGGTCGCGGGGTGATAGGCTGTCGTTCGTAAATGCCTAATGCCCAGGAACAGGCATAATTCGTTAAATATGTTTGATTGGAACTGGCGTCCTTGATCGGTCCTTATCCTTAAAGGTACGTCGAAACGGAATATCCACGTGGAAAGGATGGCTGAAACAACGGTTGCCGCCTCCATGTCGGCGATGGGAACGGCTTCGGTCTAACGCGAAAAACGATCGATTTTCGCCAGGCAATGTCGGTATCCTAGCGTACCGTGTCTGGGGGGGTTTGTCATAAGGTCATCGACGTCCTATAGCTGTTGATCGCTGAGGCATTTGCCCAGCGTCACGTTCCTAATTATGCTCTAGCAGTTTATATTTCTCTAGGCAAGTTGTTTGAATGAACTGTAATTTATACCTGTTAAATCAGTGTATACTTAATTGAACCACCCCGATGATCCTAACAGAAATAAGGTTATCGATCTGTTCGTGGCTGTTAGGAACATGATACATTTACACTGTACATGTGAATGTGCGTGTAAGCGTCAGAGGACGTCGAGGCCTTAGTTGGGACAAAAGACAAGAGTCAGTCGTTTCAAGTATCTGGAAGAGTTGGTTGGCAACAAGCGTGCGTGCGAGTAGGATTTCGAGGTCTTTAGAGTATAAGATATATGTATAACTGTTGTGTGCTAAATAAAGGGAATTATTTGTATTTCCGAACCCCTTCTATGTCCTTACAGTGGCGTCGATTATCTGATGGTAACGGTTACGACTCTCGTTTACGCGAAACATAGTTGATTTTGTTTAAATGCTAGATATAGTTTCACGTGAGTAGGGGCAGAAGGAAAGAAGGGTATACACGAATCATTTATAAACCACTTAAGAAGTATGGGCGAAAATGATTTGAAAGAGTATTTCTTTACTCAACTTGCCTTATTTTCATATTGCTATTATAACATAAATGTCATGGTAGAAACCCGGATGATAAATAAATGGCTTATTTCGTTAAACAAATTATTGCCTCTCTGAATTAAATTAGATACTTTCAATAATCCTCAACTACGAAATTTATGTTGACTCTTCTATAAATGGTGCATGCCTGTCAGTGAGATATTATAAGAACGAAGAGTTTACCATTAAAACTTTAAGATTTCGACAAAAGTTTTAAAGCGTAGGCGTCACTGTGTAGGTACGTAGGTAGGTAAATTGAGGTCAACCGGATGTAGAGTTAGTGCCGCATTGACTACGCTGGTCTTTACCTTTCTCTCATTGCGTTCGTCAGATAATAAATATAATTTACATGTTATTATAAACTGTATTATAAATTATTATAAATTTTTGTACATAATATATATTGTTGAGGTAAATAAATTCAAAATTGAGGGAACAACGAATTCAAGTATTATCCTGTGCTTTCGGGTTACTATTGGTGGCGGGGCAGTAGCCGCTTGGGGTACGTGGGCGTTGCCTCTGGGCCGCTTCGGTCAATCTCACTCCGCGAGTAGTTGGGAGCGGCTATGTCGAAGTCAGTTATGAAAGTGCGCAGTGGTTTCTCAGTCTGATTCGTGTATTTTCCATGTATGTCATATCAGATTTCTTGGATATTATTTCGTCACAGTGTAAAATGTGTCTTTTTTATACTTGCGAACTGGTTAATTCTATCGTTGTTACTGAATATTATAATGTTCTGGTACATTAGTGTATTTGTAATGGTATAGAATGGATTCGGAAATACAAATAATTCCCTTTATTTAGCACACAACATTTATACATATATCCTATACTCTAAAGACCTCGAAATGCTACTAGCACGCACGCTTTTTGTCAACCGGCTCCTCCAGATACTTCTAACGCCTGACTCTTGTCTTTTGTCCCAACTAAGGCCTGGACGTCCTCTGACGCTTACACGCACATTTACATGTACAGTTTAAATGTATCATGTTCCTAACACGCCTCCTTACATTTATACTGTACACTTAATCGTAGTTACATGCTTTGACGAATTGCGTAACAGAAACTTTAACACTTATTGCCTTATCTACATTTCTCTTAGTATACATTCATCCATGACCTAAACCTATCGAATTTCTCTCTACGCTGTGCCTTCGTAAAAATATCCGCAGTATTTTCGCCTGTAATTACTTTAAATATGTTTATCTTATTCTCCTTTAAGCACTCGTGAACGTAGTGCTAATGAACTTCAATGTGTTTAGAATTTTTTGTAAAATTTCCGTGCTTTGCTATACTTATCACTCCAGAGTTATCCTCATAAATTTTTACAGGGTTATCGTCTAGATTTACATTGAAGATTTTCATAATTTCCCTAATGGACATTAATTCACTCACCGCTTCCGATAGAGCTACATACTCTGCATACGTCGAGTCTTTTGTCACACACCTTTGTTTTTTAGACTTCCAACCAATTACATTTCCATACAATCTAATTACATATTCAGAAGTCGATTTCCTTTCTAAATGATCTCCTGCCTAATCAGCGTCCACATAACAATCCATCGTTTCACATTTTTCGTTCCTTTTATAATCTAATCTTAAATCTCTAGTCCGGTACAAATATTTCAATATTTGCATTGCATATTTAAAGTGTGTCTCATTACAACAATCTTGAAATCTACTCAAATAATTCACACTATAATTTATATCGGGTCTGGTATTTTCACTAATATACAACAATGCGCCAATTAAATTTTTGTATCCAATATCCTCTCTATTTATCTCAGCTTTTTCAATTCTTAAGTTGGTCTCCATAGGTGTACAGTACAATTTGCTATTTTGTAACTTACATTTGTTTGCTAATGATTCAATGTATTTCTTTTGGCTTAATCTTATTTCATTTTTGAAATAATCATAGTCTATATTTATTCCAAGATATTCTTTGACTTCATCTAAATCTTTCATTTCAAATCTATTAGTTAATAAGTTCTTTACCCTTTGTATCTTCCTTTTATTTTTACTACAAATTAGCAAATCGTCTACATACATTAGCAAATAAACAACATTTTCTCCCTCTCCATGTGTATATAGGCACAACTCTATGTTATTCTTCTTAAAACCTAATCTCGTCACATACTTATCAAGACACTCATACCACTCCCTTCGACTTTCTTTTAACCCATAAAGCGCTTTCGATAGTTTACAAACTCTATTCGTTCCGTCCGCATATCCCTTTGATTGATTTACATATACCTCCGAGGTTACTTCACCATTTAAAAAAGCAGTTTCGACATTCATTTGCTCGATAATTAATCCATTTCGACAACAACATGTTAGCAATATCTTAAAGGTCTGATTACTCGCTACTGGGGAGTATATGTCATCAGCTATGTTTCTTTGTTGGAATCCTCTTACCACTAATCTAGTCTTATACCTGTCATCTGATTTTCTCGTGTAAACCCATTTTACATCTAATACGTCTTTGCCTTTTACCCTTTCCAACAATTTCCCAGTTTTATTCTTATAAAGTCATTCCATTTCCTTATCCATAGCTTGTTTCCAATCTTCACTATCTTCGCAACAAATCGCCTCCTCAAATGTACAAAGGATATCTACTCTACAATAATTTGCATGGATTTCACTAATGTTTTCTTTTTCTGGATATCTTACTGGAGTTCTCTTATTACGTGTAGATCTTCTAGGGATGTTTATGCTTTCAAGACTGTTATCATTTTCATCTTCCCTATTTTCTAACTCTTCCTTATTCATGTTTACCAATAAATCATTATCCTCAATGTCATCGTTATCTTTATCGAATGAATTCTCCACAAAACCGATACATTTTGTGTCTGTTTCTATGACCTCTACATGTCTCGCTATTGTTATTTTCCCACCTAATAAGACTCTGTAACCTACTTCACTATATCCAAACAAAATTCCCATATCTGCCTTCTTATCCCATTTTGAAACTCTCTTTTGTTCTTACAAAAACTTTACTTCCATATAGATGTAGATTTTCAACACTCCCGAAGAATATTTCCAAAGGTGTCTTTCTCTCTATTGTATTTGCCAGTATTCGATTTTTCAAGTATACCGCTGTCCAATCAATTTCCAGCCAGTACATTTTATGTACGTTCGCTTCCGCTAACAAGCAACGCGCCATGTCCATCACTGTTCTATTATACCTTTCCGTTGTCCCGTTTAATTCATGTACGTAGGTTGGGCAATTATTTATTCTGATACCTTTATCCCTAGCAAATTTATAAATTCGATTATTCAAGTACTCTTTTCCATTATCACATCTGAATATTATAAACCTCTTGCCAGTTAAATTCTCGGCTTCATTTACAAACTGTACGAAACAATCAAAGACCTCATCTTTTGATTTTATACAATAACTTCTAGCTATTTTGCTATAATTATCGATAAATGAGATGAAATGTTTCTCTTCATTGAATTCGGTAGTCTTAAAACCGCACACGTCCGAGTGAATAATTTCCATTATCTTCATAGCCTTGGTTCGATTATTTTTGAATGGTAAATTTTGCATTTTCCTTTCCATACACACCCTACATTTCAAAAATTCCTTTTTAAATTCATTCGTTATACCAGTAACTAGCTGCTCTTTACCCAAAATATTTAAATATTTAAAATTTACGTGTCCTAGCATCCTATGCCATCTTTTCCTTTTACTCATATCACTACGTTCGGCGCTGTTTGCTAAGTGCTCCTTCCGTTTCAATATACTTTTCATTGTATATGTTCCCTTTTCTTTAACCGCTACTGCTGTAAGCTTATTGTCCACATCTATTACTTTTGCAATATTTCCTATTGAAATGACCTTGTTCCTATTATCTGTTAACTTGCCTAAACTAATCAAGTTTGCGGACATTTCTTTCGCGCAAAAAACATTATCCACATTTATTTCATTTTGCATTCCAAATGCTTCAAAATAACTTATAACATTCCCTAATTTTGTTGCCTTTCGATCTATTATCGCCTAAATATATATTTACCGGTTCTTTAAGGTCAATACATTTATCGAAATAATTTACGCTGTTTATTATGTGGTCTGTGCAACCGCTATCTAATAGCCACATTACTTCATTATTACTTATCTCGTTCGCCTCGCCGCTGTGTGCTGAGTGCGCCGTTGCTATCCATGTGCTTTATCTTGAGATACCATGCTCGCTCGTGCCAGTTGTTGACTGACGATGGAAATTTCCATGTCCCCTGCTCGTATTTCCTTTGTTTCCTCCTCCTCTGCTGCGACAACGTGTTGACCCAAGCCAAAAACTGATACTGTTTCCCACTTCGACGCCATTTTGACACTCTCTCGCAAAATGTCCTACTCTTCCACATCTGAAGCATCCTTCCTTTTTTGCAGAATAGGCGTTGGTTTGCATTTCTCCTCGATTGGACTTATTTTTCTTCTCCGCTATTTCAATTTTATTTTTTACATACACTGCCGTTTGATTTTCGGCTTTCAGTGCATCTACTATATCCGCTATGTAGCTGTATTCTTCGGGTAACGTAATCAGCATGTAAGTTAGTTTTTCCCTCTCACTCACTTGTGCGCCAGCACATCTTAATTCGTTTATTAATTTTTCGAAACCGCTAAATAACGATGCTGAATCACTGTAGTTCTCAAGTTTTATCTTTTCCAATCTCCTTCTGCATACGACCTGTAGTGCCGTCGACTCTTTCAAGTTTCATTTCATCAAACTTTTTTACTATCTCATACGCCGTTTTTTCTTCTCTAATATATTCCAATTGTCTGTTTGTGATGGCACTATAAATTATATTTATTGTCTTCGGATCCTTTTTGTCCCAGTCTTCACTGTCTGTTTCTGTCTTCACCCTAGTTGTGACAACCTCGCATTCTCTATACTTGAGAAACGTTGTTATTCTTTGCTTCCACATACCGTAAATATTCATCGAAAATAGGTATCATGATTTCCAATCTCTCCATATTAAATGATTCCTTATCAGTTACTCAAGCGTTCCTACGTGCTCGAGGTGTATTTTTCCTCTTTGTAACCTTTGAACGTTTCTTTCTTTACTGAACACTCACTCGATCTAACTCGCAATATTGAAAACCATGCACTAAAATAACTGGCAAAACTATGAACCACGCTCTGCTACCATGTAAAGATATAGAATGGACTCGGAAATACAAATAATTCCCTTTATTTAGCACACAACAGTTATACATATATCTTATACTCTAAAGACCTCGAAATCCTACCCGCACGCACGCTTGTTGTCAACAGACTCTTCCAGATACTTCTAACCACTGACTCTTGTCTTTTGTCCCAACTAAGGCCTGGACATCCTCTGACGCTTATACACACATTCACATGTACAGTGTAAATGTATCATATTCCTAGCAGAATTGTTATGCGACTGATGCATCAACATACCATGCAAGAAGAATTGGAAACTAGGACAAAAAGGAAGAGCTTTGAAAGAGATACTTATAGTCATAGTAAACGACAAAAAATTCGTAGATGTTCAAGTGAATCTGACGAGGAGGATATTGATGAAAAGGTAGTTGACAATAGAAGAATACAAGTAATAACACAAGAGTCAAACAATCTCCTCGATAACGGCAAAAGTATGATGCGAATGATGGGATATAAGGCGGTTACGGCCTCGGAAATAATGAACAAGGTCGTTTAGAGTCAGTTCAAGCACCTAGACAGCATGGTCGCAGAGGCTTTGGACATCATGTTCCTGGACATGAAGATTCAGGTCTTAAATGGAATCCTGCAGAGGAAGTTATAAAGTGTGTAAAAGATATGAAATGGTGATATGAAAAGTTGACCACATATGATGAAATTGATTTCTGTTGTGAAGATATAGTGAAAACTTTTATCAATGCGAAAACGGTATTCGCCCATTTGGATGACGTTGAAGTGCGTCGAGCAAGGACACGTTGTAATCCTCATGAAACAATTCGTGGTGCATTTTTTTTAAATCGTGCTACTGTTAAAACTGCAAATACAGATAGAGCATGTAACTTTATGTTTACTAACCCAAAAGGTTTGAGGGAGAATGGGCTGCTATACTTTGCAGATGTATGTGCTGGACCAGGAGGTGTTAGGGAACATGTTCTATGGCGAAAGAAATGACGTGCTAAAGGATTTGCTCTTACTTTAGAAAATGAACATGATTTCAAATTAGAAGATTTTTATGCGGGTCCTTGTGAAACATTTCATCCATACCACGGACCAAAGGAAAGTGGTGATGTCTTTGACCCAGAAAATGAAGAGGCATTTACAAATCATATAATGCAGCATACCCATGGCAAAGGAGTACATTTTGTGATGTCTGATTGAGGATTCTCAGTAGAACGACAAGAAAATGTACAAGAAATTCTTTCAAATCAACTGTATCTTTGTCGATGTTTAATAGCATTGATGGTTGAAAGAGAGGGTGGTGATTTTGTGACAAAATTATTCAACCTTTTTACACCCTTTAGTGCTGGTTTAGTTTATTTAATGTATCGCTGCTTTGAAGAAGTTTGTATTTTTAAACCAAACTCTTCTAGACCAGGAAATTCAGAAGGTTACATAATATGTAAGAAGAAACGATCTGGGGTACAAGATTTTGTTGAATATCTGAAGCATGTTAATCGTCTGCTTTTAAAAGGTGGTGTAAATGACGACGTTTTACAACTAGTATCATATAATGAATTAAAAAGAGAGAAACAATTTGTTCAATATCTACGTGCTTCTAACAAAGATTTGGCCGGAAAGCAAATACTCGACCTGTGTAAAATTGCAGCATTTTATGCGGATAATACTCTTGTTGAGACAAAACAAGCTGATATGCGCAAACAATATCTAGAGTATTGGAATTACCACCAAATACACTTGTAATCGCAGAGGTTGTATATGAAATAACTAAGGAGTTTATATATCAGCAAAAACTACTTGCATTGCATATTATAGATGCATTCTACTTAGGAGAAGTGGACATTAGCAAAAAATATTTGAGGAGCAGGTAAGCAACTGAATGTTATTGAGTTCAATAATTAACTTTTAGATTTCCAGTAATGAAATGTTTTTTCAAGAAGTACGTTCATGTAATACTAATGTATGACTGTTGTTTAAAGGAACGAGGAAGCGACGTTGTTCTGTGAAGCTTTGTGGAAACCAGCAGGAAATAACTATACTCGAATACGTGCCAAAGATCTACTTCCTGTTGGTACATATATCTGTGAAAAGTTGCGACTAACACAGCGTAAAATGAAAAATAATTCCGATGCCATAGTATACGAACTTCCAGAAAAGACATTAGATGTTAATGGTTATAATAAGGGCAAATTATATTTCATACAACAGATTGTAATATTTTTAAGAAGCACCGGAAATCCTTGGAATCGGTATGTCAGTAAAACACATTCCATAAAGTATGTCTTTAATTGAAAAACAAACGAGAAGCTATTCGACCTTCATAGACCAAGTTCAGCAGAAGCAAGTTTCGTTAAATCTTTTAAAGGTCGCCTTATTTGTCATTGGCCTAATGATTCATCACTTACTATAAACAGATTTGCAAAATTTATTAAAGATAAGTGTCCGGCATACAATACGTGCTTAGAATATTAAAACTACAGGCTGTACATATATTCGTACACGACTTGATCCGCATAGATGTCAAACAGATTAATTCCGTTAATTTGACTGTTATTTCAAATATGAAATACTTGTGATATATTTCAGTATTTAGCATTATATTTGTATAGAAATAGAAGTGTAGCGGTACATGTGTCATAGGACAAAGCAAATAACGTCGTTGTCGCCTCGAAGTACCTAGACCGCTGAGCTACAATTAATGTAAAAACAATGTCACCGCAACCAGCAATTGTCGTCAGGTAGGCAAATACGAATTCTTTTAACCCCCCCTCCCCCTTAACTCAAATACATCTGACGCTTACAACAACAAAGACTCCGTTATTAGTCCACATGACCTTCGTCCTCTTCACACACGACAACTACAGAGGTAATACCGGAAAATATAATTAATAAGATGGTCTTCTGAGTGGTTTAATTGCAATACTATTTGGGATGAAATATACTTTTTCAAATCATATGCGGCATTTCGTATAATAACTGAATGGTTATAGGAAAGAATGATGACGTTAAACTGTACGATACGATTGCATAGCATATTATATAATTGTATAACAAATATTTCCCGCAGGGAGGGCTCGCTTATGTGAGCCTATGAGGGCTGGCAAACCCACTTTCCCGAAGCCAGGGGGACCGTCGGGACAAGGGTCCCGCTTACGTGAGTCCCTATGTACTCCGCAGGGAAGGTCGTCGGAGGTGTAAGGCGTTTAATTACTATTACATCCTCTCTATGTGGCCTTGGGCAGTAGCGCACCCACGATCCTGATGCCAAGGATGGGACCGCCGGGATAAGTTCCCGGGTACAAAAGTACCTAGAGGCCCCCGCTTACGTGAGTCCCATCTGGAACTGCCGAGATCGGTTAGCAGGTCGCTGGCCGGCTGTCACGTGGTCGTACATCCATACGATAGTCCCACCAACGACTAAGGTTGGTACCACGGGCGATCGAGTTACAGCCCGGAGGAAGTAGCGACCCCTCTGATCGGCCAATTAATGGGTATGGACTCGTGGTGGCAGTGGTTGATGGACAAGATGCTGGCAAGAGGGCAGATTTAAGGTGGAGACTCCACCGAATGGACTTCGGCGGATGAGCAGCGTCCCACCTGCTCCGAAACCGTACTGGTGAGACGGGAGGGCTTAGAATGTGCCCCGTTCGACCTGATACGAGCGACAGCTCCTGCAGACTAAGCTGATCCAGGGAGCAAGGTATTGGGTGCCTTGTGCGATGGTTGGGCGTAATCTCAACTCCTATGGTCCTAGGGGCCCGGCTACTGTGTGGAATTATAATCGAGGAAAGCACCCGTTACCAAAAGACAATGCTATTTGTATAACAAATATTTAGTCGACACAATTTGTCTTTATTTGGAATGATTAGATACCTGCTTGTGGCAGCTGCTCCCATAATAGAATAAGTTGCAGTACCTTAGTCTACAATCCATTACTTCCCAACATCAATATTTGACTCAGGTCTTTTATAATGAAATATGTAGAGGACAGGGTATATGGGACTTTTGACCGTCAGACTTATTTGAGGTTATCGATTGTCGTCGTAATCGCCGAATTTACTTAAAATAATAAGGTAAGGTACAGCCTATGGGCCCTGAGTCGTAGATACAATGTGTAAACATATTCCATAAATGTTCGTCACGAAATTCAGCAGATCGCTCGTTGATACTCGTAGGTATTCGAAGATACTTTACTCTTTGGGTTGCCTCGGTTTACTTATACTGGTCGGGGCGGAAGTCGGAAGATTCAAAATCGACTTTGTTCGAAGTAGCGGCAACATTTTTATGCTCCGAGTGTATTTACTTGTATCCTTACGATCCTGACACTCCGAGGCAAAATAACAATAGGATTTGAATTTCCCTCTGGCTCATATGCCGCAACAAATTTTTATAGTTTGTGCTCATGTATAGGTACTTATGAACTATCTAAAATATATAATAAGCTGAAGTACTGTAGGGAAGTAATTTACAGTGTTACTAGGTTTGGTTACATATTTCAATATCGTTCACGCCATCGCAAAAGCTAGTATGATGCTGCGTCGGCGTATATGCACACAGGGAGGTGATGGACGAGGCGAGGATGATAGCCTCCCGCGAAGTAGCGCCTGGCCCTGACGGAGTCCCGTGACGGGTATGATGGGAGATGATGCGGGTCATGGCACCTAGACTGCGACTTCTATTTACATCGTGATCGAAGGAGGGTGCCAACCCTCGGATATGGCGCACGGCGAGGCTGGTATTGCTTCGGAAGGAGGGACGACCAGCCCTTGTATCGTCCGGTATGCCTATAGGATGAAGTGTGCAATTTCTTCCAAAGAATCATTGCCAGAATCATTGTACTGTTCTCAGTCGAAAATGTTCGTGAGATGTCAACAACGACTTTTGGCATCAATGACGTAGTGTAGTGATAACTACACTATCAGCTAGGGCCATCTATAGGCAAATTCCGGTTTCATATTTACAGACCTGATACGCTCGATTTGACAGGGATCAGTGCGGATGTCACGTAAAATAAAAGAGAAATTTTGTAAGAAGAAGAAAACTTTATTTTTACTTCGTTTATACAATTATAAGACACTTCCGAGCTCTAGCCGTGACCGTACGAGAGTGAGTCTCTTACAATCTTTTTACATTCGGTCATCTGTTCTCTCATTATCCCCATTACCCTGTAGGCGTACGTGACCGTTGCTACGCTTCTGGAACATTTGGTGGAAGGACCGTTAGGCCATAAATGAATCCTCAGGTACTCCGCCAATATACATTGTCGCCAAGGTCGCCATGTGTTTCTCTCGTCGGTCCATCGGGTTCGAAGTATGCCGACCGGGACACCATCCTGCCCGCGGTGTGTGTGTGTCCTGGTCTCTGATGTGATTTACGTTACACGGACATAGCGCTAATTGTCTAGTGTGCGCTGAATTGGGCAAGAAATCTGGAGTACCGGGCATATCGAATACTCGGCATGTCTGCAACAGCAACGGAAATACGGGGATTTGAATATTTGAGTCTGAATATGCAAACCTGCAATGACGCCGTATTTGACACGGCCCAGAGTTGACATAGAGCAAACCGGCTGGAGTATGCTGTATTTGGCAGCAAATGTGGAGTATAACATGCATCCTATTGTGAACATACTTACTATGAAAACGGAGATACATTCAGTTGAATATTTAGGCTTGAATGAGCAAAACTACAAATACGCTGGATTTGACTCGTTCCGTATTTAACATGGCTTAAACCAGATCAAGCGCCCAGTGTATGGCAGTCGATGTGGAATATAACGCGCACCGATTTGTCGACATATCTGCAACAGAAACTGAGCCACGTCGATCTGAATATTGAACCCTGATCATGCATTACTGCATTTACGCTTGATTTCACGGGGTCTGGATTTGACATAGCGCAAACCAGATGATGCGAGCTGTATTTAATAGCAACTACGGAGTATAAAGCGCATCGAATTTTCCACATATCTGCAATCGAAACGGAGATTCGTTGATTTGATTATTTAGGTGTGATAATGCAAAACTGCAGTTGCGTTGGGTTTGACCGGACCAGAGTGGACATAGCGCTAATTGGATGATATTGGTTTAATTTGCAACAAATGTGGCATGCAAGTATTGGCGACACATTTCCAACAGTAGCGGAGATGCGTGGATTTGAATATATAATAATGTATATGAAAAACTGCAATTACGCTGGATTTGTCGGTGATCGGAGATGACATAGTTTAAATCGAATGATGTGCACTGTACTGGCGGCAAATGTGAAGTATAACCTGAGTCGAATTGTCGGCATATCTGTAACAGAATCGTAGATACGTTGATTTGATTATTTATGCACGAATTTGCAAAACTGCAATTACGCGGGTTTGACACGGGCCAGAGTTGACATAGCGCCAGCCCACTAATGTGCGCTGTATTTGGCAGCAAATATGGAGTGGATGTCGGCACATATGTTATAGAGGCGGAGACACATTGATCTGAACGTTTATTCCTGAGTATGCAAAACTACAATTACGCTGCACTTCACAGGGTCCAGAATCGACATAGCCAAAAGCGGCTGATGTGTGTTGTATTTGGCAACAATTTTGGCGTATAACACGCTTTACGTTGTCGGCATATCTGCAACAGAAGCGGAGATACGTTGATTAGAATATTTCAGCCTGAATATGCAAAGCTGAAACTACGTTGGATTTGTCGGAGACCAGAGATGACATAGCACAAACCCTCCGATGTGTGCTTAATTTGGGAGCCAATGTGGAATATAATACACATAAATTCATCGTCATATCTGCATTAGAAACAGAGACACGTAGATTTGAATATTTAAGCCTGAATATGCAGAACTGCAATTTCGCTGGATTTCACACGGTCCAGAGTTAACTTAGCGCCAGCCCACTTAGGTGCGCTCTATTTGGCAGCAAATGTGGAGCTACCGCGCATAGTATTTTCGACGTA
The DNA here is from genome assembly GCF_024516045.1 of Bombus affinis. NCBI lineage: Eukaryota > Metazoa > Arthropoda > Insecta > Hymenoptera > Apidae > Bombus > Bombus affinis. The sequence goes on from NW_026108836.1 coordinate 572,203, forward strand.
TATCCAATACCAGTGCAGCAGTTGAAAGGTCGCATCCCGGATGATGCGCGCTGTATTTAGTAGTAAATGTGGAATACAACTTGCATAGTATTGTCGACATATCTGTAATAGGAACGAAGATACCTTCATTTGAATATTTAAGCCTCAATATGTAAATTTGCACAAACCGGCTGATTTGGCAGCATATGTGCAGTATTATGCGCATCGAATGGTCGTCATTTGAGCTCTTGAGGCGGAGATACGTGGATTTCAATATTTTAGATTGAGTATGCAAAACTGCAAATACGCTGGATTTGACACGGTCTAGAATTGACATTGCGCAAACTGGCAGATATGCGCTGTATAGGTTTATTTGAACATTTAAGTATGAATATGCGTAACTACAATCATGCCGGATTTGACTGAAACCAGAGAGGACATAACGGAAACAGGCTGGTGTGCGCTGCATTTGGCAAGAAATGTGGGGTACAAGTCACATCGAATTCTCGACATATTTGCCACAATGACGGAGATACGTTGATTTGATTATTCGTGCATGAGTATCCAAAATTGCAATTACGCTGGATTTAACAATGGTCAGAATCGACATAGCGCAAACCGGCTGATGAGTAATACATTTGGCAGTACGATACTAACTCGAATTGTGGACATATCTGCAACGGAATCCGAAATAGCTTGATTTGAATATTTAATCCTGAAAATGGAAAGCCGTATCAACACCACTCTCAGCAACGCCAACACCTCTCACAACTCGACAACGCTAACAACTCCACTCTCAACAACGCTAACAACTCTCGCAACTCGACAGCGCTAACAACTCTACTCTTCGACTCCTTGATTAACTCTGACCTCTCGACTCACTCTTATTTCTCGATCAACCGCTCAACGCTTCTCGATCAGCCAAACTTTAAAGTTAAATCGTCCCCTACCATTAGCGTTAGTTTTTCCAACTCTCTAACCACATTCTGTTAACGCTCCGCAAGTACAAGGTGACTTTAGTCACATAGGCTTTCTTACCGATGTAAACTAACAACCAAAGTACACACGACATTGTTTTGATCGATTTCTAATGAGGATTTTTCCTCGCGATACTACAATATGTTGACTTGAATATTTAAGCCTCAATATGCAAAACTGCAAATGCGCTGAGGTTGGCTGCGTCCACACGTTACATAACTCAAACCAGATAATATGCATTGTGTTTGGCAGCAAAAGTGGCGTATATCGCGCATCGAATTGTCGGCATATCTGCAATGCAATCGGCGATACGGTGTTTTGAATAATTAATCATGAATATGCAAAGCAGCAATTTCGCTAGGTTTGACAGAGACCGGAGTTGACATGGTACAATCCAGCAGATGTGCGGTGCACATGACATCGGATGTGAAATGTAACGGGCATCGCTTTGTCGCGATATGTGCAATAGAAACGGAGATACATTCATTTGAATATGTTAACCTTAATTTGTAAAACTGCAATTACGCTTGATATGTCGTGGACCAGAGATGATATAATAGCACGAGCCAGCTGATGTGAGCTGTATTTGGCAGGCAATGAGGAGTATATCTCGCACCTAATTGACGGCAAATCTCCAATCGCAGCGGTGATACGTTTTATTTAATATTCAATAATGGGCCTGTTACGATACCGATAGTATTAGCGCGACTGAAACACATTGCCGTCTCAGTAAAATCATTCTATTTCAAGCTTCACGCTACAGTTCTGATTCCGGACAAGACCGTTTCAAGTTCTCGCAAGAGCAAGCAGTCAAATTAAGGGACTTACACGAGTTAGAGTCTAATACATTTTATTGGTCTAACATCGATGGAGCGATCTCGCATCGAAATTTTCGGAGGACCGCGTAACCTTCCAACGACGACCGCCGTACGAGCAGCGGATAAACTTATTTCGTGCCTTAGGTTGCCCTCACCACGTCCTCTACTTCTTGATTCTTGGTTGGTAGCTTTAGCGGCTGCAGGCCCGAGAAATTGCATCTTGACCCGCTTTCTCGTATGTCTCATGTGACGTCTCGCTTTCCGCCGTAGTCACTTGTCGGATCCACAAACGTTGAACCATTTGCGCGAGACAAGCGCGGCGCTCTGCAGGGACGAGGGATCCAATTTTCGATGTATCAAGTGCAAAACCTCCAGTGGTAGTTCGGAAATGATATCTACCTTACTTGGCACGAACAAACCAACGACGCGTAGCACAGATCTAAAGAAACTCCATGTTGCTTCTATTGTGGCGCGAGCACGACTGACGGTCTAGCTGAGAATGAATTCTTATATATGTGCCGTTCGTCACGGTGCACTGCGAGTTCCGGCTCCGGTGAGAGTCCTGGACAGTCAGAATCGATCGCATGTGCATGTATCATCCTATAGATCGTGTTCACATTATTATTAGTGTTAGATGCGTGAAACGAATCTTCATTTGGATGAGACGTTGTACTTATGCAATAGAGCAGATATTCACCAGTGCGAATTTGATTTGAGGTGTATGGTAGCGATTTAGGTTTAAAGGCACAAGAGTATATTTAACTATGTAGCTTATTAAAATATACCCTACGTGTACACTAGTCGTATAATACATTGTTGTCTTGATTCGTGATTACGAATAGATGGGCGCAAAGAAGTATCGACTTAGCTGCTACTGCTCGTGTCACTCGATAAAAAAGAATGCCTCGCTACCCTGCTCGCTATATTCATATGCGTTGGAGTTGACAAAAGGCGTTGGGATTTGAATTTTGAAGGTGTTCTCGAAAATTCGCAACTGACGCTGAACTCTCGACCTTGTTTACAAATGTTGAATTTTCGGGTAGTTGACTCGAGGGCATATGATCACGACAAAATCTACGGATTTTGATTAACCTTCGGTAACCGCCTAAGGTTGTCGGATCTATAATAAACTCATCTTTCAGTAAACACGATTTTTTGTGTAGCGGGCTCACTAGACCGAAACCGTTATGAATTTTACCTACGAGTGCCGCTACAGTACCCGCTTGCCAGTGTTAACGTTACTTCTTTTTATGTTTGTTTATGTATGTTAGCGCGGTGCCCCTGCTAACCGCTTAATTCAAACCCGTTTGAGGAGGAGAACGAACTCTCCTGCCCGAACGCGTGGTATAATTGGTTCTTGCGTCTCCGTCGCTTTGTTGCGCTTGCTCGCTGCTTTGCGGTCGGAAGATTTTCCCAGGTAAAAATACGTCGTAGGTTTCTGCGCTCCTTTCCAGATGCTCAATATCTTCCGACACGATGAAGGCGGGTTTTATACGATCTACGGAGACTTTCACGCTTTTGTCCTTCATCCGTATGGTAATGGTTTTCATCCACGCTGTGTAACCTGATAGGGGCCATCGTATGGTGGTTGCAGTGGACCTCCGATTGCATCGTGGCGTACGAAAACGCACGGCGACGTTTCTAAATCGCAGAACATGAACGTTTTCTTTTCGCCGTGTCGTGAAGTCGGCAGAGGTCTAATATCGCTCATTCGCTCTCGCAGACAGTTTGCGAATTCCGCGTTGGCCGGTTGTTTTGCTGGTACAAAAAATTCTGCTGGCAATCGTATGTCCGTACCATAAATCATTTCGACTGCCGTTGCGCTCAGGTCCTCCTTGATAGCGGTTCTAATGCCTAAAAGAACTATGGGAAGGCTTTCAACCCAGTTGCTCGAATTGTGGCATTTGATTGCGGCCTTAAGCTGCCTGTGAAAGCGCTCTACCATCCCGTTGGACGCGAGGTGGTAGGCTGTGGTACGCAAATGCTTAATGCCGAGCATCCGGCATAGTTCGTTGAAAAGACTGGATTCGAATTGGCGTCCTTGATCGGTTGTTATTTTTGCTGGGACGCCAAAACGCGCTATCCATGTGGAAAGAAGAGCCGAGGCAACGGTCGTCGCTTCCATATCTGGTATTGGAATCGCTTCGGGCCAACGTGAAAAACGGTCGATACATGTTGACAATATCGGTAGCCTTGTGAATATTGCATGACGATGATGTCTTAATGTATATGCTCGAATCGTCCTGCGAGCACTCCGAATGTTCCGGTCGGCGTTGATACGTGTCTCGCTATTTTACATTGTTGACAACGGGATGCATTGCCGTGTCCATGTTTGGCTTTTATTTAATTTTTGTTTACCGCCGGCCAAACTATACGCGATTTTACGAATTTTTGGGTCGCGCGTATCCCTAGATGGGAAAGTCCGTGGAGCGAATTGAATACGTCGCGCCGCAAGGGTTTCGGTTACGGTCGTACGATGTCGCCTGATACGTCGCAGTATATTTCCGCGTCGTAATCCGGAAAACGAATTTTCTTAACCTGCAACGCGGATATATCGGAGTTGATGATGTCGCGGAGCTCCTTGTCGTTTTCTTGCGCGGCGGCGAGAATTTTGTGATCCACGGATTTTCCTATGGCTTCGATGCGAGATAGGGCGTCGGCTGCATTGTTATTCAGCCTTTTTATATCCCTTATATCGGTCGTGAACTGCCCGATATAATCTAGTTGACGGAATTGTCTCGGCGATCACTTGTCGGGATTTTGACTGAACGCATAGGTGTGGGGTTTGTGATCTATGAAAATAATGAAATTCCTCCCATCTACGGCGTGTCTAAATCGCTTGACCGCGGTATACATAGCAAGTAATTCGCGATCGTACGCGCTATATTTTCGCTGCGCGAAATTTGAGGCTTTAGTTAAGAAACCCAATGGTTGCCGAGTGTCATTCGCGCGTTACTGCAACACCGCCCCTATTGCAAAGTCGGACGCGTCTACTGCGAGGCTGATGGGCGCGCCAGGTATACGATGCGCTAACATCGTAGCGTTAGCTAGGGCGCGTTTTGACTCGCTAAAGCTCGTTTTGGCTTCCTCCGACTAAATAATGGGCATGTTGCCCTTTTTCGCCCCTTGCAACAAATCGTTGAGGGGTTGCAAAATTTTAGCTGCCCCCGGTATGAAACGTCGGTAAACGTTAATCATACCGAGGTATCCGCGTAGTGCCTTGATGTTCGCGGGGAGCGGTGCTTCGTTTATGGCTGTAACGCGATCGGCGAGCGGTTTTATTCCGTGCGCGTTTACCGTATGGCCTAGGCAGGCTATTTCATTAATTCCGTACTCGCATTTTGCGAGGTTGATTACTACGCCGTACTGGTTTAGACGTTTGAACAAGATCCGCAAGTGCCAGCGGTGCTGTTCCTCGGTTTCCGAAGCTACCAAGAAGTCATCTATGTACGCGTAAACGAAATCTAAGCCTCGCGTGATTACGTCGACATATCTTTGACACGTTTGCGCGGCGTTTCGAAGCCCAAACATCATGTTGTTTGCCTCGAAAAGGCCGAATGGTGTCGAAATCGCGGTTTTTGTAACGTCCTCAGGCGCGATTGACATTTGATGGTAGGCTCGAACTAAACCAATTTTTGGGAATATTCGCCGACCGTGTAAATGCTGCGCGAAGTCTTGTATGTGCGGTGGAGAGTACCTGTCGGGTACAGTGCGGGCGTTTAGCGCCCTGTAGTCACCGCAATGTCGCAGACTTCCATCCTTCTTTGGGACGACGTGTAGTCGAGATGCCCGGGAACTCTTCGATGGGCGCATGACTCCTTGCTCGATAAGTGTTGCAAATTCCGCCTTGATTGGCTTGAGACGGTCCGGTGCGAGAGGGCGGGGTTTGCAATATACGGGCGGGCGGGGTGTGGTTTCGATGTGGTGCTCCACACTGTGCCGTATTTTCTCTCACCCAAAGGCCGGTGGGCGCGTTAGATCTGCACATTTCGCCAACAATTGGTGGTAGACCAAATCCCCGTTTACGGTCTTAATCATAAGCTGTTCGCAGTTGGCGGCGTATCCCCTGGTCGATAGCTGGTTTGTTGTGTCGAGAAGTCGTCTTTTTCTTGGATCCACAAGCAACCTGTAATGACTTAGGAAATCTAGGTCGATGATGGGGGTTTGCACATCGGCGACGGTGAAGTGCCATTTGACGGCACGTCTAAGGGACAGGTTCAGCTCCATCGCTATAGTGCCGTACGTTGCGATGCGCGTCCCATTGGCAGCGAATAGTTCATACGTTGTTTTCTTTACGTCCCTAGATAGCCTGCTTCGGGGATGAACGCCGATATCAGCACCGGTGTCAACTAAGAACGAAGTCTTCGTTCTCTTGTCCAAAATAAAGATGCGGCGAGATCCCAAGCCGTCGCCGTCCTCCGCTTTTACGGACGGCAGGGGTCGTTTCCCGACTTCCACTTACAATCGTGGCGCGATCGCCGAACCTCGCATGATAGAAGCAAATTCCGTCCTGGCGCGGATAGTCTCGGGAACGCGAACGGCGGCGGGGTCGAGTGAGAGAATTCGAACGTCTTCGTAGTCGATGATACCCGCTGATTCCCATAGCCTTAATCTGTTCTCGCAGTCTACTGACCTCGGCGGCCAGTGCGTCGTTTTTGCCTTCGTGTGATGCCGGTGGCTCGATTGTGACTACCTTAGCGCGCTGCCAATTACGATTATACGCCTCATCGAGTTTATCCGCTCTCCTGGTCAGTTTCTCGATACTCGTATCGTCCACTGCAGCCAGGACTTCCCTGATGCGATTCCTCCACAAGCTGTGGATGAATTCATTGGAAGCGAGGGGGCTGGCTAATTTTTTAAGTCATTATAAAACTGTGAGGGTTTTCTGTCGCCCATCTCTTCACGTTCGACTAACCTTTCGAACTTGGCGCTGTCCGATTCGGTCAGGGCGCGGATCAGCTCGCTCTTCAATTTATCGTACTGGCCTGTGGCGAGGAGGTTGGTCACTGTATCCTCAATCTTCGCGAGGTAATGTGGTTCGATGAATCCCATGAGGGCTAAGGATTTTTCATCGTCGTGGAAGATGCCGGCTACCCCGAAATATTTCTCTAAAATGGAAAACCAAATCCTGGTCATCGTGGGCATAAAGGGCGGCACGCGGAACGATGAGCCGGCTGGAGTTCGTTTGCTCTCCTTTTCCATTGTGTGAGTTGCGGACTATGATATTCAAACTGCGACTAGCCTATCGCTGTCACCTCTTACACAAAACTCACGTCGGTGTCACCAGTTTGAGATGTATGGTAGCGATTTAGGCTTAAAAACACAAGAGTATATTTAACTGCGTAGTTTATTAAAATATACCCTACGTGTACACTAGACGTATAATACACTTGTTATCTTGATTCGTGATTACGAATAGATCGGCGCAAAGAAGTATCGACTTAACTGCTACTGCTCGTGTCATTCGATAACAAAGAATGCCTCGCTACCCTGTTCGCTATATTTATATGCGTCGGAGTTGACAAAAGACGTTGGGATTTAAATTTCCAAGATGTTCTCGAAAAATCAGAACGGACGCTGAACTTTCGACCTTGTTTACAAATGTTGACATTTCGGGTAGTTGACTCGAGGGCATGTGATCACGACAAAAACGACGGAATTTGATTAACCTTCGGTAACCGCCTAAGGTTGTCGAATCTATAATAAACTCATCTTTCAGTAAACACGATTTCTTGTGTAGCGGGTTCACTGGACCGAAACCGATATGAATTTTACCGACGAATGCCGCTATAGGTGTATAATGAATCCTCAGGCTAGCTAAACATATACTGTTGAGATGCGTTGACATCTGGCAATCATCTTATCCGACGGATAGAGTCTGCGAGTGGCGAGACACGGGACAGCAACCGTTGGAATGTTTACTGTCACGTGCCGCTACCATTATTTCATTTAAGGACAGCTATAGAATTACTCCATGCCTTTATTAGACAAAACGTTCATCCCTTGACCGCGGCTACGTTCGGTGACTGGTTGTCGCCTCGAGGCCAAGTGCAGTATCACAAGTTTCGAACAATTACAATCGGACCAGATGACTACGATTGTTTAATTACAGCTATGGTAGAATCTAGATTACAATGTTACGGGATTTTCCCAAAATTCCAAACGGAAGGTTCCCGTGTTCTATCATCTCCGATTTATATTTATGCTTCATCTGTCTGGGACCAGTCTGGATATAGCGCAAACTGTCTGGCAAACGATGTATTTGGCAAGAAATTTGGAGTACCAGGCACATCGAATTGTCGACATATCAGCAACAGCAACGGAGATACGTGGAGTTGAATATTTGAGTCTGAATCTGCAAAACAACAATTACACTGCATATAACAGAGACCAGAGTCGATGTTCTGGCGCGCAACACATCTGCACTCCATCCCGCGCGGCTTGGCATCCAACGGTCCACGTGCCATCCTTCGAATCCTCCATTGGCCCAAGGACCCATCATAAAGCCGAAATCCCAACTGCATTGTTCGCACATATGGTCTAAGTCAATCTGTTTGCCCGAAAAGACTTTCTAATTCTAGAAGTGTTTTCGGTCGGTTTTTAGAAAGGTCCTTGCGTTTATTACGCCCTCTTATGAATTACGGAGAAGGCGGGTATTGGCCTAACGAAAAAAGCGGACATCTACCTAACGGAAAATCTGAGATTTCCCATAAACAATGTCGCCTAGGACCCACGTTGGTAGGAGGCTTCTTCCTCCTCTCTTCCTTTCTAACATTAGTCATAACCAATCGGCATCGCGGATCATTGCCCTCACTTTCCTAACTAACAATGTAATCAACGAATCCGCGTTCTTCGCTCAAAGGGCACACCAATACCGAGCTTCGTACTCACATGAGAATAAACTTTAGAGTTACATCATCTCTCACGGTGACTAGAGTTCCTGCAATCCCTATAACTCTTACCGTTCCTATATCTCTCAGAGTTCCATCGTCTCTCGCGGTGACTAAAGTTCCTGCAGTCCCTATAACTCTCACCGTTCCTATATCTCTAAGAGCCTCCTATTTCTCTCACAGTATCCACAAGTCCGACAGCTCCTACAGCTCTCACGGACCTAGAGCTCCTATAGCTCACACTCTCATCTAAGAATAATCCATTTCTTCGTTATCTGTATCTTAGACAACGGCGTTCTTACTCAGTGTGATTGTATGAATCGTTGGAAATACATATATTTTTTATAACTTTGTGACCCCCAGTGTTATACCACAACGACTACACCTATTATCCTAAGCGAAATACGGGGATCGAACTATCCGTGGAGTCGATTATTCCAATCGTAACGGGAATTTACGACTCCCATTGACGCGTATTCAAACGAACGCGTCTCGCCGCGATAGCTCGAAAATACAGTCGACATAGCGCAAACCGAATAAGTACTGTATTTGGCTGTAATTGTGGAGTATAGCGCGCATCGCATTTGCGATATGTATCCAATAGCAGCGCTGATACGTTGGTTTGAACATTTAGACATGAATATGCAAAACAGCAATTACGCTGAGTCTGTCAGTGACCAGAGAAGACGTAAGACAGAAGAGATGATAGAATCGGAAGATGTGCTCAGTGCTCACCAGCAAATCAGGAGCATAACGCTCACCGAATTGTCGTCATATCTGTCATAGAAACGAAGATACGTTGCTTTCGATATTCAAGCATGAATATGCTAAACTGCTATTATGGTGTATTTGACAGGGACAAGAGTGAACAAAACGCTAACATACTGATGTGCGCTGTATATGACATCAGTTGTCAAATATAACGCGCACCGAATTGTCTGTAAGTGTGCCATAGGAACGCAGATTCGTTGGTTGGAATATTTAATACTGAATATGTAAAGCTGCAAATACGCAGGGTTCGGCTGGGTCCCGATTTTACATGCATCAAACGGAATAACGTGCACTGTGTTTGGCAGCAAATTTGGAGTATAACGAGCCTCTAATTGTAGCCATATGTGCCATAGAATCGGAGATACGTCGGTATGAATACTTAATCCTGAATATACGAAACTGCAACTACGCTGGATCTGGCTGGGTCCAGATTTTACGTAGCGTAAACCGGATGATGTGCACTGTACTTGGCATCAGATGTGGAATACAACGCGCATCGCATGGCCAATGTTTGTAGAAAACAAGCGGAGATACCTTGATTCGAATATGTAAGCATTAATATCCAAAACTGCAATTTCGATGGATTTCTCCGAGTCCAGTCTTGACAGTGTGCAAACGGGCTGATGTGTGCTGTATTTGGCAGCAAATGTGCAGTATTACGTACATCCTATTGTCGACGTACCTACAATGGATACGGAGATACTTTCACTTGAATAACAAGGCTTGAATATGCAAAACTACAAATACGCTGGATTTGACTCGGTCCGGATTTAACACGGCTTAAACCAGATGAAGCGTTCTGCGTATGGCAGTCAATGTGGAATATAAAGCGCATCGTATTGTCGACATATGTGCTATTGAATCGGAGTAACGTTGATTTGAATATTTAAGCCCGAACATACAAAATTGCATTTGGGCTGGATTTTGCAGGGACCAGAGTTGACACAGCGCAAACGAGCTGATGGGCAATGTAACTACAGCAAATGCGGAGTACAAGGCGTATGGAATTGTCGACATATGTGCAAAAGAAGCGGCGAACCTTTGAATGCAATATTTGAGCATTAACAACAAACACTACAATTACGCTGGATTTTACAGGGTCCAGAGTTGACATAGCACAGACCGGCTGATTTGGCATCATATGTGGAGTATTCTGTGCATCGAATAGGCGACATAGAAACCAAGATACGTTCATTTGAATATGTAATATTTGAATATTTCGCCTGAAAATGCATAATTGCGTATACGCTGAGTTTGGCTGCGCCCACACGTTACATAACTCAAACCAGACAATATACATTGTGTTTGGCAGCAAAAGTGGCGTATATCGAGCATCGAATTGTCGGCATATCTGCAACGCAAACGGCGATACGGTGATTTGAATAATTAATCATGAATATGCAAAGCAGCAATTTCGCTAGGTTTGACAGAGACCGGAGTTGACATGGTACAAACCAGCAGATGTGCGGTGCACATGACATCGGATGTGAAATGTAACGGGCATCGCTTTGTCGCCATATGTGCAATAGAAACGGAGATACATTCATTTGAATATGTTAACCTTAATTTGTAAAACTGCAATTACGCTTGATATGTCGAGGACCAGAGATGATATAATAGCACGAGCCAGCTGATGTGAGCTGTATTTGGCAGGCAATGAGGAGTATATCTCGCATCTAATTGACGACAAATCTGCAATTGCAGCGATGATACATTATAGTTTATATTCAATAATGGGCCTATTACGATACAGATAGTATTATCGTGACTGAAACACATTGCCGTCTCAGTAAAACCATTTTATTTCAAGCTTCGCGCTACAGTTCTGAATCCGGACAAGACCGTTTCAAGTTCTCGCAAGAGCAAGCAGTCAAATTAAGGTACTCACACGAGTTAGAGTCTAATACATTTTATTGGTCCAACATCGATGGGGCGATCTCGCATCGAAGTTTTCAGAGGACCGCGTAACCTTCCAACGACGACCGCCGTACGAGCAGCGGATAAACTTATTTCGTGCCTTAGGTTGCCCTCACCACGTCCTCTACTTCTTGATTCTTGGTTGGTAGCTTTAGCGGCTGCAGGCCCGAGAAATTGCATCTTGACCCGCTTTCTCGTATGTCTCATGTGACGTCTCGCTTTCCGCCGTAGTCACTTGTCGGATCCACAAACGTTGAACCATTTGCGCGAGACAAGCGCGGCGCTCTGCAGGGACGAGGGATACAATTTTCGAAGTATCAAGTGCGATACCTCCAGTGGTAGTTCGGAAATGATATCTACTTTACTTGGCACGAACAAACCAACGACGCGTAGTAGAGATCTAAAAAATTCCATGTTGCTTCTACTGTTGCGCGAGCACGACTGACGGTCTGGCTAAGAGTGGAGGCTTATATATGTGCTGTTCGTCACGGTGCACTGCGAGTTCCGGTTCCGGGTGAGAGTGCTGGTCAGGCAGAATCGATGGTATGTGCATGTATTTTCACTTACATCGGGTTCACATTATGATTAGAGTTAGAGGCGCGAAACGGATCTTCTTTTGGTTTAGACGTTGTAGTTATGCAATAGAGCAGATATTTACTAGTGTAAATTTGATTGTTATATAATTTGACAAGTTGTCGTGGTAATTAGGTACTCGAGAAGCTATTGACAATGATCCTGGGTTCAATAACAAAGCCGCGGTCAACGGGATAACAGAATTCGTTTTCATCCTGATTCCAAGTTGTACCATACTTCCTTATCTACGGTATAGGTAGGACTGAACAAACTCTTTGTCAAAACATAGAATATCCACCGAGTGTTAAGGCTCTTTGTAACTGGCTAATGTGACCTCACGAGAGAATGATTTTCCGGCACGATGATTCTGCAGAGGAAAACTATGATGGGTGTGTCTAAGGGCACCAGAACATCGGATACGTGGAGAAATGACTTCGCTCGGAAAGAGATTGAAAGTGACGTAACCGTTAATTGGACAATTTCCATGTTGATGGTTAGAGAAGGATGCTAGTAGCCGTTGAGGGAACGTTGCTAGCGGGAAGCGTCGTCCGTGGAAAAATAGATTTCACCTATCATCCCGTAGTTGGAACAAAGACTGTTTGCCTGTTTAGGACTGTTAAGGACTTTAGTTAACTAAATCTTAATGTTTATAATGGGTCCTCAGGCTGGCTAAACATATACTGTGGAGATGCGTTGATATCTGGCAATCATCTTATCCGACGGATGTCTGCGTGTGGCGAGACTGGGGACAGAAACCGTTGGAATGTTTACTGTCACGTGCCGCTACGATTATTTCATTTAAGGACAGCTATAGAATTAATCCATGCCTTTATTAGACAAAACGTTCATCTCTTGACCGCGGCTACGTTCGGTGACTGGTTGTCGCCTTGAGGCCATGTTCGGTATCACAAGTTTCGAACAATTAAAATCGGACTAGATGACTACGATTGTTTAATTACATCTATGGTAGAATCTAGATTACAATGTTTCGGGATTTTCCCAAAATTCCAAATAGAATGTTGCGGTGTTCTTTCATCTGCGACTTATATTTATGTCGCTGGTAGTTCTTTCGCATTAACTTATCGACGGCCTGGCTGGGAACGAATAGGGAAGCGAACTTTTCTGCCCGCGCACCTGGAGTGATGAATTCCTGAGTCCTCTTCGTTTTGCTCGTTTCAAACATCAGGTGGTATTATTACTTCGCGATTTTCGCTGTAATGGTGTTCAATGTTACCGTGCAATAAAAATTCACGCATTTCGGACGGTCTAAGTGTACGATTACGTCCTTGTTGCTAACTTCAATCGCAATGGTCCTTTTCGCTCTCGATATAAATTGATGCTGTCCGCCGTAGGGTGGTTGTAAGGGGTTTCCGATGTAATCGTGACGTAGAAATACGTAAGACTTTAGACGGCTTCCGTATTTCGACTTGGCCTGTTACTTCGTTGGTACACAGAATTCTGCCGGCAATCGTATGCCGGTGCCATAAACCATTTCGGCTGTCGTCGTTTTCACGTCCGTAATAACTGTTCGTATGCCTAATAAAACTATTGGCAAGATTTCTACACAGTTGCTCGTATCGTGGCATTTGATTGCTGCTTTTAGTTGTCGGGGCAGGCGATCTACCATCCGGTTGGTCACGGGGTGATAGGCTGTCGTTCGTAAATGCCTAATGCCGAGGAACAGGCATAATTCGTTAAATAAGTTTGACTCGAACTGGCGTCCTTGATCGGTCCTTATCCTTAAAGGTACGTCGAAACGGAATATCCACGTGGAAAGGATGGCTGAAACAACGGTTGCCGCCTCCATGTCGGCGATGGGAACGGCTTCGGTCTAACGCGAAAAACGATCGATTTCCGCCAGGCAATGTTGGTATCCTAGCGTCCCGTGTCTGGGGGGGTTTGTCATAAGGTCATCGACGTCCTGTAGCTGTTGATCGCTGAGGCATGTGCCCAGCGTCACGTTCCTAATTATGCTCTAGCAGTTTATATTTCTCTAGTCAAGTTGTTTGAATGAACTGTAATTTATACCTGTTAAATCAGTGTATACTTAATTGAACCACCCCGATTATCCTAACAGAAATAAGGTTATCGATCTGTTCGTGGCTGTTAGGAACATGATACATTTACACTGTACATGTGAATGTGCGGGCAAGCGTCAGAGGACGTCCAGGCCTTAGTTGGGACAAAAGACAAGAGTCAGTCGTTTCAAGTATCTGGAAGAGTCGGTTGACAACAAGCGTGCGTGCGAGTAGGATTTCGAGGTCTTTAGAGTATAAGATATATGTATAACTGTTGTGTGCTAAATAAAGGGAATTATTTGTATTTCCGAGTCCATTCTATATCTTTACATGGTAGCAGAGCGTGGTTCATAGTTTTGCCAGTTATTTTAGTGCATGGTTTTCAATATTGCGAGTTAGATCGAGTGAGTGTTCAGTAAAGAAAGAAACGTTCAAAGGTTACAAAGAGGAAAAATACACTTCGAGCACGTAGGAACGCTTGAGTAACTGATAAGGAATTATTTAATATGGAGAGATCGGAAATCATGATACCTATTTTCGATGGTGAGGATTACGGTATGTGGAAGCAAAGAATAACGATGCTTCTCAGATGTAAAGAATGCGAGATTGTCACAACTCGTTGAAGACAGGGTGAAGACAGAAACAGACAATGAAGACTGGGACAAAAAGGATCTGGAGGCAATAAATATAATTTATAATGCCGTTACAAATAGACAATTGGAATATATTAGAGAAGAAAAAACGGCATATGGGATAGTAAAAAAGTTTGATAAAATGTACTTGAAAGCGTCGACGGCACTACAGATCGTATGCAGAAGGAGATAGGAAAAGATAAGACTTGAGAAATACACTGATTCAGCAACGTTCTTTAGCGATTTCGAAAAATTAATAAACGAATTAAAATGTGCGGGTGCACAAGTGAGTGAGAGGGAAAAACTAAATTACATGCTGAATACGTTACCGGAAGAATACACCTACATAGCGGATATAGTAGATGCACGAAAGCAGAAAATCAAACGGTAGCGTATGTAAAAAATAAAATTGAAATAGCGGAGAAGAAAAATAAGTCCAATCGAGAAGAAATGCAAACCAACGCCTTTTCTGCAAAAAAGGAAGGATGCTTCAGACGTGGAAGAGTAGGACATTTTGCGAGAGAGTGTCAAAATGGCGTCGAAGCGGGAAGCAGTAACAGTTTTTGGCGTGGGTCAACATGTGGTCGCAGCAGAGGAAGAGGAAACAAAGGAAATACGAGCAGGGAACGTGGAAATTTCCATCGTCAATCAACAACCGGCACGAGCGAGCATGGTAACTCAAGATCAGGCACATTGATAGCAACGGCGCACGCAGCACACAGCGGCGAGGCGAACGAGATAAGTAATAATGAAGTAATGTGGCTATTAGATAGCGGTTGCACAGATCACATAATTAACAACGTAAATTATTTCGACAATTCTATTGACCTTAAAGAACCGGTAAATATATATTTAGGCGATAATAGATCGATAAAGGCAACAAAAGTAGGGAATGTTATAACTTATTTTGAAGCATTTGGAAAGAAAATGAAATAAATATGAATAACGTTTTTTACGCGAAAGAAGTGTCCGCAAACTTGATTAGTTTAGGCATGCTAACAGATAATAAGAACACGGTTATTTCAAAAGGAAATATTGCAAAAGTAATAGGTGAGGACAATAAGCTTACAGCGGTAGCGGTTAAAGAAAAGGGAACATATAGAATGAAAAGTATATTGAAAGGGAAGGAGCACTTAGCAAACAGCGCCGAACGTAGTGGTATGAGTAAAAAGGAAAGATGGCATAGGATGTTAGGACACGTAAATTTTAAATATTTAAATATTTTGGGTAAAGAGCAGCTAGTTACTGTATACCGAATGAAATTGAGAAGGAATTTTTGAAATGTAGGGTGTGCATAGAAAGTAAAATGCACAATTTACCATTCAAAAATAATCAAACCAAGGCTAGGGAGATAATGGAAATTATTCATACGGACGTGTGCGGTCCCTTTAAGACTACCGGATTCAAGGAAGAGAAATATTTCATCTCATTTATCGATGATTGTAGCAAAATAGCTAGAGTTTATTGTATAAAATCAAAGGGTGAGGTCTTTGATTGTTTCGTACAGTTTGTAAATGAAGCCGAGTATTTGACGGGCAAGAAGTTAAAAATATTGAGATGTGATAATGGAAAAGAGTATTTGAATAATCGAATTTATAAATATGCTAGGGATAAAGGTATCAGAATTAATAATTGCCCAACCTACGTACATGAGTTAAACGGGACAGCGGAAAGGTATAATAGAATAGTTATGGACATGGCGCGTTGCTTGTTAGCGGAAGCGAAAGTACATAAAAGGTACTGACCGGAAATAGTTTGTACAGCGGTATACTTCAAAAATCGAATACTGGCAAATACTATAGAGAGAAAGACACCTTTTGAAATATTCTTCGGCAGAAAACCAAGTGTTGAAAATCTACATCTATATGGAAGTAAAGTTTTTGTAAGAAGACCAGAACAAAAAAGAGTTTCTAAATGGGATAAGAAGGCAGATATGGGAATTTTGTTGGGATATAGTGAATGTTACGCCACGAGGCTTAACACAGGCTGTATTTTCTAACCGTCACTCGCGGCCCTACAATGTCTCAGTCAGATCGTCTTATCTGACCGCCGGATCATATACAATGTATCGACGAGCGCATAGCTGTCGCCAAGCAGCGAGTTCTTGAAACGTCGAATTTGGTCCGTTACGTTTTCCACGCAAGAACAGACATACGTGATCATAGACGCGAACGGTGGCGTGACCTAAGTATAGTGGGGATCGTCTTAAAGATGAGACAAAGAAATCATCTAAAGTCGATCAGTTCCTTGTGACGCGTCGAACGTTACACATTGAGTCAAAGATCTAACGCCGAATTTCTAACAATAAGTCTCATACCGTGCTACTCTATTATTGCAGCGTGATAAGTTATTAAGTGTTTATATCTATTCATTCGTGTATATTAAGTGTTGGAAATATAAATTTTAACTCTGTGAGCCACAGTGTTATCATACCTGAATCACCCCTATTATCTTAATCGAAATACGGGGATCGAACTATTCGTGGTGTCGATCATTCTGATCGTAACGGGAATTTACGACTCCCGTTGGCGCGTATTCTAACGACCGCGTCTCCCCACGATAGCTCGAAAATACAGTGAAGTAGGTTACAGAGTCTTATTAGGTGGGAAAATAACAATAGCGAGACATATCTACTTTACTTGGCACGAACAAACCAACGACGCGTAGTAGAGATCTAAAAAATTCCATGTTGCTTCTACTGTTGCGTGAGCACGACTGACGGACTGGCTAAGAGTGGAGGCTTATATATGTGCTGTTCGTCACGGTGCACTGCGAGTTCCGGTTCCGGGTGAGAGTGCTGGTCAGGCAGAATCGATGGTATGTGCATGTATTTTCACTTACATCGGGTTCACATTATGATTAGAGTTAGAGGCGCGAAACGGATCTTCATTTGGTTTAGACGTTGTAGTTATGCAATAGAGCAGATATTTACTAGTGTAAATTTGATTGTTATATAATTTGACAAGTAGTCGTGGTAATTAGGTACTCGAGAAGCTAATGACAATGATCCTGGGTTCAATAACAAAGCCGCGGTCAACGGGATAACAGAATTCGTTTTCATCCTGAGTCCAAGTTGTACCATACTTCCTTATCTACGGTATAGGTAGGACTGAACAAACTCTTTGTCAAAACATAGAATATCCACCGAGTGTTAAGGCTCTTTGTAACTGGCTAATGTGACCTCACGAGAGAATGATTTTCCGGCACGATGATTCTGCAGAGGAAAACTATGATGGGTGTGTCTAAGGGCACCAGAACATCGGATACGTGGAGAAATGACTTCGCTCGGAAAGAGATTGAAAGTAACGTAACCGTTAATTGGACAATTTCCATGTTGATGGTTAGAGAAGGATGCTAGTAGCCCTTGAGGGAACGTTGCTAGCGGGAAGCGTCGTCCGTGGAAAAATAGATTTCACCTATCATCCCGTAGTTGAAACAAAGACTGTTTGCCTCTTTAGGACTGTTAAGGACTTTAATTAACTAAATCTTTAGGTTTACAATGGGTCCTCAGGCTAGCTAAACATATACTGTTGAGATGCGTTGACATCTGGCAATCATCTTATCCGACGGATAGAGTCTGCGTGTGGCGAGTCACGGGACAGAAACCGTTGGAATGTTTACTGTCACGTGCCGCTACGATTATTTCATTTAAGGACAGCTATAGAATTAATCCATGCCTTTATTAGACAAAACGTTCATCCCTTGACCGCGGCTACGTTCGGTGACTGGATGTCGCCTCGAGGCCAAGTGCAGTATCACAAGTTTCGAACAATTACAATCGGACTAGATGACTACGATTGTTTAATTACATCTATGGTAGAATCTAGATTACAATGTTACGGGATTTTCCCAAAATTCCAAACGGAAGGTTCCCGTGTTCTATCATCTCCGATTTATATTGATGCTTCATCTGTCTGGGACCAGTCTGGATATAGCGCAAACTGGCTGGCAAACGATGTATTTGGCAAGAAATGTGGAGTACCAGGCACATCGAATTGTCGACATATCAGCAACAGCAACGGAGATACGTGGAGTTGAATATTTGAGTCTGAATCTGCAAAACAACAATTACACTGCATATAACAGTGACCAGAGTCGATGTTCTGGCGCGCAACACATCTGCACTCCATCCCGCGCGGCTTGGCATCCAACGGTCCACGTGCCATCCTTCGAATCCTCCATAGTCCCAAGGACCCATCATAAAGCCGAAATCCCAACTGCATTGTTCGCACATATGGTCTAAGTCAATCTGTTTGCCCGAAAAGACTTTCTAATTCTAGAAGTGTTTTCGGTCGGTTTTTAGAAAGGTTCTTGTGTTTATTACGCCCTCTTAAGAATTACGGAGAAGGCGGGTATTGGCCTAACGAAAAAAGCGGACATCTACCTAACGGAAAATCTGAGATTTCCCATAAACAATGTCGCCTAGGACCCACGTTGGTAGGAGGCTTCTTCCTCTTCTCTTCCTTTCTAACATTAGTCATAACCAATCGGCATCGCGGATCATTGCCCTCACTTTCCTAACTAACAATGTAATCAACGAATCCGCGTTCTTCGCTCAAAGGGCACACCAATACCGAGCTTCGTACTCACATCAGAATAAACTTTAGAGTTACATCATCTATCACGGTGACTAGAGTTCCTGCAATCCCTATAACTCTCACCGTTCCTATATCTCTAAGAGCCTCCTATTTCTCTCACAGTATCCAGAAGTCCGACAGCTCCTACAGCTCTCACGGACCTAGAGCTCCTATAGCTCACACTCTCATCTAAGAATAATCCATTTCTTCGTTATCTGTAACTTAAGCAACGGCGTTCTTACTCAGTGTGATTGTATAAATCGTTGGAAATACATATATTTTTTATAACTTTGTGACCCCCAGTGTTATACCACAACGACTACACCTATTATCCAATGCGAAATACGGGGATCGAACTATCCGTGGAGTCGATTATTCCAATCGTAACGGGAATTTACGACTCCCATTGACGCGTATTCAAACGAACGCGTCTCCCCGCGATAGCTCGAAAATACAGTCGACACAGCGCAAACCGAATAAGTACTGTATTTGGCTGTAATTGTGGAGTATATCGCGCATCGCATTTGCGATATGTATCCAATAGCAGCGCTGATACGTTGGTTTGAACATTTAGGCATGAATATGCAAAACAGCAATTACGCTGAATCTGTCAGTGACCAGAGAAGACGTAAGACAGAAGAGATGATAGAATCGGTAGAGGTGCTCTGTGCTCACCAGAAAATCAGGAGCATAACGCTCACCGAATTGTCGTCATATCTGCCATAGAAACGAAGATACGTTCCTTTCGATATTCAAGCATGAATATGCTAAACTGCTATTATGGTGTATTTGACAGGGACAAGAGTGAACAAAACGCTAACCTACTGATGTGCGCTGTATATGACATCAGTTGTCAAATATAACGTGCACCGAATTGTCTATAAGTGTGCCATAGAAACGGAGATTCGTTGGTTGGAATATTTAATACTGAATGTGTAAAGCTGCAAATACGCAGGGTTCGGCTGGGTCCCGATTTTACATGCATCAAACGGAATAACGTGCACTGTGTTTGGCAGCAAATTTGGAGTATAACGAGCCTCTAATTGTAGCCATATGTGCCATAGAATCGGAGATACGTCGGTTTGAATACTTAATCCTGAATATACGAAACTGCAACTACGCTGGATCTGGCTGGGTCCAGATTTTACATAGCGTAAACCGGATGATGTGCACTGTACTTGGCATCAGATGTGGAATATAACGCGCATCGCATGGCCAATGTTTCTGGAAAACAAGCGGAGATACCTTGATTCGAATATGTAAGCATTAATATCCAAAACTGCAATTTCGATGGATTTCTCCGAGTCCAGTCTTGACAGTGTGCAAACGGGCTGATGTGTGCTGTATTTGGCAGCAAATGTGCAGTATTACGTACATCCTATTGTCGACGTACGTACAATGGATACGGAGATACTTTCACTTGAATAACAAGGCTTGAATATGCAAAACTACAAATACGCTGGATTTGACTCGGTCCGGATTTAACACGGCTTAAACCAGATGAAGCGCTCTGCGTATGGCAGTCAATGTGGAATATAAAGCGCATCGTATTGTCGACATATGTGCTATTGAATCGGAGTAACGTTGATTTGAATATTTAAGCCCGAACATACAAAATTGCATTTGGGCTGGATTTTGCAGGGACCAGAGTTGACACGGCGCAATCGAGCTGATAGGCAATGTAACTCCAGCAAATGCGGAGTACAAGGTGTATGGAATTGTCGACATATGTGCAAAAGAAGCGGCGAATCTTTGAATGCGATATTTAAGCATTAACAACAAAAACTATAATTACTCTGGATTTTACAGGGTCCAGAGTTGACAAAGCACAGACCGGCTGATTTGGCATCATATGTGGAGTATTCTGCGCATCGAATAGGCGACATAGAAACCAAGATACGTTCATTTGAATATGTAATATCTGAATATTTCGCCTGAAAATGCATAATTGCGTATACGCTGAATTTGGCTGCGCCCACACGTTACATAACTCAAACCAGATAATATACATTGTGTTTGTCAGCAAAAGTGGCGTATATCGCGCATCGAATTGTCGGCATATCTGCAATGCAAACGGCGATACGGTGATTTGAATAATTAATCATGAATATGCAAAGCACCAATTTCGCTAGGTTTGACAGAGACCGGAGTTGACATGGTACAAACCAGCAGATGTGCGGTGCACATGACATCGGATGTGAAATGTAACGAGCATCGCTTTGTCGCCATATGTGCAATAGAAACGGAGATACATTCATTTGAATATGTTAACCTTAATTTGTAAAACTGCAATTACGCTTGATATGTCGAGGACCAGAGATGATATAATAGCACGAGCCAGCTGATGTGAGCTGTATTTGGCAGGCAATGAGGAGTATATCTCGCACCTAATTGACGGCAAATCTCCAATCGCAGCGGTGATACGTTTTATTTAATATTCAATAATGGGCCTGTTACGATACCGATAGTATTAGCGCGACTGAAACACATTGCCGTCTCAGTAAAATCATTCTATTTCAAGCTTCACGCTACAGTTCTGATTCCGGACAAGACCGTTTCAAGTTCTCGCAAGAGCAAGCAGTCAAATTAAGGGACTTACACGAGTTAGAGTCTAATACATTTTATTGGTCTAACATCGATGGAGCGATCTCGCATCGAAATTTTCGGAGGACCGCGTAACCTTCCAACGACGACCGCCGTACGAGCAGCGGATAAACTTATTTCGTGCCTTAGGTTGCCCTCACCACGTCCTCTACTTCTTGATTCTTGGTTGGTAGCTTTAGCGGCTGCAGGTCCGAGAAATTGCATCTTGACCCGCTTTCTCGTATGTCGCATGTGACGTCTCACTTTTCGCCGTAGACACTTGTCGGATCTACAAACGTTGTACCATTTGCGCGAGACAAGCGCGGCGCTCTGCAGGGACGAGGGATCCAATTTTCGAAGTATCAAGTGCGATACCTCCAGTGGTAGTTCGGAAATGATATCTACTTTACTTGGCACGAACAAACCAACGACGCGTAGTAGAGATCTAAAAAATTCCATGTTGCTTCTACTGTTGCGCGAGCACGACTGACGGACTGGCTAAGAGTGGAGGCTTATATATGTGCTGTTCGTCACGGTGCACTGCGAGTTCCGGTTCCGGGTGAGAGTGCTGGTCAGGCAGAATCGATGGTATGTGCATGTATTTTCACTTACATCGGGTTCACATTATGATTAGAGTTAGAGGCGCGAAACGGATCTTCATTTGGTTTAGACGTTGTAGTTATGCAATAGAGCAGATATTTACTAGTGTAAATTTGATTGTTATATAATTTGACAAGTAGTCGTGGTAATTAGGTACTCGAGAAGCTAATGACAATGATCCTGGGTTCAATAACAAAGCCGCGGTCAACGGGATAACAGAATTCGTTTTCATCCTGATTCCAAGTTGTACCAAACTTCCTTATCTACGGTATAGGTAGGACTGAACAAACTCTTTGTCAAAACATAGAATATCCACCGAGTGTTAAGGCTCTTTGTAACTGGCTAATGTGACCTCAAGAGAGAATGATTTTCCGGCACGATGATGCTGTAGAGGAAAACTATGATGGGTGTGTCTAAGGGCACCAGAACATCGGATACGTGGAGAAATGACTTCGCTCGGAAAGAGATTGAAAGTGACGTTACTGTTAATTGGACAATTTCCATGTTGATGGTTAGAGAAGGATGCTAGTAGCCCTTGAGGGAACGTTGCTAGCGGGAAGCGTCGTCCGTGGAAAAATAGATTTCAGCTATCATCCCGTAGTTGAAACAAAGACTGTTTGCCTGTTTAGGACTGTTAAGGACTTTAATTAACTAAATCTTAAGGTTTATAATGGGTCCTCAGGCTAGCTAAACATATACTGTTGAGATGCGTTGACATCTGGCAATCATCTTATCCGACGGATAGAGTCTGCGTGTGGCGAGTCACGGGACAGAAACCGTTGGAATGTTTACTGTCACGTGCCGCTACGATTATTTCATTTAAGGACAGCTATAGAATTACTCCATGCCTTTATTAGACAAAACGTTCATCCCTTGACCGCGGCTACGTTCGGTGACTGGTTGTCGCCTCGAGGCCAAGTGCAGTATCACAAGTTTCGAACAATTACAATCGGACTAGATGACTACGATTGTTTAATTACAGCTATGGTAGAATCTAGATTACAATGTTACGGGATTTTCCCAAAATTCCAAACGGAAGGTTCCCGTGTTCTATCATCTCCGATTTATATTTATGCTTGATCTGTCTGGGACCAGTCTGGATATAGCGCAAACTGGCTGGCAAACGATGTATTTGGCAAGAAATGTGGAGTACCTGGCACATCGAATTGTCGACATATCAGCAACAGCAACGGAGATACGTGGAGTTGAATATTTGAGTCTGAATCTGCAAAACAACAATTACACTGCATATAACAGAGACCAGAGTCGATGTTCTGGCGCGCAACACATCTGCACTCCATCCCGCGCGGCTTGGCATCCAACGGTCCACGTGCCATCCTTCGAATCCTCCATAGGCCCAAGGACCCATCATAAAGCCGAAATCCCAACTGCATTGTTCGCACATATGGCATAAGTCAATCTGTTTGCCCGAAAAGACTTTCTAATTCTAGAAGTGTTTTCGGTCGGTTTTTAGAAAGGTCCTTGGGTTTATTACGCCCTCTTAAGAATTACGGAGAAGGCGGGTATTGGCCTAACGAAAAAAGCGGACATCTACCTAACGGAAAATCTGAGATTTCCCATAAACAATGTCGCCTAGGACCCACGTTGGTAGGAGGCTTCTTCCTCCTCTCTTCCTTTCTAACATTAGTCATAACCAATCGGCATCGCGGATCATTGCCCTCACTTTCCTAACTAACAATGTAATCAACGAATCCGCGTTCTTCGCTCAACGGGCACACCAATACCGAGCTTCGTACTCACATCAGAATAAACTTTAGAGTTACATCATCTCTCACGGTGACTAGAGTTCCTGCAATCCCTATAACTCTTACCGTTCCTATATCTCTCAGAGTTCCATCGTCTCTCGCGGTGACTAAAGTTCCTCCAATCCCTATAACTTTCACCGTTCCT
The DNA here is from genome assembly GCF_024516045.1 of Bombus affinis. Taxonomy (NCBI): domain Eukaryota; kingdom Metazoa; phylum Arthropoda; class Insecta; order Hymenoptera; family Apidae; genus Bombus; species Bombus affinis. The sequence continues at coordinate 596,450 of NW_026108836.1, forward strand.
ATATCTCTAAGAGCCTCCTATTTCTCTCACAGTATCCAGAAGTCCGACAGCTCCTACAGCTCTCACGGACCTAGAGCTCCTATAGCTCACACTCTCATTTAAGAATAATCCATTTCTTCGTTATCTGTATCTTAAGCAACGGCGTTCTTACTCAGTGTGATTGTATAAATCGTTGGAAATACATATATTTTTTATAACTTTGTGACCCCCAGTGTTATACCACAACGACTACACCTATTATCCAAAGCGAAATACGGGGATCGAACTATCCGTGGAGTCGATTATTCCAATCGTAACGGGAATTTACGACTCCCATTGACGCGTATTCAAACGAACGCGTCTCCCCGCGATAGCTCGAAAATACAGTCGACACAGCGCAAACCGAGTAAGTACTGTATTTGGCTGTAATTGTGGAGTATATCGCGCATCGCATTTGCGATATGTATCCAATAGCAGCGCTGATACGTTGGTTTGAACATTTAGGCATGAATATGCAAAACAGCAATTACGCTGAATCTGTCAGTGACCAGAGAAGACGTAAGACAGAAGAGATGATAGAATCGGAAGAGGTGCTCTGTGCTCACCAGAAAATCAGGAGCATAACGCTCACCGAATTGTCGTCATATCTGCCATAGAAACGAAGATACGTTCCTTTCGATATTCAAGCATGAATATGCTAAACTGCTATTATGGTGTATTTGACAGGGACAAGAGTGAACAAAACGCTAACCTACTGATGTGCGCTGTATATGACATCAGTTGTCAAATATAACGCGCACCGAATTGTCTGTAAGTGTGCCATAGAAACGGAGATTCGTTGGTTGGAATATTTAATACTGAATATGTAAAGCTGCAGATACGCAGGGTTCGGCTGGGTCCCGATTTTACATGCATCAAACGGAATAACGCGCACTGTGTTTGGCAGCAAGTTTGGAGTATAACGAGCCTCTAATTGTAGCCATATGTGCCATAGAATCGGAGATACGTCGGTTTGAATACTTAATCCTGAATATACGAAACTGCAACTACGCTGGATCTGGCTGAGTCCAGATTTTACATAGCGTAAACCGGATGATGTGCACTGTACTTGGCATCAGATGTGGAATATAACGCGCATCGCATGGCCAATGTTTCTGGAAAACAAGCGGAGATACCTTGATTCGAATATGTAAGCATTAATATCCAAAACTGCAATTTCGATGGATTTCTCCGAGTCCAGTATTGACAGTGTGCAAACGGGCTGATGTGTGCTGTATTTGGCAGCAAATGTGCAGTATTACGTACATCCTATTGTCGACGTACCTACAATGGATACGGAGATACTTTCACTTGAATAACAAGGCTTGAATATGCAAAACTACAAATACGCTGGATTTGACTCGGTCCGGATTTAACACGGCTAAAACCAGATGAAGCGCTCTGCGTATGGCAGTCAATGTGGAATATAACGCGCATCGTATTGTCGACATATGTGCTATTGAATCGGAGTAACGTTGATTTGAATATTTAAGCCCGAACATACAAAATTGCATTTAGGCTGGATTGTGCAGGGACCAGAGTTGACACAGCGCAAACGAGCTGATGGGCAATGTAACTACAGCAAATGAGGAGTACAAGGGGTATGGAATTGTCGACATATGTGCAAACGAAGCGGCGAATCTTTGAATGCAATATTTAAGCATTAACAACAAAAACTACAATTACGCTGGATTTTACAGGGTCCAGAGTTGACATACCACAGACCGGCTGATTTGGCATCATATGTGGAGTATTCTGCGCATCGAATAGGCGACATAGAAACCAAGATACGTTCATTTGAATATGCAGTATTTGAATATTTCGCCTGAAAATGCATAATTGCGTATACGCTGAGTTTGGCTGCGCCCACACGTTACATAACTCAAACCAGATAATATACATTGTGTTTGTCAGCAAAAGTGGCGTATATCGCGCATCGAATTGTCGGCATATCTGCAATGCAAACGGCGATACGGTGATTTGAATAATTAATCATGAATATGCAAAGCACCAATTTCGCTAGGTTTGACAGAGACCGGAGTTGACATGGTACAAACCAGCAGATGTGCGGTGCACATGACATCGGATGTGAAATGTAACGAGCATCGCTTTGTCGCCATATGTGCAATAGAAACGGAGATACATTCATTTGAATATGTTAACCTTAATTTGTAAAACTGCAATTACGCTTGATATGTCGAGGAACAGAGATGATATAATAGCACGAGCCAGCTGATGTGAGCTGTATTTGGCAGGCAATGAGGAGTATATCTCGCATCTAATTGATGACAAATCTGCAATTACAGCGATGATACATTGTAGTTAATATTCAATAATGGGCCTATTACGATACAGATAGTATTATCGTGACTGAAACACATTGCCGTCTCAGTAAAACCATTTTATTTCAAGCTTCGCGCTACAGTTCTGAATCCGGAAAAGACCGTTTCAAGTTCTCGCAAGAGCAAGCAGTCAAATTAAGGTACTTACACGAGTTAGAGTCTAATACATTTTATTGGTCCAACATCGATGGGGCGATCTCGCATCGAAATTCTCAAAGGACCGCGTAACCTTCCAACGACGACCGCCGTACGAGCAGCGGATAAACTTATTTCGTGCCTTAGGTTGCCCTCACCACGTCCTCTACTTCTTGATTCTTGGTTGGTAGCTTTAGCGGCTGCAGGTCCGAGAAATTGCATCTTGACCCGCTTTCTCGTATGTCGCATGTGACGTCTCACTTTTCGCCGTAGACACTTGTCGGATCTACAAACGTTGAACCATTTGCGCGAGACAAGCGCGGCGCTCTGCAGGGACGAGGGATCCAATTTTCGAAGTATCAAGTGCGATACCTCCAGTGGTAGTTCGGAAATGATATCTACTTTACTTGGCACGAACAAACCAACGACGCGTAGTAGAGATCTAAAAAATTCCATGTTGCTTCTACTGTTGCGCGAGCACGACTGACGGACTGGCTAAGAGTGGAGGCTTATATATGTGCTGTTCGTCACGGTGCACTGCGAGTTCCGGTTCCGGGTGAGAGTGCTGGTCAGGCAGAATCGATGGTATGTGCATGTATTTTCACTTACATCGGGTTCACATTATGATTAGAGTTAGAGGCGCGAAACGGATCTTCATTTGGTTTAGACGTTATAGTTATGCAATAGAGCAGATATTTACTAGTGTAAATTTGATTGTTATATAATTTGACAAGTAGTCGTGGTAATTAGGTACTCGAGAAGCAAATGACAATGATCCTGGGTTCAATAACAAAGCCGCGGTCAACGGGATAACAGAATTCGTTTTCATCCTGATTCCAAGTTGTACCAAACTTCCTTATCTACGGTATAGGTAGGACTGAACAAACTCTTTGTCAAAACATAGAATATCCACCGAGTGTTAAGGCTCTTTGTAACTGGCTAATGTGACCTCAAGAGAGAATGATTTTCCGGCACGATGATGCTGTAGAGGAAAACTATGATGGGTGTGTCTAAGGGCACCAGAACATCGGATACGTGGAGAAATGACTTCGCTCG